>NC_064642.1:611586585-611923447 GCF_023864345.2 Schistocerca serialis cubense
CTCCCGACTCAGCAGCATTAGTGGCAGAACAACTGAGAGAAAATTTGGATGTTTAGGACGGGTGGTAGGGACAGAGCATCGAGTGACATTATACTGAGTGCACTATCCGAAAATTACCTCGAGCAATTAAACAGAGAACTGACTCGTGGAGATAACATCTTGGACCTACTGATAACAAACAGACCCGAACTTTTCGACTCTGCATGTACAAAACAGGGAATCAGTGATCATAAGGCCGTTGCAGCATCCCTGAATATGGAAGTTAATAGGAATATAAAAAAAGGGAGGAAGGTTTATCTGTTTAGCAAGAGTAATAGAAGGCAGATTTCAGACTACCTAACAGGTCAAAACGAAAATTTCTGTTCCGACACTGACAATGTTGAGTGTTTATGGAAAAAGTTCAAGGCAATCGTAAAATGCGTTTTAGACAGGTACGTGCTGAGTAAAACTGTGAGGGACGGGAAAAACCCACCGTGGTACAACAACAAAGTTAGGAAACTACTGCGAAAGCAAAGAGAGCTCCACTCAAAGTTTAAACGCAGCCAAAACCTCTCAGACAAACAGAAGCTAAACGATGTCAAAGTTAGCGTAAGGAGGGTTATGCGTGAAGCGTTCAGTGAATTCGAAAGTAAAATTCTATGTACCGACTTGACAGAAAATCCTAGGAAATTCTGGTCTTACGTTAAATCAGTAAGTGGCTCGAAACAGCATATCCAGACACTACGGGATGATGATGGCATTGAAACAGAGGATGACATGCGTAAAGCTGAAATACTAAACACCTTTCTCCAAAGCTGTTTCACAGAGGAAGACCGCACTACAGTTCCTTCTCTAAATCCTCGCACAAACGAAAAAATGGCTGACATCGAAATAAGTGTCCAAGGAATAGAAAAGCAACTGGAATCACTCAATAGAGGAAAGTCCACTGGACCTGATGGGATACCAATTCGATTCTACACAGAGTACGCGAAAGAACTTGCCCCCCTTCTAACAGCCGTGTACCGCAAGTCTCTAGAGGAACGTAAGGTTCCAAATGATTGGAAAAGAGCACAGATAGTCCCAGTCTTCAAGAAGGGTCGTCGAGCAGATGCGCAAAACTATAGACCTATATCTCTGACGTTGATCTGTTGTAGAATTTTAGAACATATTTTTTGCTCGAGTATCATGTCGTTTTTGGAAACCCATAATCTACTTTGTAGGAATCAACATGGATTCCGGAAACAGCGATCGTGTGAGACCCAACTCACTTTATTTGTTCATGAGACGCAGAAAATATTAGATACAGGCTCCCACGTAGATGCTATTTTTCTTGACTTCCACAAGGCGTTCGATACAGTTCCGCACTGTCGCCTGATAAACAAAGTAAGAGCCTACGGAATATCAGACCAGCTGTGTGGCTGGATTGAAGAGTTTTTAGCAAACAGAACACAGCATGTTGTTATCAATGGAGAGACGTCTACAGACGTTAAAGTAACCTCTGGCGTGCCACAGGGGAGTGTTATGGGACCATTGCTTTTCACAATATATATAAATGACCTAGTAGATAGTGTCGGAAGTTCCATGCGGCTTTTCGCGGATGATGCTGTAGTATACAGAGAAGTTGCAGCATTAGAAAATTGTAGCGAAATGCAGGAAGATCTGTAGCGGATAGGCACTTGGTGCAGGGAGTGGCAACTGACCCTTAACATAGACAAATGTAATGTATTGCAAATACATAGAAAGAAGGATCCTTTATTGTATGATTATATGATAGCGGAACAAACACTGGTAGCAGTTACTTCTGTAAAATATCTGGGAGTATGCGTGCGGAACGATTTGAAGTGGAATGATCATATAAAATTAATTGCTGGTAAGGCGGGTACCAGGTTGAGATTCATTGGGAGAGTGCTTAGAAAATGTAGTCCATCAACAAAGGAGGTGGCTTACAAAACACTCGTTCGACCTATACTTGAGTATTGCTCATCAGTGTGGGATCCGTACCAGATCGGTCTGACGGAGAAGATAGAGAAGATCCAAAGAAGAGCAGCGCGTTTCGTCACAGGGTTATTTGGTAACCGTGATAGCGTTATGGAGATGTTTAATAAACTCAAGTGGCAGACTCTGCAAGAGAGGCGCTCTGCATCGCGGTGTAGCTTGCTCGCCAGGTTTCGAGAGGGTGCGTTTCTGGATGAGGTATCGAATATATTGCTTCCCCCTACTTATATCTCCCGAGGAGATCACGAATGTAAAATTAGAGAGATTAGAGCGCGCACAGAGGCTTTCAGACAGTCGTTCTTCCCGCGAACCATACGCAACTGGAACAGGAAAGGGAGGTAATGACAGTGGCACGTAAAGTGCCCTCCACCACACACCGTTGGGTGGCTTGCGGAGTATAAATGTAGATGTAGATGTAGATGTTAGATTTATGGACTTAAGGAAGCAAGTAGAAGGTAAGAGTGGTAGAGGTGTAAGATGGACTCAGGAGAGAGTTCTGGGATGGGCCTAAGGATTCGAGGAGAAACTGTAGATCCTGTTGGATATCTGGAATGGGATCACTGTAGCTGGGTTTGTAGGTGGATGAATCTGACAGCAGAGTCCTTCCACCAGGTAATCTCTGCTGTTTGAAAGCACAGTGGTGAAAGCTATGTTGGTTAGTAGGATTATAAGGTCATGATCAGTTTGTAGGCAGTGGATTGCAGTTATGTCTGCAGAGATCACCTGGCTTTCTGGCTGAAAACTCACATGTTTAGCAGTTGTTTTATTATGTCTGTCTGTGACTCAAAAGCCCCTCTATACAATCCGAAGCAATCTATCCTTTTCATAATACTGCCACCAAAAGTCTAGTGAACACAGTCACTGGACAGAGTCTGGCTTCAGCTGCCAAAGATGTAGTCATTTTTGTGTGAGTTGCAATTGCGTGGGTATGTGTGCATGTCTGTCGTCTATTTTTGACAAAGGCCTTGTTGGCCAAAAGCTTATTTTGTGAGTGTCTTTTTGTTGTGCCTATCTGTGGATCAGCATCTGCACTATGTGGTGAGTAGCAACTATCCTTTTCATAACATTGTTAGATATAAAAACAAACAGTTGCATGCTCCATTTTCTAACGATACAATCACATACAGCTGCCAATATAATGGAACTGGATCTTTTTCAATTGCTGTGCTTCACAGTTCAGGAGCCAGGTGACCACATCCAGGTCAAGAGGGCAATTTGGACTATGCACCATCGTACATTTCTTTTTCTCGGCCTAAGGCACTGGAGCCCTGGTACAGGCTCTATTTAGGTTATGCCAGACCTTTTCTGAGCACAAATTGCGTAATTCTTGTGGACACCCACACAAGCTACCCTTACACTGTTAGGATGACTAGTACAAGGACACCCCAGATGGTCTGGCCTCTCAAACAGATTTTCACTGTGGAGGGTCTAGCTACACCCATTGTTATGGTTAATGCACTCACTTCACTAGTCAAGAATTTGAGTCTTTCTGCATGGCCTACAGGATACAGCACCTTCACAGCATACCTTTTTATCCAGAGTTGAACAGAGTCACAGAGCACTTTGTTCAAATATTCAAGGCGCATATAAAAAAACTCACGGCTGACTAACTGACTAAGCATTAGAGGACACTTTGCTAATGGGTTTTTTTTTTTATACAGAATCTCTCCACATAAGGATGCATCTCCTGTGGAGATGCTACACAGTTGGAAGATGAGGAGTCTACTGTCCCTTACTCACACTGTCAAGGGAGAAACAGTCGCCAGGACTGGACAACAGGAAATGATATTTTGAGATTGATACCAAGGTCTCATATTCTGAGGTACAGTATTGGTAAAACAATTGTGTCATGAGTGGCAGACAGAAAACACGTGGATCGTCTCTGTATGAGTGTTGATATGTTTCTGCCTTCCTGGAATTATAGCCCTGTTTCAGTTTCAAAAGTCGGTAATGTATCTGCCCTGGAAGAGAGAGGGGCAAAGTCAGCACCACAGCACCCAACCAGTGTAGATGTCCTGCCACCACTTGACCCAATGGACACAGAGGCCAACAAAATTGGAGACTAGGATACAGGTGCACTTTATCCACCAACAGTATCAGCTGAAGAAAAAGAGGAAGAGGCTTCATCTATCTCCCTTGAAGGGGAAGGATGTTGTGTCCCATGGCACTACGCCTGCTAGATACTCCACCCTTCTGTCACAGAGGTAGCATAGTCCACATCTAGGTGAGGCCAAGAGTGATGAGCACTTTTGTGGTTGTGCACAGAGGACACCAGTGGCAGCTGCACTACTTCACCACAGTTCATCACATTTACCCATGAGGCACAATGGAGAATGTTTAACAATGAGACACAGTAATGACATCACACTGTTAGCAGAGCCACTGTGTGGGGAGCATTTTATTGCCATCAGTGACAACAAATCACACAGATTAGGTGGTATCAATGCACAGCTTTATAACTTGTAGCTGGAGAGTCAACGTCAATTCTTTGCCAGGCAGCAGAAAAGCTCATCAAGAGTTCATTTAGAGTGTCTCATAAGCTACATAGTTTGAAGGTTATACTTAGCAACAGTATGAAGATAGTGGTATCTGGTATCAGTTACCTACAGCAAATAGCCCACATGGATAGGAACTGCCACTGCCCTTAGCACAGCAACACTGACAACTGATTTAATCTCTGGATGGGTGTTTACTTCTTGAAGTGTCTGTTTTGTTATGGAACTTAGTTCTCAGCCTGGACAGATTCATAGGCATGTCTAACCAGGACTGGACATTACAGTTTGTGTGTGTTCCAATAAATAGGGGTTCAGTTACATTATACTAATTAATTTATGTAAGTGTTCAAGGACCCAACCATAACAGAAGTGTCTGTCCACATACAGTGGCACAGTTGGTTGGATATTACATCACTCTACATCATCATTTAATAATTTTTTCAAGTGGATTCCCCTTTTGATGCAACAGTCCTTGTGTCTGGCTGTGTCAAGCCAAAAACAGTAGTGAAGAGACTGGGTCACTTATTTTGAATGGCCTTCCTATATTCCTCAGTGTTCCATATCATGCTTCAGAATTAATTATCTTTTCAAGTTAAACTCCACAATCAAGATTTCTGTAGCTTCCAAGAAGACAGCCACCATAATCTTTATGGCTGGCAGAGTTTGGTGACCATTTTTTTGTGCTTATTGAGCAAGCCAATGTGTGAAGCCTTCAATGACTACTGTAGGAGAATCTCTTTGAAACACATCTCATAACATCCAAAGAAATTCTGGCCACATGTTAAGACTGTCAGTGATTTCAAGTCAATGACCAGACATTTATTGATGGAAAAAGAACTGAAACTGAAGGTAGCAAAGCAAAAATTGAGATGTTGAAATTTGTTGTCAAATGTCCCTTAATCAAGTGCATGTAATCCACTTTGTGACCTCATGATTTTTAATTGTGACTTCCAAATTTGTGTTGCAGGGTTAAAGGAGAAGCAAACATATTGTAAAATCCCCCATAAATGAATGTGCTTGAACTGGTTTCCTAATAATATAAAGTATGCAGTTTAATTGTTAAAGAATGGCTGAAAATACCCAGAATACTTACATGAGTGATGAAATTCTTATCTTCAAATCTGTCTGGCAGGACATTCATAATTTGATAAATGAACTAGTATCTAGACAGGAAGGATGATACACATATGGGTAGTTGGGTATACCCATTGATCAAGCTGTCCACAGATGTTATGCCTCACAGAGATTCTGTCAGTCTTCCCAATATCACAAAACAAATGTACTACACAATTATGACATAAAACAGTGTTTGTACATTCTTTCACCCCCAGCAGGTCATATCTCAATGGTTGAATTTCCTGGGATCTGACAACTCAGGAAAGCAGCAGCATTCCTTCTAAAATCCTTCCTGTGTGAACTATAAGGGTGTAGGTGATAAATTTTTGGACACCACAGCCCATTCCTATTTTAAGGAGGGGTATTACGATTGCACCCATCCATAATTATAAAATGAAGAAACCACGCAACAGTTGCTTAATCCACAATCTTTTATCTTTTACCAGACTGGTTTCGGAACACTAAAGGTTCCATCATCTAGTGTAAACTGTAACAATGAAAATATTGAGGTATGTGTCAATGGGAGGGTATCCTCAAGTCAGATAAGGAACTATGCAACTGAAATTTCTAAAATGAATTAAAATAAATTAAAAAAGAGAACAGGATATTACTTGCAAATATAATCACTTAACCATTTGACTTCATCCTCTGCCAGGCGTTGTCATAGAACCAAAATTCCATGTCAAAAGGATAAAAGGCATGTAAAAGTAATCTGAGAAAACAGAAATCACAACCGGACACCAAAAAAGTCTATCTTCAAACATGTGAAATGTAATAAAGGGGGGGAGGAGAAATCACGTACTGTATGGAATTACTTACATAAATTCCATAAAAACTGTTCCCCCATGTTGCACAACCAGGAACACAAACAGGAAAACTTTCTTTTAGGTCTCTTTTATACTTCTGACACAGAACCTTTGGTTCCATGACAACACTGGGGTGAGTATGACCTGAGATGGTTAAGTGATTTTATATGCCAGTAATGTCCTGTTCTCTTTTTTTAATTTTTGTAAATTCAGTTTAGAAATTTTAGAAAAATAGTTCCTTATCTGACATTTCGGACTTGAAGATCACCTCACATTGTCATGTAACACAATATTTTCATTATTACTCTTTACGCCAGATGATGGAACTTTTAAGTATTTCAATACCTGTCATGGACGCAACAAGAGATTGTGAATTAAGCAACTGTTGTGCAGTTTCTTCACTTTACAAAATGAACTTATACAGTTGTGACTGCCCATAGGAAGACCCCCCATAAGCATAGGAATTGTTCTGCCCCCAGATGCAGCTAAGTTGGGTGAAGAGGCCTTCTTTTGCTACCTCTATAAGGTGCCACAACTTGCTGTAGTGCACCTATTAGGGCCACATTCCATGTCATGAACAGCAGACACTGCTGATTCCAGGGAAAGAATAGTTGTAAGGTTCTCCATTGTTGTAACAGAAATATCAATTATCTATCACAGTAAGGTTCTATGTTCTTGACAGACTGGTTTCCAGATAGGGGTGGCAGCCATTTTTGGCAAAATTTTCTCCAACTGTCTGTGCCATATCTTGCGGGTTCACTTGGAGATTACCATTTCACGTAATACCAATAACTACATGCCTGCCACCTTGCCCATATCTCCTCCTGATAGCCACTATGCCATGACTGTCTTTTTGGAGTGATTTGTGATGCTCGTGAATGCTTTAACTGAATGTCTCAAAGGTTTGCAGCCATTGGTTAGCATCTGACCAGAGACTGTCTTTAACTGCATAAAAGCATATATCCTTCCATCAGAGCACAAACTGTCTTCACAGATGGTCTGAAGATGGAAGAAGGGAGAGAAGTGACACTCATTGATGACAAATATGACCACATCACTTTTAGCCCTCTCTCACTGAGGTCATCCTTTCTATGAAGTCTACAATGCCTTTGCATGAGGGCACCAGTGCCTTCTGAAGTGTGTTTACACCTTGCCTGAGGTGAGAATCCTAGCTCCTCCACATTTGCAAAGCACCCAGTTAAGTATTGGAGTACTGGAGTATTTTTACAGGTGGGGTTTCTCTGTCTCCTCTCACTTTTTTTACATTTATGTGGAAAACCATCAGTGTGTGAGATTTTTATGAAGATGCATAAGGTTCCCTCAGGCACCTCTTGAATTCCAAATGCTCTAAAAGTGCGCTATCATCAGAATCCTCAGAGAGTGTGAGCTGTGCATGATCCAATGGCTCTAGTCATGTTTTATTAGCTTTAATTTCTTTGCAGATTTTGGCCACTGTGTCAGTGTGGTTGACATGGTAGCATGTGAACATGTGTTAAAGTTGCTTTTGTGAGGTTAATGGTTGATTTTGCTTCTTTTTGTTCAGTACAGCCTTGAGTGGCCTGGAGTTAATGTTAGATGTCACTTTGCATGTACACTTATAGGTGCTTGTATTCTCCTTTTTGCCAAATTCTGTATTTCTGCATTTAATTTGGAAACCTATTTCATTAAGATGATGTGAATATTTTAGGAAGTACATGATGATGTAGTACTTAAAAGACCTTTTTGCAACACCATATAGAATGTATTTCATAACTTTTTTTGTTTCTTCTACTTCTTATCTATGGAGACTGGTTTGGGGGAGGAGGGAGGAAGGATAAAGGTGAGAAGATAGAAGCAGAAAAGGGGATAGGATTATGCAGGTGTGCTAATGGGAAAGAAGGTCAGTCTAGTGCACTAGTACAAGCTGGAAAGGGGATAGGTAGGTGGAGGACAGAGACTAGCAGAGACTGACACCAAGGCAGTTACAGAAACAAAGGATATGTTGCAGGGAGAGTTGTCACCAGCCTTTTTCAGAAAGTCTGGTGTTGGTGGGAAGAATGAAGATGGCACAGACTCTAAAGCATTAGTTGTTGGGCAACACGCTCTGCGACTGGGTTGTCCATCTGTCTCTTGGCCACAGTTGGGCAGTGATCATTTATGCACACAGACAGCTTGTTAGTGATCATGCCAATGTAGGATACAACACAGTGCTGGCAGCTAAGATGGTAGATCACATAGTTGCTTTCACAGGTGAATCTGCCTTTGATGGGAGTAGTACATACCTGGAGCAGGTGGTAGTGGAAGGATGTATGGGAAAGGTCTGGCATCTAGGTCTATTGCAGGGATATGATCCACAGTGCAAGAGGCTGGGAGCAGGGATGGAATAAGTTTATTGTGTCCTCACAGGGATAATGTCTGCTATTGTGGACTAAAATCTTCAGTCTATTGATACACCAGCTTCCTATATAAATAAATTAACCAGTTCTTCTACTGACTCTCCACCATTCCTATTCCTATACTACCAGGCACCCTCTTCGTCACTGCTGACCCATCTCCCTTTACTCTAATATCACCAATGCCCACAGCCTCATCACTATTAAACACTACTTTTTGCAGTGTTTGATGGACTCTAAACCTACTACCTACTACTAACTACATCATCACTCAAAATTCCTTCTCTTTGAAGGCTTCACATACAAACAAATCCATGGTACAGGATGGGTACCTGCAGGGCACCATCCTATGCCAATCTAGCCATGGGCCAGAATCCCAAATCCCTCACCTGGTTCAGAGTCACTGATGACATCTTCATGCAAGGGTGAAGACACTCTATACAGATTCCTCAAGAGCTGCAATACCTTCTTCCACATTTGCTTCACATGGTGTTCCTGAGTCCAACAAGCCACCTTCCTCTATGTCAACTGCCACTTTAAGAATGGCTACATCAGTATCTCCATCCACATCAAACATATCAACCACCAAAATACATCCACTTCTACAGCTCGCACCCATTCCATACTACCGGGCACCCTCTTCGTCACTACATAAAGCCTCACCACCTGTGGTCAGTGCATCTAGTGAAGAGCAGTCTCTTTCCAAATATGCCAAGGATCTCACTAAGGCATTTACAGACCAAAATTACTCTCCCCACCTTATTCAGAAACAGATCTCCAGTACCTTGTCTCACCAGTCACCTACCATCACCAACAAAGGAGTACCCCCCCCCCCCCCCCAATCCCATCCCACCCCACCCCACCCCACCCTCCTTGGGGCTCAGCACCACTGAGTAGTACACCAACTGAATCATGTTCTGCACCAGTGTTTCAACTACTTTTCGTCAAGGTCTGAAATGAGAAATGTTCTCCCCACTAGCCACCACATCCTTCTCACAGTGGTAGTCGACCACTCATGATCTATCAACATAGCTGCAACCTCTGTGCTGCATCCTACATGGGCATGATCGCTAACAAGCTATCTGGCCACATGAGCACCCACTGTCAACTGTGGCCAAGAGACAGCTGGTCCACCCATTTAAAGAGCATGCCGTCCAACACAATGAGCTCAACTTTACTGATCACTTCATAGCCTATGCCATCAAACAACATCACCTTTTCTGAATTGTACAGGTAGGAACTCTTCCTGCAACATATCATTCATTCCTGTAACCCACCACCCTAGCCTCAACCTTCGTCAGTCACTGACCTCCACCTGCCTATCCCCTGCCCCACTCCCACACCAGCTCTATATACACCTTCTAACTCACCAATGCACATGCATAGCTCTTTTCCCTTCTCAACTTCCCCATCCCCTCCTCTTTCCAGCACAGTCTCCCAAAGTTGTACCTAGCAGTCCTATCCTGTCCCCACCACATACCTGCACACGCCCACAGGCAGCACGAGCATCTTCCTCATCACTACTCTGCCATCCTTCCCTCATCTCACCCAAGCATCTCCTGTACCCCCACTACCCACTCCAGCCAAGGCCACTGCTCACCTCTGCCGCACTTGGGCCTTAGTGCCCAGAGATGACAGTGGCCATGGGTGTGTAGATTTATGCATCTATGTATGTGTGTGTGTGTGTGTGTGTGTGTGTTTACGTCCAATGGAGGGCTTAGTCTGACAACTCATAATATCTATTAGTCTTTTTTCAATGTGCCTGTCTTTCACTCCTGTACATGGTGACTACTAATCTATCCTTTTCATATTGTTGTTATTCCATCTTGTATTTTCCAATGTTTGAATCTGCCTAATGGCTTCTCTTCCATTCTACAACCCAACACTGTATCCCTTGCTTATTGTCTCTACAGCACTACATTACTTGGCGTCTATCTTTCTCACTCTTTCATTGTCACTTTCTGCACCATACGTGCTTTATACCCAATACCCACATACCCTGTGAAGCTCTAGTTCTGAACAACCCTGTATCAATAGTCTCATCCGATGCACAACACAAGGCTTTGAGTCCATATGGGCAGTATGTTCTGTGTCTCATGTTCCATATTCTCCCCATTTATTTAATTATTCCTTGTTCTTCAAACTGAACACACTATTTTCATTCAACCACATGTATTTTCAAATGTTTTCCTGGTCCTTCCTGAACCACATGCACTTTGTAGCACATCAAGCCTAACAGCCTCCCACCCCTGCCCCCCACCCACTCTACCCATATCCACAAATGCACCTTACTGACCTCACCCAATCCAATTACACCTGCTGTCCTGTCTCTCCACATATATCCTCCCACCAACATATACCCCACTCTATCTTTTTTTAAATTGTTTTTCTTTTGTTTTGTATTTTCATTTCGATCTCGTCTCATTTTCAAATTGTTTTTCAATATATTTACTTGGGTTTCATTTCTTAACTGCTCTCCTGTTTCTTCTTGATAGTGCTTTTTGAGATATCCCCACATATTTTTAAATAATTTTACACATTTTTTTATTCTACACTATGGATCCTTGCTTATTCCATTTGCACCAATAAAGAAAATTTTCCCTATGTCTGCCCAGGCCTTGTCCCATGTACTATTCCTGAATGGTTGCCTAACTCACGGATTCCCCTACAAATGGAATGACCAACAAATTATCCACTACTGGCTGTAACCTCCCTTCCATAATATCGCTATCTATTCAAATTCTTTCAGTCCCCAATCTAGTCTTCCAAAACCATATAAATCAGGCCCTAACCTTTTTCCATAATCTCTGCTCAATCTGGGAAATCCTCCTGCTCTGCAATCCCAAATCCTGCATCCCATCTTACCGATTGATACCTTTGCCGTTTACGCATTAGTGCAGTATGCTCAATGCAACCTCAAAAAACTGTCCAATCACATCACCTTATACTCCCAACTTGGACAATCACTACCCACCAGCATTACAAGAGCCTCTATCTATGGTAACTCCCAATCCTGCAAAAGTATCAGTCCTTTACAAATGCCTTACCTTTTACTCCACTCCAAATTCAATCATGTTGGACTTGTTATAGCCTCACCTTGTCCTGATCTCTAACACGGATACAGTTTTTCACAAATAACCCGACCAATCACACAAGAACAAAAAAAAAATATTGAATCCTCCCCAACTAACTGTGATCCACCCCCATGGCCCAAAATTATTTCCTGTTAACATTCCAGAATTTCCTTACCTTGAACCATGCCTCATCATCAATCTCCAAATACCTCAACATGAAAGCTATACTCGTATCTGCAGAAAGAATGGCAATCAACCACCTAAATCTGATCTCAATCTTATATTTTTACCTTCAGCAAAGGCTCCACTACTGGATTACAAGGATTACCTGGCAGAGGGATTTCACCAGCTGTGAGATATGTCCATATACAAGCTGTGATCTTCTCTATGGAATGCAAACTTGTCAAAGTACCTACTTTATGGGCAGAGAGGCTTGCATTTTTGCTTGAAGCTGAGGACTACACCAGCTGCAGTGCAGCTTCTGGCAGGATCACACATGCTGGACAGGCCTCAGCAGATGAACCACATAAAGAGTGTCCCAGAATGTCCCACCTCTTCCTTATTCACTACCATTTCCTTCTGCAATTCCTTAGATACCCAACCTAAGGTGTGATGCAATCCATGCCAAAGATCCCCAGGGATACCAAGCGACCACCCTGAATAATAAGCCTTGCACTGTGTGGGATTCCATGGTGTCAACTGAATAGATCCTCAGTTCTTGTGGGACCAAAACAAAGAACATGGAAAACAGAGCACAAAAATGAGGAACTTGGTATGACCTAAAACACCCAAGCATCAGGGTAGGAACCATGGAATTTGTTTCCGCAACTGGATCAGGCAATAGACTTGTCCAAGAAGTGGAAACAGTTACTGATAAGTTGAAACAGGTCATGATCAAATCCTGATCTGGGACTCAAATGAGGAAATGTCCCAAGAATGAAAAGAAAAGGAAAGTAAAGGATGGCTATTAAATGTAAATGGGAGAACCGAAAGGTCTTGAACCTAAGACGTCCAGACATGGAACAAGAGAAAAAAGGAGGAGTCTGATACTCTCACTTCTCAGTTCTCGGGATAAACATATACATAAAAAGCTGAGGCAAGAAATTGGGAAACAGACCTATAGTCCTGCAGTCTCAGTTTTAAGGATGCTGGTTATCCAGCAGGGATATCCACTGGTAAAATTAATCTCATAGCAGGTGGATCTTGTTCAGATGGATCTCTCTGAGAAGACTGTGGGGGATGCAAGTCAAGGCCCCAAACTGGGGAGGATATGTCAAGTTCCTCTGAGGCCCAAAACAGCCCTTTAATATACAGGATGGTTAGAAACAGTTCAAGAAACTTATAGCAGTGTTGCAGGATAGGTTGTGCTGAGAAGTAATCGTTGAGAAAACAGTTGATATGTTGCACCATTTCTGAGTTAATTATCATTAAATTTAGCCAATGAGACTGTTGCATGCAAATTCAAGCAGCCTGCACGAGACAGTTTCACCAAACACGTTAAATCAAACAAGGAAGTGATATAAAAATAGGAAATGTGACAGTAGTAAGGATCGAACCCAAGTCAAAGGTTGAGCAGTCTTGTGCACTATCACTTACACTATGAGGACAACTGACATTAATAGTATCTGTTGGTTCACTTGAATTTGCACACACAATGGCCTGATTGGCTTATTCAGCCCTGTGAGGCACTGGTTTACAGGTAATCAAAGGGATAACTGTGAATCTGCTACTGTTCAAGTCATCAGGCCCAGGTGGAATCTTTTCAGTTCTGCCGCAACAAGCAGAAGATGAATTGATTAGATTCCTATGTGGACTGTTTAGGGTCAGCCTAGCAGCACAAATCATTTCTAATGCTTGGAGGCCAGCGAATATCATTTTCATTTTGAAGCCAGGGAGAACTGATCACATCAAGGCCAAGGATATAAGATGGATCTGTGTGGCTTTCTTTCTTCTTGAGACATTAATGCACATTAGGGAAAAAGAGGTTAACTGAGGCACCTCTTCTTGTAAACCAACATGCATATCAACCAGGCAAATCATATGAAACAGTACTTCACCAGCTTGTTGGGAAGGTGGAAAAAGCACTAAACTTTCAGGAAATCGCTCTCTGCATCTTCCCGGATATTAAATGGGCTTTTAGCAATAATAATAATAATAATAATCATTCAACAGTTCCAGCGTCCCGGGTACTAGTAATGAGCCTTTTACACTTCATCATGTCCAGATACACCTTTTCACGGAGAACATTGTCCACTGTCCATCCTCTGGTCACTAAATCAGCCCTTATCAAGTCCATCCATTGGGTTCAAGTTCTTCCTTGAGGTCTTTTCCCATCCACCTGTCTTTCAAAATTTATTTTGGCTGTCCTAGTTAACTCCATTCTCATCACATGCCCGTACCATCAAAGTCTAGATGCGCCAATTCGAGCTAATAGGGATGTCTTTATCTGGCTTCTTTCCTCACCTCTTCATTCCTTAACTTGTCCATCCTGGTCTTCCGAATGGTGGATCTAAGAAATTTCATCTCTGCTCCTTGCAGCCCTAATGATTTTCTTTTTGTGAGGGTGCATGTTTCAGCACCACAGGTCAATATTTGGGTGAAATAGCCATTAAACATCATCAGTATGGACAATTTTGGGATCAAGTCATCCCATAAAAGTGTCTTGTTAGAATTCAGGTCCTTTTTTCACTCTGTTCATGATTTCATTTCTGACCAAGTTAACACCGGAAATTACACTTCCAAGGTAAGGAAAACTGCCACCCACTCTAGTTGGTGGTCTCCGAGTTTTACACTTGCTGATTGCCCATCTCTG
Source organism: Schistocerca serialis cubense (assembly GCF_023864345.2). Lineage (NCBI taxonomy): Eukaryota > Metazoa > Arthropoda > Insecta > Orthoptera > Acrididae > Schistocerca > Schistocerca serialis. Next base: position 611,601,235 of record NC_064642.1, read on the forward strand.
TTGACTGCCATCACCACTGTCTTGGTCTTGCTGATGTTGAGGTTATATTTCTGGAACTGAGATTTCCCTTCATTAAGTCTGATCTGTACTTCCTCTTCAGTTTCACCCCAAATCATGATGTCATAAGCAAAGGTACATGCTTTCAGTTCACCTGACTTCTCCTTGACGTTCTTCATTATGGTATCCATAACAGTGATGAATAGTAGTGGGGACAGGCACTTCCTTGCTAAACTCTACTCTTGGTCTCAAACCATGACGATCATCCTTCCCCAATTTGTAAACAGCTAGTACAGTCTATGTACAACATCTGATTTTTTTTATTAGTCCTTCAGGCACATTATTTTTCCTCAGGCATTCCCAGATCTTATCTCTTATAACACTATCACAGGCTTTTTCTAAATCCAGAAATACAATGACCAAGTTCTTGCCTTTCTCCCAACACTTTTCCATCAACATGCGGGTGCTAAAAATTTGACCTATTGTAGATCTATTACTTCTGAAGCAATATTGTTCCTCCTCAAGCTGTGGATCTATCATAGTTTTCAGTCTCTTTTCTATGATCTTCTCAAATATTTTCTGCCTATGAGACAACAGGGTTATTCCTCTGTAGGTGGTGGGTTTTAGCATTTCAGCATTAGTGTATTATAGCAATACGATCTTCAAATTCATGGAAAGAACTGCAAAAGGGCATAGCACTAATACCACCATATGTAGATGGATTAAAACATGTTGAGCAGAAGAAAGAGAGAAGTCACCAAGATGAATGAAAAAATAGTGTCAGCATGGAGGGGTTTTGTCCCTGCTATTGTGAAACCTAGTGGTGAATGAACTCATTGGAGAGCTCAATACTAGAAGCTACTTTTGCCAGAGATATACAGAAAACTCAGTCCTATTAATATTTGGCAAATTTGATAGTATGTTAGAACAATGGCACAATGTGCATTGTACGTTGTGCAGGACTGGTGCAGGAAACCGGATCTGTTCCAAGCAAACTGTTGTAGTACCATTTACAAGGAAGCATATCCAGGACATGCACTCGAACTTAAGCTTCTGGAAAAGAGCTCTACCTGTACAGAGACAATGAAGTATCTGTAGGTAACCCCAGGTGCAAAACTATCATGGATTCCTCACATAAGGGATATATGCTCCAAGGCGAAAGATACTCTTATGACCACTAGAAGAGCCTGTGGAAAAAAACTGAGGTGTAAACCCCAAGAGTAAGTACAGGATATACACCACTGCAACAAGACCTACGATAATTTATGGGACTATAGCACTGGGGGACAAAGTAGAACAAAATGTGCCTGCTAATAAGTTTGGCAAGGTGTAGATATGGGCCTGCTTAGCCATAATATGTGGAATCAGCAGTGCACCCACTGCGGGATGGAGAAAATACTGTACAAACTCCTACTACACGGTGGGTCAAAATGGAGGCAGCGACAGGAGCATACAGGCTAAAAACTAGAAATAACTGGATATCTTTGGGATATCCAGAATCTCACACCAAAATAGAGAATGCGGTAAATAGAAGAATGATCAAGGAAAAGCCAACTGACTATGCAATAATTTCCAGTTGCTCCAATAAACCTTTCAGTGTAACAGTTGGAAGCAGGGAGTAATGGAAGAACAAACCATAAGACCGTGCAGGAGGCATAGTCTCATTTACTGATGGGCTGAAAATAACTGCATCAGAGGTGTATGTGGTACAGCCTACACTAGAAAGTGCAATCTCTTTAGGGAAGCTGGCCATGGTATTCCAGGCACAAATATCCGCTATTATGGTGTGTGTGGAGAAGAATTTGCATAGGTGCTACAAAGATGGCTGATCTACATTTATTCTGATAGCAAAGCAGCTCTGTAATCTCTGTCAGCACCTCCAACGAGATAAATGATCATAGTAAAATGCCATGATGCCCTTGTGAGACTAGGGGAATGCAACAACATGCTGCCAGTTCCTGCTCACTCAAGAAGCAGTAGCAACGAACAAGCTGAGAGACTGGTCAGGACAGATACAATGACTCCATTTACTGGACAGGATCCTGTCCTAACCATCACTATGGAGATGACTGAATTGAAACTACAAAACTAGACAAGAAAACAGCATGTAGAATATTGGTCTATGATACAAAAATAAAAACATGGGAAGCTGATGGTGCCAAAGTCATGTTTTAAGAAAATTTGTGTAATCCAGAGCTTGCACAGGTACAGACCAAACTCATGGTAGGGCTAACAACAGAACACAGGAACTTCAAGAAACACTTGCAGATGACGGATATAGAGAAAGAGGACTCAAGATTCAGATGAAGCCATACCTCACCTAATCTTCATGTGTGAAGGGTTGGAGATCAAAGACACAGAATATTCAGGTCATCGAGTCCTGATTATGCCACAGTGACCCCATTTCAGCAATTCAGCAGGACCTTCAGTCCCTAGGTTCATCCAAGAATCTCTTCCCCGATGCTACGTCCCCCTCACTCCCATCACTCCCTGCACTCCTGCCTTCTACATGCTTCCTAAACTACTCAAACCTGACACCTGGTATACTCCATTGCAGCTGGTTACTATGTTCTCACAGATATAATGTCTGCGAGATATAATGTCTGCCCTTGTCAATCAACACCATCAGCCTATTACCCATAACGATGTCGTGTCCTCACACACGATACAGGGAAGACCAGGGGTTTAAGATCAGTCTGCAATTTCTGAGCGGTGAGGAGCAAATGCAGAAAGGCAAATTCTCAGTGAAGGCACGTTGATGACTCGGATCAGCACCAAACACTGTCACAGGGCATCTACAAGAAATGTAGATTTTGGAACTCGACAGGATGCTTGCAGCACGAGACTTATGGAATTCAGGGGTCTGATTAACACTATTTATTTGCGATCAGACTAACTACTGAACTGAAGGCTAGTTCTAAACACTATGAAAAGCAAAGGAGGTAACTGGTTGCACAACAGAAGTCAGTGTCTGAAGCCACGGGGGCCGGTGCTAAAAGAAGTAGTAAACACTAGTAACACATTAAGTACAGACTTGAAAGCAGCACTCCAATTGAGGAAAACGATGTCAGTGCTTGCCGAGGCTGGCCAAGAGCACGCAGTCAGCACCCCAGCGATCTGACTGAGAACTCTCTCTGAATACAAAAACATGGGTTTTTAAAGAATCGTAGTGGCGCACCATTTCTCCCTTCCTATAGACGACCCACCTAAAAAGCTTTGCCCAATGTGAGGAGTCATTCTGCACCTCCAGGGCGCCTCTGGCCAATCACATGTAGTTTCTTCCCCTACTCTTACTTGTTAGGTAGGGATGCTTATGGATTTTACATTAACAAACTACAAATTTGGTATCAACACCATTCAGATGAAAGCTAAACGGCACTGTCACTCCTATTACGGCCAGCAACAACTGTGTTTTACGTCACATGGCCCCACCCTCTGCCCTTCTGTGTGTGGGGAAAGACGTAGTAGCACTCTAATCTGTGTAAACCGACTGACATTGCAGTTCTCAGGAGCAAGTATCAAGTTTGCTGCCTCTACTATGAATTGCCTTTTTGTGGCCACCTTCTGTAGTGACACCTTACAACAGCATCTAGGCAGTGGATGGAATGATCAGTTAAATCTCTGAAGGGAAACGTCTCCCCTCAGACAGCTGCACAGAGTGTCTGCAATTTGCACAGCTCTAGTGTTACTATTTATCTCTGATAACCTAAATGCCTGCTCTATGCATTGTGTCTCTGATTTCCTACCTTGGAGTGCCCTTGATGACTCCAAATAACATTTTTAAGTGCAACAATGTACAAGTCATTATGTTGTCAATATACGACAATGTATCATCCAATATAAAATATATTAACCACATCCCCAGGGAATCTCTACAATTCCTGCTCTTTTATCATCCAGCACGTCACTCATCACTACTGATGCCACTCCCTCTACACCAACATTCCCAATGCCCATGGCTTCACCACTAATGAACACTACCTTTCCCAGCACCCAACTGACTCCAAACCCAATACCCTCTTCCTTGTCACTGTGACCAGCTACATCCTTGTCCACAATTACTTCACCCTTGAAGATATCAAGGCAAAAACAAATACATGGGCCAACAATGGCACGCACTATCCTATGTCAAACTATTCATGGGCTATCTAGAGGAATCCTTATTAATGACTCACAAAAGAAACCTTCCATTTTGTTCAGATTCACTGATGACATCTTCATGAATCTGAACAAAGGGTCCTCTTCAGACCATCAAGCCATATTTCTCTATGTTGACCTCCACTTTGTGCAGGCTGCTACCTGTTTGGAGGATTTACGGGAGTTCTTTAATGTTGAGTTGTTGGAAATTAAAATAATTTTGTCTTTCACATTTGGAACTTCTGTCCATAACCAACACACAAGACCTAAATGCCAAACCCATCTATCTTTCAGGATAGAAGCAGTTCATTATGAGTTACTGTACTGCCTGCAACCAACCAACAGGAATTGTGGGAAAGATGTAATGTGTGTTTTCAGAGGACGCAGGCAGAGCATGAATTCCAGATTCGGCTTGCTCTCTTTTCTCAGCCATCAGCACACACTTCCCTCACTCCCCTATCCTATTCTTTGGACTTATGCCTGCTTCACTTTAGCCCCAATCTACATCTACATCTACATACATATTCCACAAGCTACCATGCAGGGCACGGCGGAGGGTACCCTGTACCACTACTAGTCATTGCCTTTCCTGTTCAATTTGCAAATAGAGCAAGGGAAAATTGGCTGTCTATATGCCTCTGTATGAGCCCTAATCTTTCATATTTCATCTTCATGGTCCTTATGCTACATGTATGTTAGCAGCAGTAGAATCAGTCTCCAGTCAGCTTCAAATGCCAGTTCTTTAAATTTTCTCAATAATGTTCCTTGAAAAGAATATCACTTTGCCTCCAGGAATTCACATTTGAGTTCCTGAAGCATCTCCATAAAATATGTATGTTGTTCTAACCTACTGGTAACAAATCTAGCAATCTGCCTCTGAACAGCTTCAATATCTTCCTTTAATCTGACCTGGTACAAATCACAAACACTTGAGCAGTACTCAAGAATAGGTTGCACAAGCATCCGATATGCAGTCTCCTTTACAGATGGCACACACTTTACCAATAAACTCTCCCAATAAACTGAAGTCTATCATTCATCTTCCTGGCCACAATCCTCACATGCTCGTTCCATTTCATATCACTTTTCAATGTTATACCCAGATATTTAAAAGTCATGACTGTGTCAAACAGGACACTACTAACACTGTATCTCAACACTACGTGTCTGTTTTTCCTACTCATCTGCATTAACTTACTTTTTTTTTTTTTAATTTAGAGCTAGCTGCCATTCACCACACAATCTATAAATTTTGTCTAAGTCACCTTGCGTACCCCTACAGTCATTTGGGTTCAACACCTTTCCGTACACCACAGTATCATCAGCAAAAAACCAGACAGCTGCTCACCGTGTCTGCCAGATCATTTACATACACAGGAAATAACAGCAATACTACCATACTCCCCGGGGGTGCTCCTGATGATACCATTGTCTCTGATGAACACTCACCATTGAGGAAAACATACTGGGTTCTATTACTTGAGAATTCTTCAAGCTGCTCATGTATCTGGGAACCAATTCCCTGTAGTGATTCGAGAATTTCTGTGTAGATTCTATAACCACTCAGCCTTTTACCATCTCAAACACACGATATTCTGGATATGAGTGTGGGATGGTAGAATCCTACCTACTGTGCATCACATGTTTGTGTGTGCAGGTTTAAAATCAGTTGCAGGAAGAAAGTAGACACGGCAGATGAACAGCACTGACAAGTACCTGTCGGGCAGTCCATAGATGTTTCAGTGAGTGTGTAAGGAAGAACCATGGAGTTTATATGCAGCTCTGAGCTCATTGGGTCATTGAATATTGTTATTAAAACAAAGACAGTTGAAAAAGAACTCTTGAAAACTCTTGATATAACTTTGCTTTAGGCAAGACTTATTTTCTGATTTATGTTAAGAAAAGTTATGGTATCAAAGCCAACTTTCTTTTAACTGTAATTCAATTTGTTTCTGACGTTCGACTGTATGAGAGACTTACCGGAAGTTATTTGTTGAAAGTGATAGTTTTATTGTGTATGAAAGTCAAATACATTGTTAATTGACAAAAAGCAAAGCTTGTATATCTGCTTATTTCATAAGTAGACAGACTCTAAAAATTCCTGTAGCTAGCGTTATTCGATGGAGAAGAAGTCAAAAGAGTTTCCAGCAGCCAGCTAACCAGTAAAGAAGAGTGGCTGCAAATTCCAAGTAAGTCACCTCGTAAAGAAGTGGAAGGTGGTTTGGAGGAATAAACCGAAATAACCCAGATTCACTCTTTAAGTCGGGAACGTTAGAATGCTCGTACCTTCATTAACAGTCTAAAGTGGGGCACCATGTTAAATGTTTTCTGAATATCTAGAAATATGAAATCTGCCTGTTATCCTGCATCCATAGTTTGCAGTATATCACGTGAGAAAAGGGTATGCTGATAGTTCCTCCAAACGGTTGATGGCATGTTCACCTTCCCCAGGCATATTCTTTGTACGCTGTACACTGAGATACAGGATCATTTTTACCTATTTAATCCTCCTGTTCTTATTTGAAGCTACCCTTATCATGTGCCCACCCCTCTCCCACCTGGGTATCTGTAAAAAACTGCTGTCAGTTAAGTGGGCTGGCTGACTTTGTGGTCTGTTAATAAGGCCACGTTTTCATGGCTGAACTCCATAAATTGAGCATTGTTTTCAGCCGAAGCACAGACACTGTAAGTTTGTTTCTCATGCTACTGCATTATGTATGCAGCCACCAGGTATAGCTGCTCTTGCTCAAGCCATGCTTTCCACTGCCACAGCGAGCAAGGTTCATCAAGGCATGGAGTCTGTGAGCCAGCTCCGTCACACTGAGAATCCATTACGCTATGTGGCTTGCTTCCCTGATACACGTGAACATGGCCCTGCTGTAACCTCATATTACTGCCAACGCTACTGCCCTGAGTTCTGTCCTGCTACTTTGTCATGCTGCCGATTCTGCTAACCGCCCAAAATGTAAGTGCATTACAGCTGCCCAGTTGCTGATCTGTCGGTGGAGATAATCAAGAATGTTGCAGCTAGTAAGCAATGAACTGCTTTTCCTTTGCAAGCTGTGCTGCATTCCAGAGCCTTCATTTTGTTGTATAAGACCTTATTTGTCATTTTTACCACTTTTACACCCATGCTGGGTAGCAACGAGCACAGTACACGCGTACAGACAGAAAGCAGAGCAGAGGTGGGTATCAGTGAGGACAGGACGTGTTAAGGCTTTGTAAGAGTAAATTAACATATTTGTTCTTAATAATTTTGACTTAGAGAAGAGGTTAGAACAGGTTCAGGCACAACTGTCCATCTTAAAGAAAGATTTGAGCATTAGGAACTTAGGAAACTTGAGGCTAGCAATACCATTGACCCACAGTCTAACATAGTAAATAGTGTTGCAGTAGCCACTTTCAAAAAACCCTCGGAAAATGTGTTCCACCTTTCTGTAGAATGTACATGATGTTGGCTGCCTTCAGGATTGAACCAATTTCGTAGGATGTTGTTTGGTTTGAGAAAAGCATCCACCACTACATTTCAGCAGTTCACAGATAGGATATTAAGAGGATTGAAACCAACTATGTGTTTGGTTTATTTGTATGATATAAGTGTGTTTTGACACACAATCAGAGAACATGCTGAATGACTAAAGCATGTTTTAGCATGATTACAAGGGGGTAATTTGATGTTGGAGGAACATTCTTTCACAGAGTCACAGGTTCAGTTCCTGGGCCTGGTGGAACCAGATCAATGACTTACAGAAGCAGTAGATAATTTCCCTGTTCTCATTAACATGTAGGAATTACAGTCATTCTGTGGGTTTATAAATTATTATCACCGGTTCATCAAAAATTAGGTTTGTCAAAGAGTATGCTCCTGTGACCAAACCTGTGCCCAGCTTACTAAAAATATTGGCACCTTTTGGATGGACTGCAAAATCGAGACAACAATGCAACAGATTAAAGATGTTTTGACAAAATCTCCTTTGTTATTATAGCCTAATGTCTGTCTTATCTTGTGATGCTAGCAACTTTTTTGCGGGATTTGTCATAAGCCTGGAACAACATGGGAGAAAGAAACCAGTTTGTTTTACCTCTCACCAGCTCAGTTAGGAAGAAATCAACTAATGCACAACTGAGAAGGAGTTATCAGCTTTGGTGTTTGGGGTGTACTATTTTAAATGCTACCAATATGATACAAAAAAGTTCACAGTCATTACTGATCATATGACTTCACTGTAGCTATTGAATTCAATGCATCCAAGAAGTTGACTGCTGAGATGGGCATTAAAGCTAACTGAAAATGATTACACCATTCATCACAAGCTTAGAAAGTTACATCAGAATGTAGATGCATTGATCAGGATGGTTCATGTTTTGTAAGCAGATGAGGTGCTTATTGCTGAGGTGCAAGAGGTGCAAGAGGCTTAAGAACAAGATGCAGAATGCTGACGATGCACTGCTCTTCTATATTTCATATCTGAAGATGGTATCCTACATCACAAAATGGCTCTTGAGAATCAGTTTTTGATACCAAAGGCATTTCAGCATCATTTCATCATGCAATGTCACTACAGTACCCAAGTTATAGCATAAAGTATGATATTGAAAATAATATTCCCATGTGTATTCCATTCCTGGACACACACAGGCCAGACTGTGAATCCAATTGCAAACCTTATCTGAAGCGTCTAGACCCATTGAAATTTTAGTTCAAGACCCTATGGAAACCTTTCCATAGACACAACAGAAAAACAAGTACATTCTGCAAGTTATCGACCACTTTTCCTCCTCTAGGACTTTTGAGATTGTAGCTATAGATATTGTGGGACCTTTTTAATGGATGCAACAGGAGAGCAAGAACATTATGTGAATTATCAGCCATTTTTCATGCTACCTGATTTCAGTACCAATTGCCAACATGAGTGCCAAGATAGCGGCAAAAGCATTTCTCACAAACCTAGGATTGCCTTTTGGATGCCCTGATGCCATTTTGATGGTCCAAGGAACCAATTTTATGTCTGCTTTATTTGTATAACTATGTAAGTTTTTAAGAATTGGGACGTGGAGAACTACCCCTCCCATCCTAAAGCCAATGGCAGAATGGTACAGGATCATAGCACAATCATTAAAATATCTTACTATGTGAACAAGACACATATTGACAGGGATCAATATTTGCCATAAATTTTCCTCAAACCCTAACCTGCTATCCCTCTTCCTCCTCACCCCACAGCCCTTCTGTACCCCTGCTACCCATCCCAGAAAAGATCACTGCTCATGTCAAATGCAGTCACAGCTGGGCCTTTGTACCTGGAGATGACAGTGGCCAATATATGTAGGAGTGTTATGTGCATGTGTGTGTGTGTGTGTGTGTGTGTGTGTGTGTGTGTGCATGTGTGTGTGCATGTGCATGTGCATGTGCACGTATGTGTGTGTGTGTGTGTGTGTGACCCAATGTGCTTGTCTGCCACTTAACATCTTGTGTGGTAAGTAGTTATCCATAATTTTCATATTGTTATTATTCCATCACAGATTTTCCATTGTTTGGAAATGAAATTATTTTTTAACCACAGATTGAGAAAATGGGTCTCACTGGGAATATTACATTTTAAGATTATTATTATTATAACTACATAAAGTTATACAAGAAAGAATAACAGTAAACATTCCAAACAGCTCTAAAAATTCAAGATTAAAACAAAACTGTTAATTAGGAGCAGATGAAGACTACATGTGTATGATTTACATACTATGTTATCATTTCTGTCGTAAAACAACACACACACACACACACACACACACACACATACACACAAACATACATTCCCTACGAGCACATACATGTTCTCACTGTTTCACAATATTTGCTGTACCATTCTTTAAATATGCAGGTGGAGTCAGCTCTAACAGATACCACTCATCACCTGTTCCTTGCAACACCCAATATTGGCAATGGAGACAGTTTGTTTCTAGTTGTAATTGAAATGTTTCTTAAAGTGCAATTTTATGTGTCAATTTAACATAGTGATCAAAAACTAATCAAGTACAGTATTCAGTTTAATGGCAGGTGTTAACAGGGACTGAAAAACACAAAGCATAATCAGCACTCCAACAGTGGCTGAGTAGCCCTATTTCAGGGCAGTAGCAGACAGACAGTGATGGATGAACTGGCACACAAAATGGCACAAATCAAGTAAGGAAGAATAGGTGAACAAGTGCTAACCAATTTTTCAGTGTCTACTGCTGTTATCAATTACATTAGAGAGTTCTGAGAGCAAGCCACAGAGCCAAATTAATAATACAATCTATTGCTCTGTATTTTACTACACTTTGAGATAAAAAAAAGCCAACTCCGGTGTCCCCTACCAGTTTTCATATTTTTAAACATTGGTTTGCCTCATCACCCTTCCTTGGGTTGCTCTTTCTTGAATGTCAGCCTGCACACCACACTATCTGTCTGCTAGTGCCATACAGTACCACTACTCAGCCACTGCTGGAATACTGGTTATTCTTTGTGTTTTACTGTTCTTGTTAACATGAAACATTAGACAGAAATCCCACTAGACTAAATGAGGTTTTTTACTTTTGAATATGCAAATGAAATTCCTCTTAAATTTTTTATTAGATCTACAACTTTGCTTCCACCAGTGCGCAATAGATGGCTGTAGCAGCAACTGGCGGTGCAGGTTGTACTTAAGGCATTTGTAAATATAACGCCATCACACTATTAGTCAATTTGTGATTGCAACATAAAGTTATGCTCAATTGAATATGACAACTTATGTGCCCAATTCTTCTCATTTGCAGGAAGTTTTAATTTTCTGCTTTGACATGAAGAAATCTGCGGCTGAGGCTCATAAAATGATGAGTAAGACCTGTGGTGAGGCAACTATTAGTGAAATAACGTGCAGAGAATGGTTCAAGAATGGTGATTTTGATGTCAGAGACTGGCACAGGTGTGGAAGAGAGAAGATTTTCGAAAACACCAAATTGGAGGCATTACTTGACCTTGATGTGTGTCAGATGCAACAGGAATTAGCACGATCACTGGGAATACAAGTCATTTTCAATCGACTGAAAGCCATGGGAATGGTACAGAAGCGAAGACACTAGCACCTTACGACTTGAAGCCAACAGATGTTAGTGGAGTTTGTTTGCTTGTGAACAACTGCTTGCCAGGCAGAAGGAGAAGGGATTTCTGCAATGTATTGTGATTGGGCATGAACTGGTTTCTTATGATACTCTTAAATGCAGGAAATCATGGGGACATCCTGGCCATGCTTCCACATCAATGGGCAAACCAAATACTCATGGCTAGAAGGTCATGCTCTGTATTTGGTGGGACCAGATCAGTATAATGTACTATTATGAGCTACTGAAACAGACTGAAACCATCACAGGAGATCATTATCAAAAGCAACTGACATGTCTGAGTTGAGCACTGAGAAACAAATGGCCACAGTACAGCAATAGACATGAAAAGGTGATTTTACTATGTGACAATGCTCAACCTCATGTCGCATAACCTGTCAAAACATAACTGGAAATGTTGAGTTGGGAAATTCTACCCTATCAGCCATATTCTGCACACATTGCTCCCTCTGACTACCACCTTTTTCGATCAATGACACATGGCCTGGCTGACCAGCACTTCTAGTAATATGAACAAGTGCAAAATTGACAAAATTCTTCTGTTGCAGGATTCATATGCTGCCCGAAAGATAGGATAAACTAACAACCAGCACTGACTGTTACTTTGAATCGTAATAAAGCCATGAATGTTGAGAAAAAATGGTGGAAGCAAAGATGAAGACCTAATGTTTTTATTTTACTATTACTGTGGTTTTTAATGGCGAATAACCAACAATTTCGACTACCATTGGGCATCGCATGAGACACATGAGGAACAGTATTGTTACTGCTGACTCCGTCCTCACACTGCAAGTACAAAATTAAAAATATCTCCACTTTGGAGAAACAACCGTAATGTACTGGGTGTTTTGGAAGGAACAGTAAATATTGTAAGAGGTAGTAGTACAGACTAGTTCAAATAAAACACTGCACATAAGTGTCCAATAGTTATTTTCCACTGAGATACAGCTGTTAGAATGTAATCGAAACAAATACTCATGAAAGTCATTAAACAAAAGCAAAAGATTGTGTTAAAAGCTGATTTTCATAAATTTTACCTCTGACTTCATTGCACTTTCAAATTTTCTTGACAGCATCACATGCAACTCTCCTGAGGTCATCTCAGTGCTCTTTTATGCCAGCAGCACTATTCATAATCTGAACAGTCAGTTCATCTCTTGTGTTTACATTTTCTTTGCAGATTTTGCCTTTCAACCACTTCCAGTGGTAAAAAAATCTAAAGGGGGTTAAGTCTGGGGATCTTGGTGGCTGACAAACATGACTATTTCTACTGGTTCTCTCCAGGAAATGTTAGGTTCAGATGTGTCACCTGATGTCTAGAATGTCCTGGAGCCCTGTCATATTTGTAGCCAAAGGAACCTTTTACAATAATGGTGTACACTCTAGATAATGGCACCTGAAGACAATGCAGCACCACAACAGTCCCAATCAACTGACTGTCTGTCATGCCACACCAGACATTCATAAGGAATTGTTCTTGAAAATGTATCTCCACAAAGTTGTGTGGTTTTCATTGGATCACAGATGTGAGTTATCAGTGTTACTGATACCATCAGAAATGAGAGTGGACTCATTAATAAACGGTATTAATCAGATTGTTTGGCAATTTGAAATTAGCTAACAACTATATTCCAATTATATGCTTTCATTTTGTTCTCAGAGATGTTGAATCCACTGTAAATGATAAGAATAGAGGCTGTGCATAAATCCACCACGTTCTTGTATGTGAAACACCAGTATGAGAAGAAATTCTGCATGTACTTGTTGAAGTGCTGTGTTCCACCAACTGAATAATGTCATCTACTTCAGCCAAACTCTGTTCATCTGCACATTCAGATGAAGCATTTGGCTGGGCACTGCACCAGTCCCACACAGTTTAATGGAAACATGAGTAATCACTCTTGAATCTGGTACTCTGTGATTGGGAAATCATCTGTCCATATTCTCTACAAGCAGCACCATTTCCATTATAAAACCATACCCAAATATTATACCAGCATATTCAACATTTGTAAATACATAAAACATGCAAAAATGATACAGCAGAATTGGTCAACTAATCACAGACACAACCACATATGAAAAATTCAATTATGTTAAGTCAAGCACAACTTCACAACTTGAATTTCAAAATAAAAATGAACATCAGTAAACAAACCAGTAGCAACTGGCATACTATCACACAAAATGAAAACTTCTCTATACATCCAGCTGTATTTCTGTATCCAATAAAAAATGAACATATATGGAATGTTTTATTAAAATTAATCTGTACTATCACAGACACACACACACACACACACACACACACACACACACACACACACACACACAAAGTTGCTAATCGGATGAGACATAAATAAGTAAAGAAATTACCTGGAGAGCAAATACAACTGAATGATATTCCAGGTCCCTCAATACAGATTCCTCCATTGTAGCAATTTGTTTCTGCTGTGGTATTGCAGACCTCTTCATCAATTTCACACATTACTCCTGGAAGAAAAAATCCTACATGAATTCATTTTGAATACAAAACACTCCAACAGCAATGTATTTTTATTAAATCACTTTTTATGTCTGTTCATGTCACCTGTGACTACAGAAGTAGCAACAAACACCAACAAGAAATGATTTAGAACATACCAATAAACTCCATACACTCTTGGTATTACAAACTGTAATCACAGCTTTCATAACCAAGAGCTGCCACTAAAGAATTTACAGGTGAGATGGAAGACAGAAAAAAACATGTGGTTAGGGCAACACAAACTGTAATCACACCCATAACCGATTTCATACTGAAGAAAAATATGAAAGCTACCTAACCAATTGTTTCTTTGTTTTCATAATCTGCAATATTTTCAGCTATTCATTTACATGCTGTAAGTTACAAGGATTCAATAATAACTCAAAACCAATTAATATAGCTCTTTCTACAATGAGACTCACTATGTTGGAAAATACCATGGGATTGGTAGAAAATCAGGCTTATGAACATTTCATAAGCTAAAAAAGCATGGCCATCTTTCATTAATAGTGATCAGATCAGCATAATATGTCTGCAAATATTATGAAAAGGAAAGACTGTTACTTATCATATAGTGAAGATGTTAAGTCGCAGGACAGGCACAAGAAAAAGATAGACACAATGGTCACGTGTATGTGAGTTGTGTTTGCTTTTGCATGTGTCTCTGTGTTGTCTAATTCAGAAGACAGCCTTTTGGACAAAAGCTTACTTGTTTCTCAGTCTTCCTCTTCCCCCCCCCCCCCCCCCCTGCAACTCAATATCTCTGCTATATGGTGAGTAGCAATACATCTTTGTCACAACATTGTCATTATTCCATCCTGTATTTTCCATTGTTTAATCATCATTTATTGCATTTACAGGTCTTTAAGGCCTACAGCAGAAAAAGAAGGGATACAAACCACAATACAAAAAGAATATGACAAACTGCACATCACAAAAATTTGCAAAGGTACACATTACAAAAACAAAAAAACACCAGTCAGTCACAATCTCAGTATAGGAGACATTTATTGCAGATGGCGGTCCATCTCTGTCAGTCCCCAGCCTCATCTTCTATGGCTATCGGCTCCACTTGTTTGAGTATTGCCAGTACCCGATCCTTCTACCGCATCCTTGGTCGTCGCTATGGGCGTCTCCCAGCAGGTTGGGAATGGAGAACATGGCTAGGGAGGGATCAATCAGCTCAGAAGATGTGGCCAAACCGCTGTAGCATCTTCTGCCCCAATATGTGGCAGATGTGTGGCTTTCCGTACCACTGGTAAAGGTCTTCTTTTGTTCTTCATTCCCATTTACCTTCCACAGTATTGTAGCCGGGTCCACATATCTTTCACAGTACCTTCATCTTGAACGCACAAATTGCTTCTTCAGTTGTTGCTGAAGTTGGCCAGGTTTCATAACCATATAAAAGTACAGCCAAATCTTGCTTTTTAGTGATATCAGCCGGGATTTGAATAGATTGTTTAGGCTGAAGAAAATGCAATTAGCATTTGTTATTCATTGCTGCACCTCTTCTGTCTCTTCACTTTTATTGGTCAGTTGGATCCAAGATATTTGAATTCTCTTACTCATCCAAAGGCATACTTGTCAACAATAATGAAGGGGAGAGGAGCTTGATGTCATCACAAGACAATAAGATATTTTGTTTTCCTCTCATTCACTGCCAGCCATATTTGTTTCATGTTGTGGAGGAATCATGAAGTGTCAGCACTTACTTGCTCCTGGGTGTTGCCAAGGATCACAACATCATCAGCAAATGCCAGGATTACATCCATTCCCATCATCTTCATTTTTCTGTTTCAATCGGTGTTGCGGCTTGCTTTTTCCAAGGACAAGTTGAATACCACTGATGCCAATCTCCTTGTCACAATCCATTTTGAATACCGAATGGTGACGATAGTGGCTGCCAAACCTTGCTTGGCAAGTTGATTGGGAGTAGCAAGTTGCTATTAGTCAGATGTATTTAGGTGGAATGTCGAGTTCTTCCACCATTTTCCATAGCATGCAGCAGTTAATGCTGTCATACACTTGTCTAAAATCAATGAAGATGAGGTGTAGTTTCCGATCAAACTCCTAAATTTTTTCTGTTAGTTGCCTCAAGGTATATATGTGATCAAGAGACGACCATCCAGAGATGAGAGCAGCATTGTAAATACTTTGTACCCAATTTCAAGTAGAGAAATCCTGCGGTATTTGGATAGTTGTGTGGCATATAATTGCGCCCTTCCATTCTTTAGGAATTTTTTCCGCTGTCCAGGTGGCAGATATCAACTGCTTCAATGCCTCCACCAATGCTTCACCCCCCAGGCGTAGCATCTCAGCTGTAATAGCACTACCACCTGGATCCTTGTTGCTACTGAGGGCCTTTAGCGCAACACAGATTTCTTCAAATTGGACCCGTGTCTGAGTTGTCAACACTGTTAGGCTGTCATGGTTCAATAAATTCTTAAAATGTTTTTTTAAGTATGTTTGTCTGGTCTAGGGATGGTAACACTTCACCAGTCTCACTCGTTAAAACCAATGTATGTTGCTGGTAGACAACACTGGCAAATCTTCAGGCCTGGAAAAAGGGGCATTATAACTTTGTCTCTTCGACTGCTATCATCAGATTATTTTGGTGTTCCCATTTCTTCCTCCTTACGAGCTAGTCTGTGTTTCACCTCGCCTCACAATAAGCTATTCTTTTATCGTCTGAGGGTTGCTCTAGCCATTTCAGCCTCCTCGCTGATCTGGTCTCTACAGATTTCTGACATTCTTCATCAACCAAGGTTTACTTTTGCGTCTTGGAAGGCAAACAAGCTCTTCATTTGCACTCAGTAGCACTGCATTCCGTAGTGTCAGCCATGTCCCTTCTATGTTGTTAGGATCTTCCAACGTTTTGAGATGTTCTGCAAATTTTTCTTGGTATCACTGTATCACTGCTACAGCTTTCAATTTTTCCTTGTCAAAGCAGACCATCCTTTCTGCATTATTTTGTCATTTGGTAGACAGTTTCAGACATAGTTTGGCCACAACCAAGAAGTGGTCGGAGTTCATATCTACCCTGCAGAAGGTTCGTACATGTTTGCATGTTTGGCACTTCCATGATGCCCTCGATCAACTAGAAAATGATCGATCTGGTTCTTCATATTTCCATCTGGGGACATTCAGGTAACCAAATGTACTTCTCTACATGGGAAGTACATACTTCTGATGGTCATTCTCATTGTTTCAGTGAAGTTAATTAGCCTGACACCATTCTCATTGCTTGTTTCATGGCTACTATCAGGGCCAATTGTGGGGCAATACTCCTTTTCTCTTCCCACTTTGGCATTGAAATGCCTAGGTAGCCCATCTGCTACATTTTCTAGGTTGAGATAGAAACTGTTCTTTGTTTCTTCATCAGCATCTTCTGATGGGGCATGACAGTTGACTAGGCACATCTTATATGGTTCAGCATTTAATATCATCCAGCAGATGTGGTCATTTCCATTGTTTAATTCACATGTAAATAATTTTATTGGTTGCTAATAAATAAACTAACACAATGAAGCTGATATTGCAAAAAAGAGAGGAGGCAGCGAAAAAAGGGGTAAAAAAGAAAGAAAAAGAGAAGAAAAATAAACACTTGTGCCAGATGCAATTCATCTTTACATAATTCCAATAAAACACATTTTAATGATTTTGTCTTGCTTATGAGAAAGTAGTTTAACTGCCACAACTCAAATTACCGCTGTTCTTTCACATTGTTGAATGTATGATTATTGAAATTAAACGCTTCAGTTGCCAAATATGTTAGAGTTTTATTCACACAACAAAGTGGCTACACTAAGGACATAACATCATATGACTTAGTGAAAGTGGTTCACTTTGTATTTAGCTGATAGAAAGCAAATGATCATGTTGCACAGCTCATACAGTTTTCATGAAGAATATTTTTCTGGTTGTGTCTAATTACTATTGGGATTAGTCACATTCTTGATACACACAAATAACCATCAAACAATGATAAAGAGTTCTCTGCTGATTATGCAAGCATCATAGTTATGCACAAAAGAGACAGGACATCAGAAGAAAAATAAACGAAATATTTTTAAAAATTATTCAATGGTTTACAGTAAGTGGACAGTGTTTGTCCAAAGACCAAGTTCAGCAATGTTAACAGATTTTGGCTAAGGAAGTATCAGAAAGTTTGTTTACTTTGCATACTTCCATTCATTACTGCCATTTGGAATAATTTTTGTAGGAGTTCTACAATTAAACAGAAAGTATTAATTGCACACTAAACACATCATAAGGATAATATCAAGTGTCAGCACCTGATTATCACTGAATCATGCAGGCTTATTCATCAAACTAGGTATATTGAGAACAGCCTCACAATACATTTATCTTTTGTTAAGTTTCTTCTGAGTAATAAGTCACAAATTGAAAATAATACAGGGTGGCAATAAAGTTCTGCTATCATTTCAAAAACTCATAACTTGGAAAAATCATTGCTCTACTAGAGATAGAGCATCATTGTATGTTGTAAAACCATCAGAAACTCATAAAGTTTTTTTCTGTTATGCCAGACTTTTAATATATGCACCGCTCACTGTACATAGAACATCAAGGTGATATTTGAATTCTGTCCATGTACAGGTCAGCATTCCAGCCTCAGTGATTCATGCACAATAGGTAGCAGTGTTATTGAATGGTGTTGTGTACATGTGATCCTTGACATAACTCCACAAAAAGAAATCCAATGACATGACATCAGAAGAGTGCGGGTGGACTATAGTGACCCATCCACCTCTCAGGAAATGTGTGTTCTTCCTGCATCTCCAAACTATGATGTAGGAGGGTATCATCATGCAGGAACGTAATGGACATTGGCATCTCTTTGATCTGTGATAGCAAAAACTGTTCAATCATGTTAAGTTCAACATTTCCCTCTATGGTATACTCTCCAAAGAAAAATGAGCCTGCCACCCTAACGTGCATTAGGCTATCCCAAGCATTAAGCTTCAAGGTGTCACAGATGTTATCATGTATGTTGTCTTGGTTTTCAGAGCTACAAATCCTAATGTTGTAGCAATTCACATGTCCATAAATGTGAGATGTTGCTACATGTGAAAACAGGCAATTTTCCAGGTAGTCATTGTGAGCATCTACGACTGCCAGCATGGAACATGCAAATGAATACTGCAAAGGATGATCATTTGGCTGCAATGTGTGGTCTATTTTGCACTTTGTATTCAAAGAGGCATAACCATATATGTAACACTTTATGGACAGTTGATCTTGCTTCCTGCAATTTGTGTGATGCTGATGAATTGACTTCTTGGGGCTGCATTAAATGCAGCTTGTATTCTGTCAACAAATTTGAGACATATGGAGGCATCCACTTCTAAGAAGGTATTACACAGACTATCTTTTTTAAGTTTTTGAAACCTCACATTACACTTGTTTTCTCTGATGGTGCTTAGGGAAGTCACCATTGTCTAAAGGACCAACATGGCCGAATTAAGAGGTACATAGCGAGACTGCAGGAGGGAGCATATTGCCAAGCCAGGACACGGTAGCAGAGAATGAGTCCATTACAAAATCAGCACTTTTCTCCCATTTACCAAGGCCTCATTTGATTTCCTCCAACACTCCCATTAATCAGGTACTGTAGGCAGGGGTCACAGGCATTCGTTCATCAGCAATCCTTGCCATGGGAGCAATGCTTAGTCCAACAATATGGGCTGCCATTGGGAAGTTGTGGTGACTTCCCATCCAAGTAACAGCTCTTAAGCAAGGAAAATGTCTTTCAATTCATAAAATTTTGAATAAACTATCACCGGTTCCTTTCAGACAATGGCTACCTGATAAGTATTCAACACTGGAGGTGTTTCTGTCTGTGGTATCCTGAGGTATCAGTGGTAGCAGATCATGCTCTGGAAGACAGGCACCAAACTGCAAACAGTGAAACATCTTTTATTAAACGGACAAATGGTTTCCGTCATAGCATTATGAAAGAAGCAATCGAAATAAAAATTTCAGATGTATCCTCACTAAAGAGAGTGGCCTTCAGCTAAGCAGAGCTTGAAGTGAGTGCAGTGGTCCTCAAAACGTTATCTTATACAGAAACAGCACATCACAGGTGGCAGCATGGCTACAAAAGGACAAACCACACAACAAGTCACACTTGACTATAGCCCAAGAGCACTTGGCTGAAAACTTTTGGGTTTTTAACCACTTGATCACTTGACATGGCTGGAAGCTTGAGAGAATTTTATCAGTATATGTAGTTGTGGAACCACACATTTAAAGTTTATATTTATTAGATTTCTTTAAGAGCTCCTGTGTATTCTTATCTATACCAATTTTCTGATTGTTTTGAATAGTTAGCCTGAATGTGGAGTCATAAGCCTATTTAAAATCTACAACCATATACAAATATTTTTTAGTTTTTCTTAAAATATTAACTTCAGATTATGGATCTGTAGTGCACAGGACCTACCTCTGACAAACTTGTGTGATATTCTTCTAATTCTGCATACAACTTTTCTTCAATTGTTCTGAAAGTGCTGCAGAAAATAATCTGCACGTTACAGAGAGAATAAATATAATCTTATGGTTGTTGACATAATTTCTGTCACTTTTTTGTGTAGTGGGTGGACTAATGTTATTTTCCTGTCATTTAAAGTGCAGTCCAGTCCTTTTCCTTCTTCCCAGGTTTTTTTTTCCACCAGTTTAACTTGTACCAGTTGCATTTCTCATCTGCTGTATTTTAGAATTTCTGATGATGCTTTAAAATTCTTCAAATAATTCAAAATTGTTCTTATTTCTTCATAATTTGGAGCTTGAGTTGTTCCTTGAATTATGTTAGATTTGCCTAATTCAAATATTTCTTTTTGTTCCTTACAATTCAGTAATATTAAAAAAATTCTTACTACAATTTTTCTCTTGTCCATACCAAGATTACCTTCTTCATTCCTAAAACACAAGCTCTTTGGCTGAAAGCTCTTTCATTTCATCTTAAATAATTGATAGGTGTTTATACTATAGTTATTCTTGAAGTTTTGATCAATCAGATCTGATATCTCTTTCTTGTACTTTCACTGAGTATTTCTGATGATTTTGTCTCTTTCCTTTTTAATGTTGCTAAAAAAAATGTAAATGTTGTGTGACTAGGGCCCCCCATTGGGTAGAACGTTCACCGGGTGCAAGTCTTTCAATTTGATGCCACTTTGGCGTCTTGCGTGTCGATGGGGATGAAATGATAATGATTAGGACAACACAACACCCAGTCCCTGAGTGGAGAAAATCTCCAACCCAGTCCTTAGGAACCCAGGCCCTTAGGATTAACATTCTGTCATGCTGACCACTCAGCTACCGGGGGCGGAACAATGTTGCTATGCTGTTCATATTCTTCTTGGTTTCCCACTAGATTTTCATTTTTTACATAGTCTTTGATCGTTCTTCTACTCCTATACTGCACTCTGTTGTCCACCAAAGGTGTTTTGTTATTTTTTTATTGGTATTCTGCTGCATGGTTTATTTCCTCTCTTATTTCTTACCAAATTCTAGAATCCACCTTTCTCAGGCTCTTGACAAATTCTGTATTATTCCCTTCGAATAGAGTCTGTTTATTTCTTTTAAAAAGTGTTAGCTTTATTCTATACATAAATTAACAGTAGTAAATAAACATTTTAAACAGAAGCAAAGCCTCTGTTTTGGGGAAGAAAAGCTGCTGATTCTCCTGATTACTGTCTTATTGCTGTTTACTTACAATGCAAGCTGCACAGTGGTGTAAGTATACTCTGTCATTCCAGAAGTACCTTGCTTATTTTCAAATTTTCTACAAAAGGTAGTTCACCAGATGAATACACAATTTCCTGTATCTTGTCAGATTGTTGAATACTTATAAATAGAATTATTGAATTCCAATAAGAACATCAGACTAGCTTGTATAATCTTAAAAGAAAGATATATTCTACATTTCTTAATTATCTACATCACAATTAATCTGAAGTAAATATTCTTTGTGCAGATTAAAGTTTTCCTGATGTAAGAGAGTTGCTGAGGCTCTCTTTTTCAATAGAAGGCAAAATTTAAATTTTCTATATTTTGCCAGACCACTAGCTCAACATCTTGGGGCAATGACGCCAAATGTTACTACGGCAGCATGTTATTTTTCATTGAGAACTTGAGTGTGCATTCATAATATTACCTCCTATGCAGAAAGTCCAACATTAATATTAAATGCCAATGAAAATGCAAGAAACTTAGACTAATGTTATACATATAGACACACATCAGACAATTATTTGCATTTATTTTCTTCTTTCCTCAACTAGGGAAGGTGATCAACAAAATAAATCAACTTGACATAAAAATGGCTTACGTATGTACTTGCTTTACTAGCATATTTTAATAAACCATTTTGACACTTCCTGTCTCATACATCCTTAGAACTCAAGATATGCAACATAAGTCAATTTTATGTCACTCTTATTTTACAATGAATGTCAATCTTGTATAATAGCATCATGCATATGGGATCTTTCCTGATTTATTCCAAACATATTCTTCTGGTGTCTGCTTTAGGATACTGGCCAGGGTAGAGTAGTCACTGTTCAGCATTTGCTTGCCAAAAGTTTAAGGCTCTTGCCACTGACTAATTGAGCTGCAATGCATTATAAAAAAAAAAAAAAAAAAAAAAAAAAAAAATCCCATAATGAGATTTTCACTCTACAGCGGAGTGTGCGCTGATATGAAACTTCCTGGCAGATTAAAACTGTGTGCCCGACCGAGACTCGAACTCGGGACCTTTGCCTTTCGCGGGCAAGTGCTCTACCAACTGAGCTACCGAAGCACGACTCACGCCCGGTATTCACAGCTTTACTTCTGCCAGTATCCCATCTCCCACTCCTACTTCTTTCAGGAGTTCTAGTTCTGCAAGGTTCGCAGGAGAGCTTCTGTAAAGTTTGGAATGTAGGAGACGAGATACTGGCAGAAGTAAAGCTGTTAGTACCGGGCGTGAGTCGTGCTTCGGTAGCTCAGTTGGTAGAGCACTTGCCCGCAAAAGGCAAAGGTCCCGAGTTCGAGTCTCGGTCGGGCACACAGTTTTAATCTGCCAGGAAGTTTCAAAAATCCCATGTTGGTAAACTACACTGAAAGTTGCCACAGACATAATTTGTTGTAGACAGCTGAGATGCCTTATAACGGTGTACTGTAATTACGATGTGCTGACTTTATCTCTTACACCATCAACATTATATTTCATTACAGAGTGTTTTGCTTATCCTCAACTTTGTTCTCTGAAGCATGTCATCTAAACCTTGGGCTCTGTCCTTTGACCGTCCCGTTTTGCCTTTCTGGCTGAGGAACTGGTCCAAAATTGCTCGCAATTTGTGGCTACTGTATCTTCCAGTATTAAGTATATTTTCTTACGTCGTGACTTCACTCTCTTCTCTGGCCCAGCCGATCAATTTGTTCATGCATACAATTTACCTTCTCTTTCATATACCGTATTTACTCGAATCTAAGCCGCACCTGAAAAATGAGACTCGAAATAAAAGGAAAAAAAAATTTCCCGAATCTAAGCCGCACCAGAAATTTGAGACTCGAAATTCAAGGGGAGAGAAAAGTTTTAGGCCGCACTTCCAAATCGAAACAAAGTTGGTCCATTGTAATATGAGACCCAATTTAAGTCGAATGAAAGACGATACAGTAGTTTGGTTCGAGTCGTAATCTTAGCAGTTAAGCTTTACCGGCTGCCATAGCTGCCATAGCCATTGCTATGCGTCAGGCGCTCCATCCATATTTATATGGGTACCCTTCCATTTTCACGTGCTTCATCTGGTTTGAATAGATTGCTTATTTTGCTTTGATCTGATAAGTGCCGTTTTCTTTGTTATAGGTGTTTACGTCACTCTAAGCTGAAAATGCATTACTGTATCACGTCATACATTGTTTGTCGCATTCTGATAGTGCGTGTTTACGGCCTGTCGCCGCTCGCGGCATGGCTTGTTTTTGTGCGCGCTACCGCCGCTTACAATAAAAAAAACAAAAAGGAGAGGAATCATCTCATTAGTGAAACAATGGCAAGAGACTGCTATTTGTTGTTACTTACACTGCTGCTTTCTTTGATAATGATCAACAAGAACCAAATAATAGACTGCGTATGATAGAACATGTTCTGAACGAGAGTTAGGTGAAAATTTTTCTCCGTTTAAAAATCTTTGCGGCCGCTTCTTTAGTACATCAAACTCTGCACAGAAATTAGTCATCTTAGATTTAAAAATCTAGTCAGTTGCCGTGCTTCATTTCTGACTGCATCACTATTAGGCATAAGAATAATACGAATATAAACATGACACGATACGTATATTCTTCCGCGTTTGCTGTTGTCTCACTCAAGTTTCGTAGTTTATTAGGCAGACAGGATTTAAATGAGATAGCAGCAAACATGAAAGAATACATGACAAAATGTTTATATTCATATTATTCTT
Source organism: Schistocerca serialis cubense (assembly GCF_023864345.2). NCBI lineage: Eukaryota > Metazoa > Arthropoda > Insecta > Orthoptera > Acrididae > Schistocerca > Schistocerca serialis. The sequence continues at coordinate 611,625,502 of NC_064642.1, forward strand.
ATGGTGAAGATAATACTGCATGTGATTCACATTTCATCAGGTTCCTATTAGCAACCATCTCTTCTCACAGGTAGGAAAAAATTCAGAACGTAGAGTTTGCCATATTGACAAACATCCCAAACAGTCTTGCCAGTCGGATTTTCGTAATACATTGAAATTCTGCTACATTTGAAGATGAACAATACGGAATTTGTATTTACTTCGTTGGATAATGTATGAAAATGCAGTGGTCGAAACTCGGGGCGGAGAAAAAAAAGCTCGTCTTCCACTTTTTTTTTTAAATTTATTTACTGATGCTGAGGTTTTGGCGCCAGTATTTATCTCTGTGCTAACAAAGCATGCCTGTGTAGCGCTACATATATTCGACGGCAGAAGTTAGTTGTGGCGGCACCTACCAACATTTTTCAGAACTTCCACTTTTTTGCACTCGATTCTAAGCCGCAGGCAGTTTTCTGGATTACAAAGACCGGAAAAAAAGTGAGGGTTAGATTCGAGTAAATACGGTATGCGTTTTTTCATTCACAATAATCATCTGTCTATTCTTAACGGGCATTTGTTCCCCAAAGCTCTGAACCTACTGCACAATTGTGGTCAAACTCTGGTTTTCCCCAGAACTATCACGATCAGTGGTCATGCCGAAGTGATTTAACTAATCAATTATAAGAAGACTTACAGTTTAACAAAGTACAATGGTGACTGTGGTGCATCACACTAGGGAAAGGAGCCTGTGACCACTGAGACAGTGCCACACATTACTCCAAAGCCATAACATAATACGTATGTCATATTAAATCACATAACTCTATCTGGTGGTGGAGGTTTAAACTTTCAAAATTCATTGTGGTAATAAATAAACAGTCACTGGTAATAGTAAACTTGATTGAAACAATATTAATAACAGTGATGGTAAAGCCTACCCCAAAATGTTCGCATTTAAAATTAATCTGCCAAGTCAGGCTATTTTTGGTTATAAAGAAAAGCTAACAAAAATTTCCAATGATGACCCAGCACACACACTTCAATAGAAATAGTATGAAAAATAATGTCATTCCAGCTTATCCCAAGATGGACATTAGAACGAACATAATAACCACAAAGAAGAGATTGGAAAATGTACAGAAACTATTGGTGAAAAATGAACTCAAAGAACATTGATGTTTAACGCACAGCTTTATAATGTAGAATTAGTGTTGGGGAAGTTGCTTCATTAACAAGAACACAAATCCATTACTGAAAAAGTCAGAAAGTATGCCAAATCCATTGTGTAGACCAGGCTCGTCCAAACAGTGCCCCTGGGGCGCTAGCGCCCGGAATCACCCGCGGCCAGTGCCCCGGGCGAATTCGTATGTTGTCGCAGTGGCCGAGGCGTGTCGCTTAGCTGGCCGTGCGGACTGCACGACCGCCCGCCACGCCTCTTGACCTTATACCATTATAAGACACAACAACGGGTTTGGATATTTTTCTAGCCGCGGGAAACGTGTTAGAGTCAATGGGTTTAAAATGGGAACGCCTGACCAGTGTAACAATGGATGGAGCCCCTGCGCTACGAGGGATATGCCTTGGATTCCTGGGTTATGTCAGGTGAAAAATGGCTGAAGTCGGCTGTTCCTTATTCGCGGCAGTCCATTGTCTGATATACCAGGAGGTACTTTGTGCGAAGATTGTCAACATAAAAAATGTTACCGACACAGTTCTTCGAACGGTTAATTATCTTCGATCGCATGGACTCACACATCTCCAATTTAAAGAATTTCTGGCTGATATCGAAGCGGAATACCCGGACATCCCCTACCACACCGAAGTAAGATGGCTGAGCAGAGGAAAGGTGCTTCATTGGTTTTTCTTCTTGAGGGTTGAAATAAATACCTCTTTGAAATGAAAGGACATTCAGAAGAATTACTTTGTGATCCTAAGTGGGTGGCGAATTTGGCTTTTTTGAGTGACCTTACCGGTCATTTAAATACTTTGAACATTTCACTCCAAGGCGAAAATCACTCTGTTGCTGATTTAGCGCAGACGATTCAAGCATTTAAAAAAAACTTATTTTGTGGGGAAAACAGTTGAGCAAGAAGAAATGTGGACATTTTCCTGCACTAGACAGTGTTAAAGAAGATGTGGATTTTTCAGATTACGTTCAAATCATTTGCGAATAACAAGAACAGTTTGAAAACAGATTTTTGGAGATAAGTGAACTTATATATATTTGTTCGCCCGTTTTCCCTTCGGCAAGAGAACGTCGCACAAGTGCTTCAACTAGAGCTGATTGACCTGCAGTGCGACATCCGCCTGAAGAACCGCTTTCTTATGTGTAAAACTTTGGATGACTTTTACAGATGTCTTCCACTAGAGAAATATCCTCTTTTGCACAAGCACGCGGCCAAATTTCTCTCAATGTTTGGTTCTACGTATATTTGTGAGCGCTTTTTCTCTCTTTTAAAAGCCGGCCGAAGTGGCCGTGCGGTTCTAGGTGCTGCAGTCTGGAACCGCGAGACCGCTACGGTCGCAGATTCGACTCCTATCTCGGGCATGGATGTGTGTGATGTCCTTAGGTTAGTTAGGTTTAACTAGTTCTAAGTTCTAGGGGACTAATGACCTCAGAAGTTGGGTCCCATAGTGCTCAGAGCCATTTGAACCACTTCTCTTTTAAAGCTTGCTAAAACCAAGAACCGTTCATTACTTGGCAATAAAAATTTGACTAATTCTTTCAGGTTAGCAGTCTCACGGAATCTTGTACCAAACCTAGACAAAATCATTTCCTCGAAAAAGAAAAACGTAAAATGTTAATTGTCTTCTTTAACAATGTTGACTGTAAGAATTAAAGAGCTTTATATCCTTAATTCTTTTTTTAATACATTTTCAAACTTGGTCAGTTAAAATTATTACGTACAAAACAGCAAACTGAGGATGGTTCAAATGGCTCTGAGCACTATGCGACTTAACTTCTTAGGTCATCAGTCGCCTAGAACTTAGAACTAATTAAACCTAACTAACCTAAGGACATCACACTCATCCATGCTCGAGGCAGGATTCGAACCTGCGACCGGAGCGGTCGCTCGGCTCCAGACTGTAGTGCCTAGAACTGCAAGGCCACTCCGGCCGGCCAAATTAAGGATCCAATTTCTAAAGTATGAAAAGGGATACTAAAAGCTGTAGCACGAAGTATAACAAAAAATATTTACTTGTAACTACTAACAGTAAGAATGAGACACTATATCCCTTACATAAAACTATTTCTAAAATAGAATATTTTGTTTACGTTGGATCAAACCGCAGGACAGTCCAGCGCAGAGCAGTGCTGTGCGGTCTCACTCGCTCCGCAGCTATCTCTCTATCTCTCTCTCTCTCTCTCTCTCTCTCTCTCTCTCTCTCTCTTGCTCCTATGGCGACACTAGCGACACATGGTCGCGGAAGGGGCGCTGAACTACACTGCCTTGTGCCTGCGGGGCGCGGGCGCGTCCACCGGGCGCAATTGTTGGATGAGCCTGGTGTAGACAATGAGTTAGAAGGTGGGGTTGGCTAGTTCTGGATCATCTTTTGCTGGGTATGATCTGTTTGTAAATTGTTTTCTTTCAAAACATACAATGAATTTCAACATTAAATGAATGACAGTATTTTGAAAAAGAAGGGGAAGCTTACATAGATTTTTCATCTCATATGAAAGTTAAGAGTTTAACATCTTGTTGGTAGCAAGGTGAGGTGGCAAAGCATTAACTCAGATGACGTAGCACGAAAAAAGGAATCAGCCATGTGCTTATCTACAGGGTCAGCATGATTTAGGAATACAGCACAAAACTGGAATCAGATACTGATTTCAACTCTGTTCCTCCGAACTGCGAGTCCAATTCCTTAACCATTGTGCCATCTTGTTGTTTCCATGAGATTCTTCTTATTCTTCATCTTCTTTCTTACATTTACGTTCAAAAGACAAAAAAATCTGATATGAAGATATCGGACTTCATTACTTCCACTAATGCATTTCTGATACACCTCCAAGCAACAGACATTCTTTCTACTTTCATTTGCAAGAGACAGCTTCATTGCAAAGCCATTTTGAGTAATTACTTATATCCATCAACCAATGTTAATTACTAACATCTATCAATTAATGTTACCTCTATATGTATGCTGATTGTATAAAATGTAGCACTGAGTACTGGTGTTATGTAAATCTTTAAGCCTTTCATCTTGTGTTCATTTTGTGAGGTAAAAACGGTGTATTTAATATGCATAATTCAATAGTAAGTTGAAAAAAAAAAAATACATGTAAAACACACAGTGTAAGGTATTTGTAGAATATATAGTCACCTGAGTAGCCTGGTAGACACTGACATACATAGCCATTGACTTCATCTACACATGTACCATTGTTCAGACAAGGATTTGACTCACACTCATCAAAATTTTCTTCACACTGTTCACCTGTTTAAAAAACTGAAGTTATTAGAAGTATTAAATGCAATAGTATTTCTGGCTACATTTATTACTTAAAAAAATATTAAAATTATTGTCGCATTACCCATGTACCCATCTGGACAAGTGCAGTTGTATGATGCAACACCATCAATGCATGTTCCTCCATTCATGCAAGGGTTTGACCAACACTCATCCCAATTTGTTTGGCACTGTATGCCAGTATAGCCATCAATACAATAGCATGTATAAGAACTGAAACAAAGAAAACGTAAATAGCACTGTGAAGTTTGAATATATGCCAGAAAAAATTCAATAAAATATGAGTGCCAGTGACTATATTTATCATACAGCATCTTCAAAGTTGCAAAATGAAAAATCATCACCAGTCACAATTATAGAGGGAAAAAAGACAAGTTACCAGACATGTCCACTGCCAAAATGAGACTGTGTATCTTAGATCAAGGTATTCACACAACTCTATCATAAATGAAACTTTTTATGTATTAGTATACAAGGATAGTTCACTACTCACCAAATAGAAGTACCACTGTAACAGTAGACAGGCACATAGAAAACAATGGCAACTTACAAAGAAATTGCAATATGTTCTCCTTTAGAATTAAACACAAACACACAAACAGACACCCACACACAGGGATGAACAATATTGGAGGGTCCAGGAAAGAGGGAGTCAGTGTAAACCACACATTTGACCACATTTGTACTAATCAGACACTTAGTTTAGTAACAGCCACTCTCACAGCTCGAGATGAGTAGTCTGCTGCCACCTAACATACCTGATGCTACTGAGCAGCTGATCATTTATGTCTCCGAAACATTTACATCTACATCTCATTCTCACTATCACAGACAAATTACAGTCAGATACAACAGTGGGGACTGGCTGTTATATATACTGGAACCAAAATTCATCTTATTATGGAAAAGCACTATCTCAACTTAATATCAAATGAATTGACAACTCTATATGTTACAATATTCAAAATAATAATAGAAAAAATGTGTATCAAAATAGAATGTACAACTTAAAGTTGCATCAAAGTGGGGACACTTATTGATTCAATATTACCAGGTGTACCAGTATGAAATGATCGTTTTTTTTTTTGTGAAAATGAAACACTAATTTTCAATTGAAAAGTAAAAACATTTTATTCAAAGTACTGACCATTGCTTTCTATACATTTTGACCACCTTTCTGGCAATTTGTGGACACCACGCCAATAGAAATGTTCGGCTTTTGAAGCAAACCAATCAGACACCCAATTTTCGACTTCTTCGTAGGAATCGAAGTGTTCCTCAGCCAATGCATTTCCCATTGATGAAAACAAATGGTAGTCGGAAGGGGCCAAGTCTGGTGAATATGGCGGGTGGGGTAGCAGCTCCCAGCCAAGTGTTTTGATTGTATCCTGAATCAGGTTTGCTTCGTGTGCAGGTGCATTGTCGTGTAAAAAAATTACTTTGCCATGTCTTCTGTACCCATTCTGGTCTTTTTTCGATCAATGCATAGTTCAAATTAATCATTTGTTGTCTACAGCAATTAGTATTCACAGTTTCAGCAGGTTTTAGAAGCTCATGATACACCACACCTTTCTGATCCCACCAAACACAGAGCATTGTCTTCTTGCCGAATCGATTTGGTTTTGCAGCCGACGTTAATGGTTGTCCCGGATTAACCCATGATTTTTCCCGTTTAGGATTCTTAAAATAAATCCATTTTTCATCGCCAGTAACAATTTGATGCAACACATGTCTTTGAAACAAAATTTGACAAATGGTTTTTCGGTTTTCCATGTGTCTTTCATTCAATTCATGTGGCACCTATTTTCCACATTTTTGGATCTTTCCCGTAGCTTTCAAACGGTCCGAAATTGTTTGTTGTGCAACATTTAGCATTGCTGCCATTTGCTTCTGACTCAAAGTATCATCTTCATCCAATATTGCTTCCAATTCGGAGTCTTCCAACTTTTTTGGTGGTCTTCCACGTTCTTCATTTCTTACATCAAAATCATTATTTCTGAAACATTGAAACCATCTTTTGCATGTTACTTCTGATAGAACATAATCACCATATGCCTCAACAAGCATTTGATGCGACTCTGCAGCACTTTTTTTCAAATTAAAACAAAAAATTAATGCTTTCTGCAAATCATCACTTTCTGGTACAAAATTCGACATTGTTAACACGATGAAAACATATGATGTTGTTTGTTCCATGACTTGATGTATACTAAATATCTTTGACAGATGTCATACCATCCAAACAAAAAAAAAAATTAAGGCTCGTTCACAACAAATGTTCCCTATCGACACATTTGTATCTTAACACTCATTTCATACCAGTAAACCTGGTAAATCTGCAATTTTCAGACTGTATTTGCAAGATAAATAGCGTTTCTCACTTGCACCAAATTCTGAAAATTGAGCTCATAACAGTGAGATACTGACAACTTCTGATCACTGCAATGGAATTCTGATGCAACAACAAGATAAATTGTAATACTTTGTACTAGGACACACTCAACAGCCTCTAAAGTCCTTATATACACATTATGCATGCTACATGACTGGTCAAACTACAATTACACTGCGCTGACTTTTCAAATGAAGGAAACTGTATTCAAAATACATTTATTTCTAATTGATCAACACAATGAGATTATCATTTCAAGATGATGAACATACCTATTAAGGTCATCTATGCAGATTCCATGAATACATGGGTTGCTGAGACATGCAAATCCAGCCTTTGTTATTGAAGAAAATAGTCCTATGGCATAGAGGGCCACAATAAACACTTCACCCAAGAGCTTCATGGGTCATCCTGCTATTATCAGCTATGCAGTTCTAAGAGACCTGTAAAGGTGTAGGCATAAGATATTTCAAAACCAAATAAAAATTTGCTAAATGATTGCACATTTTGATTTCCTTTTACTTTACCCTGAAAAGAGTTGTAATTTTAATTATAGAAATTTTGGAGTAATGTAAGATATAGAAAACTATAAACAGAATTGTAAGAAAGAAGTAAACTGAAAAATTATTGACAAATGTTCTGTAATTATTCGTGAAGATTTCACAACAGGTCATGTTTTCTTCCATTTTATGTTAATTTGCTGCTTGTTCTCCTAACCTTATATTGTGTACAGACTGTACGCCATACAGACTGGCAACCATTCTTAGACTGATCATTACGGCCTTCAGCCCTTAATTCAGACTTGTGTAAATTTAATGCTAAACATGAATTTTCACAAACTATTGTAGTGACTAACTTCTCTCCAATGGAAGAGTATTTTGGTTTATGGACTTTTCAAGAAAACTATGGTACCTAGTTTACATGCACAGTGTTCACATTGCACCTCAACTGGTGCACAACTTACCATGTGGCTACAGGTAGACAGTGTCAGTGTGGATCTGATTCTTATGTCACAAAGACCTTGATAATGAATTTTCGTTCCACCATATCTAACCCTTTGCATGTTACTACCCAGTTGTTGCTGTTACTCCAGAACATGCAACAGATCCTACACACAATGGTGAACAAGATGGCAACCATCACCACATCGAACCCAGAGCTGTCCAACAGCCTTTCCACATCGATTCACTGGTGAAGGAATTCAGAGGGACGTCACCATTGTTCCAGGTGTTTGACCAGAAGATCAAGCCCTGAGCAAACTACGTAACCAGACTGGAGCAATATTTCCTGGCCCATGGTATCACTGGTGACATCCAGCAGTCCACATTCTTCTTACCCTATGCAAGCCCAGAAATGAATCATTTACTGCAGCAACTCACTCTGAAGGGAAGCCCGACAAACTCCTCCCATACAATCACTTAAAGGCATGTTTATTAAGATATTCTTATTCTCAAGTACATGTTGCTACGGTCTGCCATAAGTTTTTTAGCTGCCACAAGCTTAGTGGACAATCTTACAGAGAGCAAAGAGCAAAATTGTGTGATTTGTTCCATGGCTGTCAGGTTCAAGGTTATAATCCTCACTGTAAACCATCCAACACAACTTCACTTGTCAGAAACATGACATTTGTACATTCATCAGATGAAGGACTCCATATTGACCTCCTCAATTTTAAGGATTCCAAGTTACAGACTTGCCTCCCCATTATTCAGGCTTTTGAAGAATCTCTACAATCATTAGCAAAATTACAAGACCTTTCACAAATGTTATGGCCCACCCGACTCACCAGCCCCAACCTTGGCCTTTACAGCATTCTGATTTGTCTGCACCTGGCAAGCCCTCTACCAATGTGCATTGCCCAAAATAATTATTCTCATGCAGCAACTGTTTTATCACTCGCCTATGGCAACACTGTTATTATCAAACTTCCTGGCAGATTAAAAGTTTGTGCCAGATTGAGACTCAAAATTAGAATCTTTTCCCTTTTCTGGCCAAGTGCTCTACCAACTGAGCCACCCAAGCATGACTTATGACGAATCCTCACAGCTTTACTCGCGCCAGTACCTCATCTCCTACCTTTGCTGGACTAAATGTTCTTCCTGCGACAAGACAGGAAACAAGGCAGAAGTTTGCCAATCTTCCCTCAAGATGAAGGTAGATTATGCTCACATGGAGCCCCTTTCTCCTGGAGTTGAAGAGGTGTCCGATGCCTATACTCCAGACATTTTACATGTCAATAGTGTGCTCCCTGTATCTGACAGACTCTTCAAGCTCTCGGTGGAAGTCAACACAGTCTCTGTGGAGTTTCATATTGACATGTGTTCTTCCACAATTATCAATTTGGGAGACTTATGGAGTCCCCTCCACTACAGGAATTCTGCTAGCTACAGCAAGAATACTATCAAAATGAAAGGACAATTCACAGCTTCCAATCAGCATCATTCTACTGTCTTCATGGCAGGCATCTTGGTAGTAACTATAATTGCCCTGTTAAACTGTTAGAAACTTAGTCAGCCGGTGTAATTTTGAAATAAGAGTTCATGTGAAGCGCCATTGCTACACAGGCAAAGGTCAACTGTGGAAACTAAGCCACTGAAAATGAGAAGCAATGTTATTCAGGAATACACCCAACTAACTACACAAAATAAGAGGGCGTGTACATTTGCAAGTGAGTGGTTCAAAGTAAGAATTAATACTGTAAGGGAAATCGGTCATAAGTATAGTTATGTTGGTACACACTCAGTTGTTTGCGAACGTACAATCGGGATAGAGGCATGTATGTTCTAAGTAATATCATTCCCATGGCCTGGGTAAAAAGAATTGTGGTTAAAATGCATTTATCCTTCTAAAAAGAAAATAATCAGACTTCACAATTAAAATAAAAGAAAGACTGCAGGTTCTGAATGTCATAGCAAATATGACCTAAATATTGAAATTGACATTGGCAGCCACAAAGGGAAAGAGATGACCACATTCACGTACCTCTATTGCTGAGCAGCACCGCCGTGAAGATCGTCACCTCCATCTAAATTCTCCATACAAAATTAAAATAATAGTAATAATCTTCCAAAGTTACAGGAGCTGGGATCCATGGTATCGTAAATGAAAAAACTGTATTGTTTTATAATTTGCTTTTATTATATAACACAATTTCACTTTGAATTATGGAGCACTTGGTTTACATCTTACGAGGATCACTCCAAAAGAAATGCATACTATTTTTGTAAAAATACAGATTTCATTCTTCATGTGTGAAAGTTGTACAGTGTGTAGACTTGTTTTCAAACTTAGTTCAACCTGTTCCCGTGAGTGGCACTGTCACAGCATGTCTTCAAGATGGCTGCTACATTTGACGTTCGTCAGAAGCAACGTGCTGTCATAGAATTCCTGTGCTGTGAAAACGAGACAGTGGGAAACATACACAAGACGTTGAAAAAGGTGTATGGAGATGCGGCTGTTGATCACAGTACAGTTAGTTGGTGGGCAAGCAGGTTATGTGATGAAAGCGGGCACGGCAATATTTAGGATTGTCCTTGCAGCGGTAGGCCTCGTACTGCACACACTGCAGACAATGTGCAGTGAGTTAACGAATTGGTGACTGCTGACAGACACATCACAGTGAACAAATTGTCACACTATGTTGGGATAGGGGAAGGAAGTGTTGCAGAATACTGAAAGTGTTGGTGTTAAAAAAGGTTTGTGCCAGGTGGGTTCCCAGGATGTTGACAATGGCTCACAAAGAAACAAGAGAAACAGTATGCAGCGAACTTTTGGAACAGTACGAGAATGGTGGAGATAAATTTCTTGGAAGAATTGTGACAGGTGAGGAAAAATGGCTCCATAATTTTTCACCAGAGCAAAGAGGCAGTCAATGGAGTGCCATCATGCAAAATCACCCAAGAAAAAAAAAAATCAAAACCACACCTTCTGCTGGAAAAGTTATGGTTATGGTATTTTTCGTTTCTGAAGGACTCTTGCTTGTGGACATCATGCCAAGTGGAACCACTATAAATTCTGATGCATATGTGATGACACTGAAGAAACTTCATGCTCGACTGAGTCGTGTTCGACCACATCAGCAAAAGCAGGATGTTTTGCTGTTGCACGACAATGCACGGCCACATGTCAGACAAAAAACCATGGAAGCGATCACAAAACTCGAATGAACAACACTGAAACACCCGCCTTACGGTCCTGACCCGTCTCCATGTGACTATCATCTCTTTGGGAAACTGAAAGACTCTATTCATGGAACAAGGTTTGAAGATGATGACTCCCTTGTGCACTTTGCCAAACAGTGGCTTCAACAGGTTGGTCCAGAATTTTATCGTGCGGGTATACAGGCACTGGTTCCAAGATGGCATAAGGCAGCTGAAAGGGATGGAAATTATGTGGAGAAATGAAAATATTGTTCCTATAGGATGTATCTACACACTAAAACTTTCAAACATGTACAATAAAAGATGGATTTTTAAAAAAATAGTGGGTATTTCTTTTGGAGTTACCCTCGTGTTATCAGCACATGAGAACAATGAGAGTTAACTATTACTAAAACTAATAAACGAAGAGTGTAAATCTTCTTTTGTATGTCAGTGTTAAATATTTTTTTAAATTAATCTTTGGTGTGAGAGTCAAATTATTATCTATACATTTATCGATAAGTAAAAATTATTAAGTTCCTTAAGTACCAGTGAATGAGCCACAAAAATCCTTGGTCTGGAATTTTTTTATGATTTTGGCTTGGAAGTACATACTCCCATCAACAGCATTCAATCGTCAGTGACTAGCTGCTACTTAAGCAACAAATGATCTGAGTGCAAATCAGTTTTTCTCATCTTAACACCAGCATTACTGGATTTGGGGCTCATATCACTCTCACTCCAATAGCCAATACCTCCTTCTTCAAAGTGTGGAATATTCACTTCACTCTCAGGGATAAGCCACAGTCACAACTGCAGTGCCTCCAACAGGAAGGCATTCTCACTAAGGGCACCATCAGTCAGGGCTACGCCAAGCAATCATGTGGAAAAGCCAAATGGGTCACTTCAAATTCAAGACCACAATCAATGCACAGTCTGTCATTGAAACCTACCCAATTCCAAAATTGGAAGACATTATGGTGTGACTCGCAGGAGGTGAGATTTTTGCCAATACTGATTTGCAGGATGCTTCCTTCAGCTCCCTCTGGATGAGGCATCCGGAACATTCTAGTCATTAACACTCTGTTTGCATTTTTCTGCTATAACAGGCTTCCTTTTGGCATTGGCAGTGCTCCAATTATTTTTCAATGATACCTTGAACAGCAAATGAGGAATATACCCGGCACAGCAAACTACCTGGAGAACATACTAGTCAGAGGTAAAAATGCTCAGGAGGTGGCAGCCAACCTTGATGATTTCTTTGCCATTTTTCAACTAACCAGTCTCAAGGCTTACACAAGACTCATTTTTTGTCCCTGAGGTGGAATATCTTGGCCATGTACTTAGTGCTCCGTGAGTACAATCCACACAACAACATACTGAAGCCATTCAGAAACTCTCAGTCCCACAGGATATCAAGCAACTATTAAAATCTGTTCTTATTGATTTCTCCATCTTAAGCTTACTGTACTTTAATTAAAGAAAGTTTTACAACAGACACATTTTGCTTTTATTTATAAAGCATCTTCTGTCATTATTCTGCAAATTAAATACATACATTTGTACATTTTTGACTATATTATGAAAAGTATATATTGCTATTCACCATACTGCAGAAATGTTGAGTCGCAGATAGGCACAACAAAAAGACTGTCAAACAAGTAAACTTTCAGCCAAAAGGGCTTTCTTCCAAATTAGACAACATATACGGACACACTCAAGCAAGCACAATTTATTCACACATGACCAATTTCTCTGGCTGCCGAGGCAGCAGCAAGACCCATTCTTTGTCGCTGAGGTGGAATATCATGGTCATGTTCTCAGTGCTTCAGGAATACAATTCTCACCCAAACCAGAGACAATGGAACGTGTGTGTACTTTGCATTTGCTTTAGTGTGTGTATGTATGTTGTCTAATTTGGAAGAAGGCCCTTTTGGCTGACAGCCTGCTTGTTTGACAGTCTCTTTGTTGTGCTTATCTGCGACTTTTTTTTTTTTAATTTAATTGAAAATCCTCTGTCATATGCCTCATGGTAATTTGCAATTATAGATGTAGATGTTGATGTCGATGTAGAATATCTGCTCTTTATTGTGAGTACCAAACTATCCTTTTTGTAATATTGTCATTATTCCATCCTGGACTTTTCATTGTTTGATTTTGTACATTTTTGATTGTTTCACATTAGAAACAGTATTTTTGTTTATAAAGTTGGTGCGCACTTTACTTAAAGTGTTTCTACCTCTTGTTTCAATATTCTCCAAACCACTGCTTCTTCCCTCCTTGTTAGCCGAGGCTGATGTCAAAAGACTTCGTTTCACACGTACATCTGGCAGTTTTGTCTTTCTGCAGTTTTTCTTATGCTGCATTAGCATACTGTTGGAAATCGAACTGAAGTTATGTGTGTTCTCACTTAGCACAGTGTTAGTGTGTTTGTGTCTGTTCGTTTTTGTTTTTGTGTAAGTTGTAAACATTGTCAACCTGAGAAACTACATTTGTTTTTAGCTATATATATTTAATTTGTGTATGTGTGTGTGTGTGTGTGTGTGTGTGTGTGTGTGAGAGAGAGAGAGAGAGAGAGAGAGAATGTGTGTAAATTAGTGAAAATGTCTTATATGTTCGGCAGAGATGTGAGAGGAGATGAGGGGAGGTGGGGAGGGGGGGGGGGGATGATTGCGAGTTAAAATCAAAATGTATCTGGTGTAAAACTCCCTTTAATTAACTTTCAGTAGTAAGCTTAAGAGAGAAAAACTGATATAACTGATTTCAATAGCTGCTGCACAGAAGATGGCCATGCAAACAAACATGCTACAATTTGTGCCCGGCCAACTTAATTATTATCACAAGTTCATCCCACAAGCCGCAACCATAGCAGAACTGTTCCATCAGCTGTTATGTGAAGTTTAATTGGCCTCTAGTCTGCGATAAAGCCTTCTATATGCCTTATGGCCTACGGTCCATCAAAACCTTTAATTGTAGCAGCTACTGCTTCTGGTTATAACTTGGGCATGATATTATCTCAAAAAGTACATGGTTTGAAACATCAATACTGCATTCATATCCAAAACTCTGACACAGACACAACCGGACAACAGCATAATGGAAAAGAAGGCCCTGGGTATTGTGTTCACACTCCGGAAATTCGACAATTATGTGTACAGCCGACATTTCACATTACTAACTGAACATAAATCTCTTTTCCCATTATTCAAGGCAGTCTTCAAATATTCCAACGAAACTGGCTCATTGCTTCCAGAGGTGGGCATTATTTTTGTCTAGCTAGCCATGTTACACCAAATACCACTCGACAGTTCAACATGCAAATGCTGACGTTCTCTCCAGGTTACCTTTGGACAGGACACACAACTCAGTTTACAACCCAGTTTTCAAGGAAATACTCTGGCTGGTGCAACAGGAGTGGCTGACAGATTGGAAACAATTGAATCATTTAGAAGTCCAAGCATTCCAGCATATGCACATGCACATCCACCCTCAATGGAGTCCTCTCGGTTCAAGAGAAGATAGTCACACTGATGTTGTGATCCCATCCGCCTTGTAACACCGCATGTTGTGCCTCCCACACCAATGCTACAGGGAAGTTGTGCTTATTAAGATGATAGCCTATCAACATGTGTATTGGCAATGTGTTGATGCAGATATTACTAACATGAAGGTGGATTGTGAGACCTGCCAACTTCTCTTCAAAAGGTCATTCTAATTAGACCTGGAGGAGACCTTTTAGTAACATCATATTGAGAATTAAGGGAACCAACCAGATGAGCTGCTCATCGTCAAAGCCTGCAGACAGCATGGTGCAACCATTCTGATCAAGTGTATTATGGATGACACAGTGACCGACTGACTGTTAGATGCTGATACTGGCTGGGGACTTGAAAGCTCTGCTGGAACATACTGATCCCAAGCTCTGAGATTCAGAAGCATTCAAGTCTGGAATGAGACTGCTGTGAGCTTTGTTGTGCCAATGATAGCACTGTATGCAACAAGATGTATGAGACAGACGAAACGTCCATAGACTTCAAGAAGAATGTAATAATTCCAATTCCAAATAAAGCAAATGCTGACAGGTGTGAATATTACTGGACTATCAGTTTAATAAGTCATGCTTTGCAAAATACAAACATGAATTCTTTACAGAAGATTGGAAAAACTGCTAAAAGTTGACCTCCGGGAAGATCAGTTTGGATTCCAGAGAAATGTAGAAACACACAGGACAGTACCAACTGTATAGCCTACCTTAGAAGCCAGGGGAAGGAAAAGAAAACCGATGTTTATAGCATTTCTAGACTTACAGAGAGCTTTCAGTAATGTTGACTGGAATACACTCTTTGAAATTCTAAAGATAGCAGGGGAAAACACAGGGATTGAAAAGCTATATACCACTTGTACAGAAACCAGATGACAGCTATATTAGTCAAGGGGCATGAAAGGAAAGCAGGTGAGAATCATGTGAGACAGTGTTGCAGCCTATTGCCAATGTCATTCAATCTGTACAATGTGCAAGCGGTAAAGGAAACCAAATAAAAATGTGGAGTAGAAATTAAAAGTTTAGGGAGAAAAATGAAAACTTTAAGGTTTGCCAACAACATTTTAATTCTGTCAGAGACAGCACAGGACTTCAAACAGCAGTGAATGGAATGGACAGTGTATTGAAAGAAGAATGTCAACAAAAACAAAACAATGGTAATGGAATGTTGTTGAATCAAATCAGGCAATGATGAGGGAATTCAATGAGGAAACGAGACACTAGAAATAGCAGAAGAGTTTTGTTATTTGGACAGTACAATAACTGATGGTGGTCAAAATAGGGGGGATATAAAATGTAGATTGACAATGGCATGAAAAGCCTTTCTGAAGAAGAGAAATTTGTTACCATCGAATAGAGATTTAAGCGTTAGCATGTCTTTCCTAAAGGTACTTGTCTAGAGAAGGATAATGTGAGTGATACACAACTCAGACAACCAGCGAATAGAAGCTTTTGAAATGGGGTGCTGCAGAAGAATGCTAAAGATTGGATGGGTGATCATATAATTAATGAGGTGTTGTTGAAGAGAATTGGAGAGAAAAGAATTTTATGGGACAACTTGACTAAAGGAAGGGATCAGCTGATTGGACACATTCTTCTGACACATAAGGGGATCACAAATTTAGTACTGGAGGGAAGCGCGGGTAGCAAAATGTGAAGAGGGAACCAAGAAATCAATATGTTAAGCAGTTTGAAGAGGACATAGGTTGCAGTTGTTATTCACAGATGAAAAGTCTTGCACAGAATAGAGTAGCATGGAGAGCTGCATCAGACCAGCCTTTGGCTGAAGACAACAACAACAACAAGATAACAACAGATATTACTCACAGTTTTTGGATGAGGAAGGTCCTCTTTTAACCAGACCATATCTCACAAAAAACAACTATAATCACACCTATCTACAACAAGGCTAACAGAAATGATCCACAAAATTATCATCCAATATCTTTGAATCAGTTGTGGAATCTTGGAACACATTCTAAGCTCGGGCAGTGTGAGGTATCTTGAATGGAATGATCTCTATGCCAACCAGCATGGGAACCAAAAATGTCAGTCACGTGAAACCCAACTCCCACTTTTCTCACATGGCATCCTGAAAACCATGGACCAAGGCAGTCAGGTAGGTGCATTATTTGTTTGACTCCGTTCCATACCAACATTTGTTATCAGAAGTATGATCATACTGGACATCAAATAAACTTTGTGACTGGACTGAGAATTTCTTAGTGGGGAGGATGCAGCATGTTATCTTGGATAGAGATTCATCAACAGATGTAGAAGTAACTTTGGATGTGTCCTAGGGTACTATGTTCGGACCTTTGCTTTTCATGTTGCATATTATGATCTGGCTGATAATATTAAGAGTAACACCTCTCCTCCAAAGAAGATGTTCAAAGCTGCACCCTCAATCAGTAAAGTCATGGCAACAGTCTTCTGGAACTCTGAAGGGGTTACACTGTTTGATGTCCTCCCATATGGTGCAACAATCAACTTGAAGTGTATTATAAGGAAACTGAAGATATGACTTCAGCCTGTTCATCGCAACAAAAATGAAAACGAACTTCTCCTTCCCCTTGACAATGCAAGGCCTCTTACAAGTCTGTGCACCTGAGAGGAGCACACAAAATTTCATTGGACTGTTCTTTCTCGTCCATCTTACAGTCCTGATATCGTACCTTGAAACTTTCATCAGTTTGGACCAATGGAGGATGCCCTCCTCATGAAGCAGTGTGTGGATAATGGCTCTGACGGTGACCAGTAGAGACGTACCATACAGGCATAGAGGCCCTCCCAGTAATGTGGCATAAGACCACTGCACTGAATGGAGATAATGTTGAGAAACATTTTTTTGCAGCCAAAAGAGTGAGGAATAATAGGGTGTATTGGAATCCTGAACAATACCACCATGGTGTGCATCTTCATATTTTTGTGGCACAAAGACTGATCCATAAAATTTCAGACGTGCAGCCACATAAATTCAACTTCTTCTTCTAATATTTCGACTGAGTACTGTCCAGCCACCTTCAGTGCGAGCCGAACTGACTGATCCTCCAACACTTGCTCTGTCTTTTTTAACCTGCGGAAAGCAGCACTGTGCATGCGACTACAGATACACAAGGCACCAGAGACGTTGATTGGCAGCAAAGAGGTATGACATATGCATGGAATTAGATCTATGGCTGTGCAGTTGATCCACACGGTGATATCAATGTATCACTGTGAGCTGCGTCATCGCAACGTCTTTGTGATTTTATTACAGAAATTGCCGGATTCCATGATATGTAGAAGCTGACGCCGCTATCTCTATCAATTAAATTCATCACCAAACAAATTTCAATTGCTTCCTTCACTACTGTGTCCCAGAAAGTTGAATTCGAGGCTGAAATTTTTATGCTATCATACACCATAGAGTTCCCAGTATCAATACAGTGCTCTGCCACTGCAGATTTATTAGGTTGTAAGAGCCGGGTGTACCTGTGGTGCTCTGTGCCTCTCTCCTGGACAGTACGTGTCATCTGTCCCATGTATGAATGGCCGCATTAACAGGGGATCTTGCAAACCCCATGCTTCCGAAGTGCCATATCATCTTTAATGGAACACTGGAGTACTGCTGTCTTTGGTGGAGGGTGAAAAGTCGCTTTCACTATGCACTTACTGAGGATCTGTCCTACTTTTGACCACAGGCTTCCCACGTATGGCAAAAAAGCCATGGATTTAAAACTATGTGTGTCTTCTTCTGCGTTTCTTATATCCACAGTTGGTTTCATTTGTAGTTCCTTATGTATCTGCTGTGGAGAGTACCCGTTGGCTTCAAAAACTCTTTTGAGGTGTAGAAGCCCGTCCTCCAGACTGCTCTTGTCAGCAATGACGTGTGCTCTGTGTACCAGAGTTCTGAGTGCACTCATCGTCTGCGAAGGATGGTGGCAGCTATTTGCAGGTAAATATACATCCATATGGGTCGGTTTTCGATATACTGTGTGTCCCAAAATCCATCATCTTTGTGCCATACCAACATATCCAAAAATTGAAGGCATCCATCTTTACGATTTCCACCATGAACTGAATTTGCCTGTGGATGGAATTCAGATGATTTAAAAAATTCTTTTAACTTGTCTTCACCATGGGACCACATTACAAAGGTGTCATCAACACACCTCCAAAACACTGTGGGCTTCAAGCTAGCAGATTCCAGTGCCTTCTCCTCGAAGTCTTCCATAATATTCAATAACGAATTTTATGAACAGACTGATGGTGTCGCCAAGGGTAGCCCTTTGTCGTCTTTGCTGGCCAACATTTTTTATGGAGGACTTTATTGGCATAAAATAGCTGAGATAATATGAGCCCAATTTTGACTTAAATGGTCCATTTTCGGGGGAAAGCATTCCATGGTTCTGTAAGTTAGTTGACACATAGGTGCCTAAACGGCATCAGTAAATGAGTAACACTGTAATGGATAATGACAGTGAATCTGAAATACTATTTAAAAAGCAACAAACATTGTGGAAAGGTAAAATGAACATTTACAACAACCCTCCTTTTTCAGATGCATCTTGGTAAGAGTTTCAAAGACAAATTGTGTCCACAGTCAAAAACTAAACCTCTTTTGTCATGTTGCAATGGCAAGTGAAGAGCAGGGTGCCTTCTAAAACTTGTGCGGCACCTGCCAAAACCACAGTTAGCTCAGATGACAAACACACATTATAGCTAAAGGTGTTGAAAACCTGAGACTGGTTTAGAAAGTGGTGCATTCTCAGTGATTCATTACAGAGAGAGCAGAGCGGCATGGGATAACCGATTAACAAATGATGAGAGTTGGAAAGGCTGTGCCCAATGCATAATCTAGCTAAAATTATCTTCTCATTATGAGATGGATGAAAGGAAGTTACCTAAGCCATAGGGAGAGGCTTATAGAATAGCAAAAGATATTGCAGGTAGAAAGAGAGTAAAAGAAATGAAATTCTTGAACACAATAATACTGTTACTAAAGTGAAGGCAAGAATTTCATGTAACAGATATCAGGGGAATGTTAAAATATGTTGCATTAAACGAAACTATTCACACATGTATTTTGGAGGATATGAGAAAGTGCAATGACAATTTAGTAAGAGAAATGACTTAACACAATACAGTATGAGGGAAAAAGACAGAAATATCCTCAGAAAAATAAAGAAACAATTGCATCACATGTGTGAAAGTAATAGTAATAGTAATAATAATAGTAATACACATAATAAAACTAATAGTAGCAATAATAAACAAAATAATGAGATCAATAATAAGTACATAACGTTCAAAGATCAGTGTAAACACACACACACACACACACACACACACACACACACACACACAGTGTCATTCATTCAGGAACAAAGGCTTCACAATAATGGTTGCATATGAACAAGGGAGTGAAGTAAATTACTTTCATACTCCAAGCGCATTTGATGAATCCCACATTTGCGCATCTGTAGATTGCAGAATGAAAACTTGTCTCTGAAACAGAACTTTGTCATAATTTCAAAGGGTCTGGGTTTATCAATGACTTTAGCCACCAGTTTATCAATGAGTTTAGCCATCACCTACCGGTGGGCAGTGAAAATTATATAAACATGGAGAACACAACTGATTTTATGTGAGGCCTGCAGCTTAAGCAGATTATTCCATTGTTGCGGACAAATCTCTCCTGAAGACTCTTGAGCAGCATGACACATTTTATGAATTGTATGCTTCTACATTCTGAAGAAATGAAGATCAAGCGGATGACAAATTTAGGTTGGATTTGACTTTAAAGCATACAATATTGTACTTATGCTTCCAGTGAAAGACCCAACTGTCAATATCGTTTGATGGCCTCCATCACATGCATTGTAGTATATTTACACTTCTCCTTCACAGACATTCATTCTCCACTTTCCCAATGCCATTTCCATTCATACAACATACACTGTGCAAGACATTTAGTGTGAAATCTGTTTTTCATTGCAGGCATCGAGTGATGTGCAAATGTTTGGGTTGGCTTCAGCTGTTTTGATGTTAAGCCAATATTTGAGCAATTCGATTTTCTCATTTCTTGTGTAAAACACTACCCTTTTCTCCTTTTGTGGTATTCCATCATTTCCATTGCTTGAGGACCCTTCTGGTGTTGATATCAAAACATCAACTCTAGTCCACTCACTTGGTCACAAATGAATGATTCCGCTTCCCCTGGTGTGCACACATCGATATCTAATGTTACCTCTTTGGTGACGTTTGGCGGATTCCATTCATCAGTCATGTCCAGTAGGAATGCGGCACACTTTCTCTCATCTTCAGTTATTTCTGTTGTTGTATGTACAAAACAGTTGCTATGCAACAATTCAACGAGAATGACAATAAAGTTCCACAGATTCATGATGCACAACAGCAGTACCCGTAGTGTGCGGACTGGATAGCAACAGCAGGACCATTTTGTGTATGCACAAACTTGAGACTCTATATCTGATGTACAGCACCACTGCCATCTGCAGTCAATTATTATATTGTTATTATTATTGTTGTTGTTACCATTACTATTAGCAATTCTGCATGTGTGATGCAATTGTGTCTTTAGTCTACTGTTCCAATTGTTTATGTTTATTATGTGAAACTACAAATGCGCTAGCTGCTTCACCATGAGTGGTGTCTGTTCTGTTGCACATGTCCAAGAGAACACCACACCTATCTGTACAAATGTACTCAATAGGTTTGCTACTTTCCACTAACGAAGCAAACGCAGACTGTCAAAAGAACATTGCTACATACTCCGAAAACTTCTTTTACACATCAGGAAAATGTCCTCTCATATATCAGTTTCATGAATAAACAGTTTAAAAAAAGAAATTGACATCAGCGAGGCTTTGCATGTGGGACCTTTGATAAGACGTCCTCCTGCTCTGTCACCTCATCCACACGAGATCTGCAAAATACCTCTCACAGATATGTTTCTCCTGTGTTCCATAGTTGCAGTGCTACTTTTAATTACCATTTATGCATATTCTACTGGATGACAGCACATAGCATGACTAAATCGCTGTTTTGGTTGATACTCCATCGACATACAACCTTTGGTACTGATCTGTGTGTCTGACATCTGGAGGTTTGGGTGTTAGTACCTACTGTCCTCTGTGCAAGGAAGAATACCTTCTTTCCTCGCAAAAGGAAGGTGCTAATTTTTTTGTATTTATCATGATCTTTGTATCCTATACAAGGATACAATATTTTTCTCCTGTTACACAGGAATATCAGTTTTCAGGTTTTAATTTGCTCAGGCAGGAGAGTCCACTAGAAATGATAATGCTGGTAGCAGTTAAAATGCTGAAGGAAACAGAAAGTCTTCCACTTTTAGAAACATGCTACAACTTAATGATGTCAATTCCCTAACAAGTTTTAGATTAAGATTATTATTCTAAATTAATGGCTGTTTCCATCCAATGACAACTTAAGAATGAAGATTTTACAGACCATAATTTAGTGCATTTTATAATCAGTTTTGTAGATTTAATTTAGTAAATGCCAAAATCTGGTGAGGGTTTGTGTGGTGCTCTACTGGGTGGATGTGGTTTTGTACAAAGAAATTCGTGCTGCCTTGGATTTACTAAATGCTTGGGGTGCATTTACGTAATTTATTTAAAGTGACGTTAGTGTATCAGTGTCAAGCTCATCTCTTACCATGACTTAACCAAAGGATTTAGGATGATTTGGCTAATCAGTCCTCTTTTTAGTTCGATCGATTGGTTTTCAGTAGTAGGGTGTCAGAACCAATTTTCATGGCCTATGGAGGTGAATCTGATGGTGTCCACTATATAGAATTGGTGGAGATCTTGGTCCCTTGGCCCATCAGTGAAGTAATCCCAGTTGGGAGCCTGGAGCAGAGGTGGGAAAGGTATGTTTTTGGATTCTGTCTTCTTTCTTTCTTTCTTGGGTTCTAGCATTCCTAGTCTCACCTTTCCTTTCTTACACCAAAAAGAAATTTACATTTTTCCCACATCTAATTTTTGTATTGCTCTCGTTAGGTTTTAGGAAACCAAATGAATGACGCATTTGGTGACACTCTCTCTGGTGGGCCACTTGAATTTGTGCAGTATCATCATGACAGAGCTGATTCAACTGACATATCTGTTTTCATGAAGCCTATCTAGTTATTTGGCTTTGAAAGAAAAGTAAGAATAATATTAATAGTGGGTAATAAAAATATTTAAAAAATGTATATTCTTACCTAATGTAACTGAAACTAGTAGCTTTTCAGAAGCAAAATGTAATGGTATCAACCTGCCATTCACCTCACAGTGGTTCGCAGAGTATAGATGTAGATGTAGAGATATGAATGTTGTAAGTGGAAGGATAACTAATAAATGAGAAAGAAAATCAAATATGAACAATGTTCAATGTATGCCACATGTATGTAGAAAACATAATATCTACAATAATATTTAATTTGTGAATTAGATTACTTACGAAACAGTGGCATGGTTACTCATTTATATGGGGTGATGTGTCTGAGAGTCCATTTGGGATGTTTCCTTCAAGAGCCAGAAGTGTGAACTTTTCTGTATCTACATCTACATTCTGTACCCTCATTGTCTATAAATGGGAAAATGTACTGTTTATTAACATTATGTCAATGGATGCATGTCAGATAATTCACAGGGGCATATTTGTCTCCATTTTATATTATGTGTTAGTAGAATTATTAGTTTGTATTGTATCATTATTTGTTTCAGGAACTTCTTGCTCGCCATAAGGCAAGTGCACTTCAGCAGCAGATGCCTTTATACCACAACAGTTATGTCATGGAGCTTCTGACACTACACTGACCACTGAGGTGGGCCTCACAGAAGATATTGCAAAGCTTCATCAATGAAGATATTAACAACAATACAATTATGAAGACTTATGAAAAAAACTGCATATCATTTCAGTCTAACTCTGGTAGCTACACTGAAAGCATGTTTGTATATGATAACGTAATAAATATTCATGGTAATATAACTCAGTAAACAATTATTTCCGTAATAAGGAAGAGTATAATAATAGGGAATGTAAGAAGCTAAATATACTTCAAGACTATTTCACAATTTTGCCACCCACAACCCTTGCCCTACTATGGCAATTGAGATTACACTCGGTATGAAGTCCTTAGGTACCAAATTCTCTTGAACGAATAGGTCTGATAACCCTTACATACATTAAAAACATTGTGCCTAATAAAATGGGGCAGGCAACATCGCAAGCCCCATCTGTGACACCATATGGCGAATTCTCATTCTTCAGCAATCGTCATACGACTTCTCTAAAGCAAAAAATAGAGTTAGGGTCCAGCATTTCGAAAGAAAGTTATCCATGATGTGAATCAACAAAATGATGAGATGGTCAGCTGCAGAGCAATGCCTACGATAGCCACATTAGATGTTTTCTAGCAACTTCTGTGACTTAAAGCCACCATGCTAGCTGCCCACTGATCATTTGTTCCATCACCTTAAAACGTAACTGGTTAGGGTAATGGGATAATAATTGAAAGGATGGTGTCTGTCTTTACCAGATTTAGGTATATGGAGTATGGTAGCTTCACGCCAATGTGGGGAATCTGCTTTTCTTCCAGACACAATTGTAAGTATGGTGGAGAAACATTTGCCATTAGGAGATAAGAGCTGCAATATCAGGATGTGAATATCAACTGATACTGACATGTAGAGACAAAGGAGGGAGTAGGCGGGCTATCAAAACTAACAAAAGATGAACGACAATTAGAGAAAGGATAGATTTCTGCTCACCGTAAAGATGACACATTGAGTTGCAGACAGCCACAGCAAAAAAGCTGTTATACAGTAAAGCTTTTGTCCAAAGCCTTCATCAGAAAAGAGAAATGCTCATGCTTTCACACAGGCAAGCACAACTCACAAACACATGAACGCTGTCTATTTTTGCTCAGGCCAGACTAAAACTGAAACACATCGAATGGCAGCAACAATCCATTAAAATGCACATTTTTAAAAATGCTGCTACTATGGATCCAGGCATACTTCCTTAAGTACCACTTCCCAAAACAAAAAGGTGAAGGTACATGAATTAATAAATTGAAGAGTGTACTTCTTACTTTGTTTCATACAGATATTTAACAATGTCTCAAAGCATTATCCTTGCCACAAAACAACTTGTTAATTTCCCTCTGGTGTTGTATTTGGTTTATAGCTCATTCAGTTTACATATGTCTTGTATATAAAGAAAGGAAAATAATATGATTCAATACAGAGGTTAGAGAACAGAGAAGGCAGGAAGTGTTAGATGGAGCTCGTAGGGACAGTAGGTTACCGGAGGTTGAGACCATGATGATTTAGGGAGCAGAGAATGTGTTGTAAGGATAGCTTGCATCTGTGCACTTCAGAAAAACTGGTGGTGAAGGGGAGAATAGAGATGGCTACGTTTATGAAGTAGCCATTGAAATCCAGCTGTGAGGTGTGCAAGAGGATGGTCCACGTTGCTCTTGGCCACAGTCTGACAGTGGCCATTGATCCTACTGGATAGCAGGTTAGTAGTCATACCTATATGTAAAGCTGAGCAGTGACTGCAACAGAGCTAGCGCACAGCATGTCTGCATTAGAAGGTGGCATGGCCTCTGATGGGGAAGGATATGAATTGCTGGACTATGAATTGCTGTGTGGGTGGATTGGGCAAGTCTTGCACCTGGGTCTTCCTCAGGGAAGGGGCTGGGATTGGGACTGGCATAGGGATGGACTAGGATATTTTGGAGGTTTGTGGGTGAAGGAACACTACTTTAGGAGGCGTGGAATGGATCTTGGGTAGGATATCCCTCATATTAGGGCATGATAATAGATAATCAAACCACTGACAAAGGATATGGTTCAGTTGTTCCTGTCTGGGGTGGTATTGGGTGATGAGGGAGGCACTTCTATTAACTGACTGAAGGCCTCCGCTGTTTGTCTGATTCCTGCTCCTACAAACTCTACCAGAGTGATCCCATCCCAGAAATACAATATAATCTCCAATCCCATCTTAAAGCCTTAGGCATTTCCTAGAACCTCTTCACTGAATCCATTTTCCTGCTCAACCATATCACACCCCACATATCCACCTTCTATGTGCTCCCCAAAATCCACAAACCCAAAATCACTGATGCCCCATTGTACCTGGTTATTGAAGATTGATGTTTACTAAATTTTTTGCCATTGATAACAAACTCGAATTATTTGTGCAAGCGTGGTGTTTGTGAAATATAAACAGAAGTAAATGGTAAAGTTATCATTGCTTGAATGTGGTTTAACAGAAGTAAATGTGCCAACGAGACAACTTTAAATCCATGGTGGTGTGTTCATCACTGAATTGCAGGACACCGTTAAAAATAATATCAGATTATGAGACTTCAATTCTGCATGCACCATACTTTAATCTACAACCAGGTTAATATACCTGCATTGCATGCTCTGGGAGAATCCCAAATGGGATGGTGGGCATTATAGTCACTGAGCAGGAACAAAGAGGTTGGCATTTGAGCGATAAGCTGTAGAATGTCTACCCTGGTAAGAACAAGTGACGGTGGTATGTAGATGTAGAGAGAAAATTTAAGTGCGGGAAGGCAAAATGTTGTAACTATGCATTCAACAGAATGATCTGGCTATGGAAATGGCGTCAATGGCACCCTCATGAGCTGGAATTTCCTCTTTGGGACGTTCATAGTAACACACTGTGGTGAAATGTGAAAGGTCAAAGCAGTCTTGAGTCCATATTTTCATTTCATAGAAGCAGAAAACAGCTGAGAATTGTGAACATAGAAGCAGCTGCTGTTTCACCCTATGTCATCTGATGCCACATAGATTCCATTGAAGAACAGCCATATTTAAGAATGAGAGATGGAATCTGCATTCTACATCTACATCTACACTCTGCTAACCACCATGAGGTGCATGGCAGAGGGTACATCCCATTGTATCAGGGTTTCTTCCTGTTCTATTCGTGAATGGAACACAGGAAGAATGACTGTTTGAATGCCTCTGTGTGTGCACTAATTATTCTGATATTATCCTCACGATCCCTACATGAGCGATATGTAAGGGGTTGTAATATATTCCTAGAGTAAACATTTAAAGCCAGTTCCTGAACCTTTGTTAATAGACTTTCTCCAGATAGTTTACGTCTATCTTCATGAGTTTTCCAGTTCAGTTCCATCCACAAATGAAATAAACCAGTGACCATTCATGTTGCCTTCTGTTAGTCCTATCTGGTATGGGTCCCACACACTTGAACAATATTCTAGAACCAGTCTCATAAGTGATTCATAAGCAATCTCCTTTACAGAACTGATTGCACTTCCCCAGTTTTCTACCAATAAACCGAAGTTTTATCACCAGCTATACCCACAACTGAACCTATGTGATCATTCCATTGCATATCCTACAAAGCATTATACCCAGGTACTTTTACAAGTTGCCTGACTGCAACATTGGCTCTTTGATATTATAGTCATAGGATACTATTATTTTTTGTTCTGTGAAACGTAAAATTTCACAATTCTGAATATAGAGAAACTTGCCAATCTCTGTACCAAATTGAAATCTTATCAAGGTCTGACTGAATATTTATGCAACTTCTTTCAGACAGTAGTTCATTGTAGATAACTGCATCATCTGCAAAAAAACTCTGCAAGGTAAATGATATACAACATGAACAGCAAGGGTCCCATCGCACTTTCCTGGGGCACACACAAAGTTACTTCTACATTCTGGTGATGACTCTCCATCCAAGATAACATGCTGTGTCCTTGCTACCAAAAGGCCTCAATCCAGTCACAAATTTCACTTGATACCCAATATTATCGTACTTTTGACAATAAGCGTAGGTGTGGTACTGAGTCAAATGCTTTTCAACAAAACCAAGAAATACTGCATCTATCTGGTAGCCTTGATCCAAAGCTTTCACTATGTCACGTGTGAAAAGTACGAGTTGGGTTTCAAATGATTGATGTATTCAAAATCTATGCTGGTTGGCATTAGGAGCTCATTCTGATCAAGGATACCTCACTCACTATGTTTGAGCTCAGAATATGTTCTAAAATTTTACATTTCAGCTTTTGCTTTGCTACCATCAATGTCACTTCCTGTCTCATTCGCTAGGGTCTGGATACTAACTCTGGTGGCACCAACAACATTTACATACAATCAGAATTTCTTTGGGTTCTGTGAAAGATCACTTGACAACATTATGTTACGGTAGTCACTGAAGGCATCAGGCATTGCATTGATGGCAATACTTTGTCAGCTTCAGAGCACCTGGTTTCATGTGCACTGGACTGCAGAACTCAGGAGCAGAAGGATCTTACTCAGTTATTTCAGCCAGTAACGGTGTACTAATACATCACTCCAACAGGTAGCTTGTAATAGCTGACAGTTAATTATCATCATGTGGAAGAGGGTCTCTGAAGTAATCCTAAGATGACAAAGAACTAGAACTTTGAATTTATTTGCTCCAATAAGTTGTTCTTGTTTCGTAACATTGAAATGATAAGATTACTTTGATGTACTCAATAAGGATAAATCTATAATAGCTCTGTGTGTCCAGTTACTAGTGTGCAATAAAAAACTTAATTCTGATTTAGGTAAAGAATGGTTTAGAAGTCTGCCACGTTATTAACTTTTGCCAGTAACTATTTCTGAAGAAGATGAGGCTATATTTGAAGTACTGCAAATAAACACATATATAAGTATAAAAAAGCACCTTTTTTTATATGTGGTTTATTGGGAGTGCTTACAATTTTCTCCCCATTGTTAACAGCAAAAGCTCTCATATCATGTTGGATAATGTGCTCCTGAGATGTAGTGACATTGAGACAAGTTACTAAAGCAGCTATGTTCTTCAAATTTTGCAGTTTCAAGTACTTCTCATTGAATTTATTTAAAGGCTATGGTGTTGTCTTACTTTGCACAGTTCCAATCCACTATGCATTGCCCCATTAAGAACAGCTCTTATCAGCTTGACTGAGAGGGAGGAGCCATAAAACAGGTGAGAACTATTCTTTATTAGTCAACTGTTTATTATATTCTACAACTGGCAGGGGGCACATTGTACCACTACTAGTCATTTCCTTTTCTGTGCCGCTCGCGAATCGAGTGAGGGAAAAATGTCTGTCTCTATGCCTCCATAAAAGTCTTAATTTCTTTTATCACATCTCTGTGGTTCTTATGCAAAATGTAAGCTGGCGGTAGTAGAATCATTCTGAAATCAGATTCAAAGCAGGTTCTCTAAATTTCCTCAACAGTGTTCCTTGAAAAAAATGTAGTCTTTCATATAGGGATACCCATTTGAGTTCTCAAAGCATCTCTCTAACATTTGCATATTGATCAAAACAAATCTAGCAGCCTGCCCTTGACTTTCTTCAATTTCCTCCTTTAATCTGATCTGGTGGGCATCCCAAACATTTGAGCAGTACTCCAGAATGGATCACATTAGTATTCTACATGCAGTCCCCTATACACATACCTACTTGGTGAGGAAGACTGGTACACTGTGATATGCTGTCCTGTCCGTCTCTTCTTACCAATCATAACAATATTTTAAATTTTATTTCCTATTTTATTAGTGTACAGAATGAGGGAAAAATGACTATCTATATGCTTCTGCATGTGCCCTGTGTCTTATCTGTTCCTCATTATCTCTACACGAGGTAAACAATGGTCACAGCACAGTCATCACAGTCTTCTTTGAACACAGGTGGTCTACATTTAACTAGTAGGGTCTCGTCAGAATATCTTTTTCGTTCAACAATTACCATTTAATAAATTACGTTACACTTTCCTGTGGGCTATATAAACATGTTATGGTCTTAACAGGGGGTTCCTCAATTTTCTGACTGATCATTATCACGCCTACTTGATGTTGTTGTTGTGGTCTTCAGTCCTGAGACTGGTTTGATGCAGCTCTCCATGCTACTCTATCCTGTGCAAGCTTCTTCATCTCCCAGTACCTACTGCAGCCTACATCCTTATGAATCTGCTTAGTGTATTCATCTCTTGGTCTCCCTCTACGATTTTTACCCTCCACGCTGCCCTCCAATACTAAATTGGTGATCCCTTGATGCCTCAGAACATGTCCTACCAACCGATCCCTTTTTCTAGTCAAGTTGTGCCACAAGCTCCTCTTCTCCCCAATTCTATTCAATACCTCCTCATTAGTTATGTGATCTACCCATCTAATCTTCAACATTCTTCTGTAGCACCACATTTCGAAAGCTTCTATTCTCTTCTTGTCTAAGCTATTAAACGTCCACGTTTCACTCCCATACACGGCTACACTCCATACGAACACTTTCAGAAACGATTTCCTGGCATTTAAATCTATACACGATGTTAACAAATTTTTCTTCTTCAGAAACGCTTTCCTTGCCATTGCCAGTCTACATTTTATATCCTCTCTACTTCGACCATCATCAGTTATTTTGCTCCCCAAATAGCAAAACTCCTTTACTACTTTAAGTGTCTCATTTCCTAATCTAATTCCCACAGCATCATCCGACTTAATTCAACTACATTCCATTATCCACGTTTTGCTTTTGTTGATGTTCATCTTGTATCCTCCTTTCAAGACACTGTCCATTCCGTTCAACTGCTCTTTTAAGTCCTTTGCTGTCTCTGACAGAATTACAACGTCATTGGCGAACCTCAAAGTTTTTATTTCTTCTCCATGGATTTTAATACCTGCTCCGAACTTTTCTTTTGTTTCCTTTATTGCTTGCTCAATATACAGATTGAATAACATCGAGGATAGGCTACAACCCTGTCTCACTCCCTTCCCAACCACTGCTTCCCTTTCGTGTCCCTCGACTCTTATAACTGCCATCTGCTTTCTGTACAAATTGTAAATAGCCTTTCGCTCTCTGTATTTTACCCCTGCCACCTTCAGAATTTGAAAGAGAGTATTTCAATCACCATTGTCAAAAGCTTTCTCTAAGTCTACAAATGCTAGAAACATAGGTTTGCCTTTCCTTAATCTTTCTTCTAAGATAAGTTATAGGGTCAGTATTGCCTCACGTGTCCCAACATTTCTATGGAATCCAAACTGATCTTCCCCGAGGTCGGCTTCTACCAGTTTTTCCATTCGTCTGTAAAGAATTCGCGTTAGTATTTTGCAGCTGTGACTTATTAAACTGATAGTTTGGTAATTTTCACATCTGTCAACACCTGCTTTCTTTGGGATTAGGATTATTATATTCTTCTTGAAGTCTGAGGGTATTTCGCCTGTCTCATACATCTTACTCGCCAGATGGTAGAGTTTTGTCAGGATATCTATTTCATCTTCATCTACGTCCTCTTCCATTTCCATAATATTGTCCTCAAGCCTACTTGATACTGACTCCAAATACAGGAACAATACTCTAGAGCTGGTCACACAAGTCACTTGTATGTGACTTTCTTTGTGGATGCATTGTATTTTCCCAGATCTCTGCCAGAAAATCTGTCTTCAATTTGGCGTCCCTAATGCTGCCTTTACTTGTTCATCCAATTTGATATCACCTCTTAGTATGACCACTAAATGCTAAAATAATGGTACTTGCTCAAGATGTTCACCACTAGTTTTTGTACTGAGGTGGTATAGGGTTTTTTTTCTCTTTGTTATAGATATAATCTTACATTTATCCAATTTTAAAGAGAGCATCCATACATTACAGTCGGCAGAAATTTTAACCAAGTCTTTCTGCAGATCCTTACAATTGTTTTATGGCAGTACTTTCCTTTAGACAACTGGATTGTCAGCAAACAATTTTATAGTGCTACTGATCTTATATGAACATCATTAGTGTACACTGAAAGCATCGGAGGTCCTATCACCTGCCTCCATAGCCAAGTGGTCAGCACATCTACTGCAACATGGAGTACCTGGGTTCAGTTCGCAGTGCTGACAAGAATGTTTCTTTGGTGGGACGACTGCAACAGGGTCCACTCAGCCATGTGATTCCAATTGAGGAGTTACTTGAATGAGAAGCAGCAGCTCTGGGGAGAAACATCACCCAAGAAAATGCTGTGCTATCTCCATGCCACTTCTTACCGCACCTATATGATGACGTATGACAAAGGGTGACAAATCCACTGATCAGCACCATGTGGTCCTCTGGTCGTGATTGTTGATTTAGTCTTAGTTTAGAGGCCCTATTATACACTCTTGATGTTACTTTTATTTTCGTAGAACATTCACCATCCACTATAAGGTACTTGGTTCTATTGGGTTGGTGCATAAGTTTGTGGTGTTTTTCCGCAAGTTGAATAAACACAACAGACACACATAACAGAGACTTTTAGTCATCAATAATATATTCTCTTTCGCTATTTACAACAGTGTGCCAATGGTGTGGTAGCTCTTCAATGCCGCGACTATAGAAATCACATAGTTTTGAAGCAAAGAACTCATTGAGCCATATTCAGAGTGCACTTTCATCTGGAAAGGAAGTTTCTTGAAGGTTGTTTGACAGAGAGTGGTAAAGATGAAAATCCGAGGCCTCAAGTTCAGGTGAGTAATGTGGGTGCAGAATGACCTCCCAACCCAATTCCCAGAAAAGTGGTTTTTGTCAGTCTAGGTGGATGCAGGCGGGCGTTATTGTGGAGTAGCATCATTTCACACAGACTTCCTGGTCATTGTTCATGCATTGAGTCTGCAATATGTCTCAACTGTTGACAATAAATATCAGCAGTAATGGTTACCCACAGGGAAGCAATTCATACTACACCACACCACTGCTGTTCTTCCAGATGTATAACATTATCTTTTTAAGGATCTGTGCAAGACTTTGTAGAGGGAGTTGCTCCTTTGTTTGAGAACAACCATTCCTTTCTTTTCCTTGCATTAGCATAAAGACACAATTTCTCATCACTAGTAACAACACAGGATAGGAATGATCGGTATTGTTCATGAGCCAATTGGTGATGAGCATGCACATATGGCTAATCGCTGATTTTTGTGATTTTGTCTAACAGTATGCAGTACCCATACATTCAATTTCTGAATGTTCTCCATTGCAAGCAAATGTCACACAATGTTGGAATGATCACAGTTCATCACATTTGCCAGCTCTGAAATACACCGACGAGGATCATTGTGGATTAATGTGTTTAAACAATCTTCATCAAACCCCAAAGGTCTTTCTGGACTTGGAGAGTCAACAATGTCAAAGCTATCCCCATACTTGGCACAAATATTTCTGGCTGTCTCTGCTGCTGTCATCCCTCTATTGAACTCAAACAGTAGAATACGTTGGAAATGTTCCCAATTTCCCCACTTAGCACTCCATTTTCTGACATCTAAAAATACACTCACAATCTCTGAATGACAATATGTAAACTGAAATACCAACAGTGAAATATAAATAAAAAATGACAATTGATAAATAAGCCCATAGCAACCGGAATATCAACATGCAAAACAAAAACGCTACAAACTTATGCACCAACCTAATATTAATCAGACATTCGTCAAGGCAATAATACATTTGCAAATGTATTCCACATGATTGTTTCGCAGGGCTAGTGTTGGATAATGTAGCACACTGTCAAATGCCTTTTGAAAATCTAGGAAAATGGAATATATCTGTCCACCTGCATCTATTGTTTGGGTGACACAAATAGTCATATGGCATGACTGACTGGGAGTCCCTTTAGAAGAATGTTCAACCGCTTGATGCAAGTCTATAAACCGATTGCCACTTCAGCAAATTGTGTGCCCGAACTTCAGTAATCCTTCCAAACCACATGTCATTTCTAGCATATCTTCGCATTATTGAGAAGTGAAGGCTAGAGCAAAAGCAGACTGAAAAATCTGGAAAAATCACTAATTTGAAACACAGCCTGCTTTATGCTTGGGATATGTCATGAATGAATAAAGCAAGCTTTGTTTCATATGAGTGATTTCTCCAGAATCCATGATATTTCTTTGAAAGAATCTTGCTGAATGTCAATGTTTGATCATAAAATATGCTCTAGCATCCTACAACAGCCGGACATCGATGTTCTTGTTCTTTAATTCTGTACATCTGAATTTTTATCCTTTTTGTAAGTAAGAGTGACCTGTACTCTTTTCCAGAGAGGAAATCCTGTGTACAAGATTTTCAGTAAGCATGAGCTGGGAAAAGGGCAATTCAACACCACATTCAATGTAAACTCTAATTTGAATTCTATCAGGACCTGGTGCTTTGTTCTCTTTAAGTAATATTAATCGTTTTTTCAGGTAAAAGTATCACTATCTCTCATTGGCGAGTCTGTTTCGTGAACAAATATTTGTATGGTAGTTCTTCATGTGTGAATAAATCGTGGTGTTTCTCTGACTGCTG
Source organism: Schistocerca serialis cubense (assembly GCF_023864345.2). Taxonomy (NCBI): domain Eukaryota; kingdom Metazoa; phylum Arthropoda; class Insecta; order Orthoptera; family Acrididae; genus Schistocerca; species Schistocerca serialis. Next base: position 611,659,362 of record NC_064642.1, read on the forward strand.
ATATGTCCCAGTACATGGCAACAAGCTTTTGTAGAACTGGGATAGTATCCAAACACAGGGAATTTTCATCTCTAGTGAGTAATTAGGTACTTGAATGATAGCATTAGTGTCAGAGACATTTGATAACATATCTTATTTTATCAAAACTTTACAAACTCATTCGGTTCTAGATTAAAACATTACCTGTTAAGTTAATAATAACATCTATTAAGACAGCTTAAGTAGCCAGGAAGTGTCCAAAAATCCTGGCCTCAAATTTAACTTTTACTCAAGCTGATTTCATATGACTGAGTTTTATGTGAGTAAATGATCATTGGATTCCTTATATATAATCTAAAAGCTATATTGCTCATTTAAAGACTGCATCCCAAAATTTATTCTGATTTTTATCAGCTATGCTGTTGATAAAGGTATTGTTAGACACACAAGATCTGCTATGTATTTCACTCCTTCACATACCGTAATTGTTTCCTTATTGTCATCATGATTTCAGTCTCACACAGAATAGCAGTTACCTATTTGCTGTTAAGGATGGAGACCCATTTACCCTATCCTCTGCTGCTTGCCACACAGCTAATAGGAACTTTCTATAATTAAACCAAGATTTTAAAAAAAATAATTTATAAGAATGGTTATTAAAGTACTTCTTATAATTTTATTTTAAATTTACAAAGATTCACAATAACTTGCTTTATCCCATACGGATGATTGATGAAGGCATTCACGTTAGAATGTTTAACTATTCACACCGATCTGAAATGTAACTCTTTAACAAGTAAGCTACCTAATAACATATTTGCACAATCAATACGAATAGCAAGTTTTGCGAAGAGATTGCTTTCCTAAGGACCGCATGCCATGCTTTATTTTCCTCACACCTGTGCTATGGAATTGAAATATGGGAAGTAAAAACCAAATCAGGATCCCAATAAGGTACTCATCCTTCAATAAAGGCCTACAAGAATCATCCTGAAACTGGGTAGAAAGAATCATGCTACGGCCTGTTTCCAAAAGCTGGTGTGTTGGCCACAACAAACATATATAATCTAAAAGCTATATTGCTCACTTAAAGACTGCATCCCAAAATTTATTCTGATTTTTGTCGGTTCAGTACTAGGAATAAAGAAAGAAATACATCCACTGTCTAAGAACAGCACTCTATGAAAATGGCCCACAATATGCAAGATTAAAATTCTCCAATGCATTTCCAAGAATAGTTATGAAACTTCCTATACTGAAGCTTAAGTTTCAGCTTGAGAAATTTCTTTCACAAAAACCTTTCTACACATTAGAAGAGTATTATAGTGAGGTACAGAATAAGAAGTGTTTGGGGGGGAAAGGAGAAAGTAAATAGCAGCAAACCTTTTATGTGCAATCTTATCCCAAGTTCATCAACGATATCACCAAGTTCATCAACAATATCTTCAGAAGAATGTGTTGTTGTGTCATGTGTCAAGATTCGTAACCTATCAATTGATGGTTTTGTATAATGAAGTGAATCATTCAATGATGAATAAAGTATTATTATTATTATTGTTACTACTAATCCAGGCATCAACACTGAATCACACACAGGAAAGCAAATATTATAAATATATTACGTATCTGTCTCACTTTTGTTAGGCCTATATGTCAATCATAATTCATACAAAATATCTCTGGTTTAATAATGTTCTAGTGGAGATGATTTAACATCTGACTTTTTGTCTTCTTTGGACTTATTCTATAAGTTTAAAGTTAATTTCTAATTTATGTGTGGCATGAAATGATTTCATATATAAAGTGCTGTCTGCAACTACACACAGCATTAAAACAATGAGGGGAAAAATCCAGGGTACAAATCACCAATCAACAATTCTTCAGAACAGCTATTTGCAACTAAATCAGTGGTTATCAAAAAAACATTCAGAATCACATACATCTATATGGTAACCAATAATAGTATGAATCTTTCATTTTTCAATGTGGTTACGAATTTCTAAACTGTGATAAATACATAGAATTGATTTATTTGTCTGTAAACATCTGTTGTTTTGTACACAGCTTTGTCAGTGCATACATAATTGTTGTTGTTGTTGTGGTCTTCAGTCCTCAGACTGGTTTGATGCAGCTCTCCATGCTACTCTAAAGCTGCATGCCCTCGGGAAAAATTACGGCTGTAGTTTCCCCTTGCTTTCAGCCGTTCGCAGTACCAGCACAGCAAGGCCGTTTTGGTTATTGTTACAAGGCCAGATCAGTCAATCATCCAGACTGTTGCCCTTGCAACTACTGAAAAGGCTGCTGCCCCTCTTCAGGAACCACACGTTTGTCTGGCCTCTCAACAGATACCCCTCCGTTGTGGTTGCACCTACGGTACGGCTATCTGTATCGCTGAGGCACGCAAGCCTCCCCACCAACGGCAAGGTCCATGGTTCATGGGGGGGGGGGCATACATAATTATATAAATGATTATACAAGTGGATAACAATGAAAATATTATTATACAGATATTACTTATCTTGTACTCATAATGTAATTAGTTTTGTTACACAGATTGCAAACCGGTTTGTATGTCATAAATTACAATTTGGTTTGTTACAATCACAATTATAATTTTAAAAAAATCATCTTTTTTCGTTAAATACAAATTCAGTTGTGTTATAAAATGCTTTTTCTCTCAAACATGTCTCTACCATTACTTTAAATTTATTTTCATGTAATGTCTTCATGTCATGTGGTATACTATCGAAAAATATTTTGCCAACCAGTGGAAAACAGTCCCGTAAGTTCCTGTTTTTGGTTTTATATGAGTGCACATATGATATACTTTCATACATGTGTTTATTCTGTTTGGCATGCATGGACTGCATAAGTATTGTGTACTCAATGAAGTTCTGCCTGCAGAAAGTTAAGTTACTAAAACCAAAAATTCATCTAATGGCTTTCTTCTACCACTGGGACAACCTCTGTTTCTACAGCAGAGTTTCCCCAAAGAAGTATTCCATAAGGCAACTGTGTATGAATAAAGGCATAGTAGCCTATGGCATAAGCATGAGCCCTTTACTCACGCAATCTTTCACCTTCTACAGAGATATAAACTTCTTGCAATTTACTGCAGAGCTTTCCTGTGTGAATATTCCAGCTCAATTTACTATCGAGGTATATCCCCAACAATTTTACAGAATGGTAGAGTTCATTTTGTCCATTGTTAACATCACTAACGGAAGAGAGGTTGTGCTCAGTTTCACATTAATTTAAGGTCCACCATTTTCATGGAACCGCTGAGCTGAGTTTTCCTTCATAGAGCTGTTCATTTGTTCGAAAACGTTCACGTCATTATGTGATTTGATAAAAGTTGTCATTGGCGTACATCACGGATTTATATGGCAGTGCTATTATTCAAGTTAGTAACTCGTCTCACGTTGCTCCGATATCTGATCATGTGCAAACTATAATTTCGAATTAAACACTACAGCAGGCCCATTGTTCTTGCACTTACAAAGCCTATCTTAGTGGACATCCTATGGATTCGCTACTGACAATCAGCCAACCGCATTTATAACAATTTCCAAAGTTCATAACGCACTTCGATAATTTAGTCTAAACACTGCTATATTCCTAATATTATCTCAAGGTTTATTCACGCACATCCATCCCGAATAACATCAGATAATGCTCAGCGCCGAAATACAGCAACCACACACGTCCGCCTCCGTTGCATCAGCCGATCACTACGGTGATGTTAGCATGCCAAGCAGCGTTGTCAGGCAACACAACTATTATGTTGAGTGCAGCTTAGGTTGAAACTAGCTTCTCTCGTACCCAGCGTACAGTAACCGTTGAGTTTTTTTTCTTCTAGTTTGAATTAAGACTCACAGTAATGAGTCTATGACGTTTTTCATGAACATTTTGCTGCACCAGCGGTAGAAGCAAATTCAACGAATAAATGTTTAAAATAGTGTACAAGAAGCGTTTCGCTTCGAGCACCTAAAACGAGTATTTACAGCATGTTTTAATCACAAATAAAGAAAGTGGAAATCATTTTGCTCAAGCATTTACCCAAAAGAACTATAGGTGGGTGCACACTTCTTTTTTGAGCAAACCTTTCTACAACATAAAAACAGGGGGCATGTGATGCGCATATATTTTACAAAATAAATAATTATTCTATAATCCTGAACAATGCGATTTGCGTAACAACACGCAAGACCTTGTCGCATAGAGTTTCTGTATTGTCTCTCACAAATCTCTAAACGTAAAATTCGGAGAGTGCACGGTGAAAAAAAGTCAACAAAATTCTTCCCAGAAATGCATCGTGCAGTTTACAGTCACAGATGTTTATAACTGAATTCATTTAATCCTGCACGGCACTTACATGAAATAGGAACTCGATGTAATACATACGCTTACGAAGTGGTGATAAGCTTGTTCAGCACCGTATCATATGGTACTTCCTTTTGCTGGAATCGTATTCCGCGTGTATTTCTACTTTCGTGTACCGGCATTCACATACTATAGCGATTACTTTTGAAAAAAGGGGAAACCATTCGTGGAAACTCTTCTAAACGTACAGACAATTGTTTTTACCGTTCTCACACATGGTCTCTATTTCGATCAACTTAGCTCCCCAGCTACACAACCAGAATAACATGGGGTTAATATCGTGAATTTATAACAAATACTTCAAAACACAACAAACGCGAAGATTAAGTTGTTAGTTTCTTAGCTGAAGGAAGTGTCAAACGTTCAACAGAGCTACATTAAGAAGCAAACATCTTACTTTCAGTTGTAGTTTGAATTATTTTTACAATAGGCCTACATTACTGCTGTGAAAAGGCATCAAAAGAAATAGTATGTGCTCAAGTCCACTTACCAAAAGGTAGCCAAAATAATAATTGCAGTCTTTATTTATTTATGTACCAGTGGATGACAGCGACTTACGTGTGTGCTAGGTCTGGTTACCATGACAACCGTTCCCTACTACGTTCGAAAACGCATTCCCGTTAATGCAAATGTGTCTCCCACGACTTAAAAGTATTTCATTCCGCCTTTGTTTTTAAATCCAAACAAATGTTCTGCTCTTCTCATTTCCAGGGCTGATGTAATAGCTATTGTTTTTTTTTTTTATATTGAATCGCCAGTCCCCCATGTCATAATTTGCAACAACTATCGTAAGTTGCCTGTTTGCTGGGAAGGACTGGGAGGTCACAAACGCGCTTTAGTTTTACTTCGAAGACGACAACTACCATATACGTCTTTCCTTTTTCCGTGATGGGGCATATCTGTAACATTAACGTTTGCAGTTTCAATTACCAGGCCATTGTCTGGTCAGCAGAGCCTATTCTTTCTGTCGTACATTGCTACAGTATCGTAATTAAAGAGTATGCGCAGCTCCCAGCATATTTAACCAGAGAACTAAACATTCGAACTATGCTTGCAACAACCATGTAAGAAAAATAAATTGTGCCGCTTGTTTGTACAGAAACATATAACTATAACACAGGATGTAGGAATGATTATCACATACAAGGCACACAACTTCAACTGACAGGATTACAATAAATGTTGGTCACTTTTTCCATAACAAACTCCCTACCAGCATAAAAAAAACATAGAGGACATAACGATTCAGCAGTGTATAAATTTTTTTTTAGGATCTTTTTGTTACGGCATTAATGAGTATTGAGATGTTACAAATCGTCGTCACAACAAGATCATACAGCACGATACACAACTGTAAGTTGGCAACTACAAGTTATGAGCTTTTGATTGTGTCTGAGAACATTCCTCCCGTCTTTATATCTTTTCCTTTTATTTCTTCACACAGCTACAGAAGATAGAAAGAAGGTCCGAGATAAGTGCCGAGAAAATATAAAACAAAAAATATTTTGAGTGAAAACTACATTTTATGGGAACCAGCAACACTGCCATTGACAAAATTTTTGTAAAGCATAGAGATTGCAAAGACATGTTGTAATTCCTATAGTTATAGCATCTCAGACCACAGTGGTCAACTGCTGACATTCAATGATTGATTGATTTATTTATTTATTGATCCATTTTCATCTACAGCTGCACAATGTGCAAGAGATATTTGGATTTTTATGTTAACATTAACAGTTTTAAATATAATATACCTTTGTACATAATTACACACATTACTATATCAATTAATGATGAATACTTCAATAAATGTTGTTACACTGTATACAGAGAGATAAAATATAAATGTTCTTCTTAATTTAGTTTAGTTTAGTTTATTGAGCACCCGTTTTATCATGTACAATGATATGGGATTTGTCATATGTTACATACAGAAAAAATATGAATAACAACATATTATGTAAAAACTATCAGTGAATAATCTGAATTAAATATATAGGCAAAACAATTATAGCTTACATGATATAAATTTGTAACAATATAGGACACAAATAAGTTACATATATTCTGTGTATAATGGACAGCAACAAGAAACAATGATTATAACACTCTATATTGACAGATTAATTAATTTTTGTGTGTACATAAAAGAGTCTACCCCACAACACAAGTTTGTATATGAGTAACTTATAAGATAGGTGAAGGCACGCTATCTTTCTGAAGAATTCATATATTCACCAACACTGTAAAAACTATTACTGATTAACATTCTTTTGAGTTCACTTTTAAAACTGCTCAGCTGCTGAATCCTTTTTATTTTTAAGGGAAGAGCACTATAGAGAATTTTTGGGTGGTATATTGCACTCTTGTTGTATTGGGCTTTCTTATGCACTTCTCTGTGAAATGCATTACTCTGTCTTGTTGTATAGTCATGGAACTCACTGTTTAAAGAAGAAAACTGGGGGTGAGACTTCAGAAAGCATATACTTTCATAGATGTAAATGGATGGAAGAGTCATGATTTTATATTCCTTGAAAATTTCCCTACATGGATCTCTAGGTGCAGCTCCTTTTATGATTCTTATCGCTCGTTTTTGAATAATAAAGGAGCGTTTTGCCTGACTTGAATTGCCCCAAAATATGACACCATATCGCAAAAGACTATGCATAAATGCATAATATGTACACAATACTGTTTGATCACTGCAGCAATTTTTGAGCATTCTAAATACATAGCAACATTTACTTAACTTTTTATTGAGCACATCTATATGCTTGTCCCATTTTAGATGGGACTACATTGGGTTAACATAGAAAAAATTTAGTTTTGTAGGTATTCATTTACTATGTAAAAGCAATGATCAACGAAGACGACTTCAATTTAGATTTGAAGTTACCAATGTTTTGTATGTGTTTAATGGTATCTGGTAAGGCATTGTATAGTTTGATCCTAGGATGGATAAGGCTGTTTAACTTTGTGTTGCTGCTTTGAACATGTACATCCAATTTTTGTCTTGTATCACAGCTGTGTATTGTGTGATTTTGAGTGATGAGTGGCCTTTTTGTATGTAAGTTTTGCTTTAAATACGTTATATTTTCAAGTATATATATGCAAGGAAGTGGCAGAATCATCCTTTTTTTGAAACAATGGTCTACATGGATTGCGATTATCATCAGAATGTATGACTTAAATAAAAATTATTGGAAAACTACAAGGCTAATAAATGGAAAAGGAATTTAGAAATTCAAGAAGAATTTCTGAAACACAGACAGGAGAGGTGTGCCCAAAACCTTTGTCTTAAATTCAAAATATAATTTATTCTATTACATATCCATGGGCTATATTGAAAACTATTTCCCTAATAAATTAACTGCTGTACATTGATTAAATGCATCTAAACCATGGATTATCAATACAATCAAAATGTTGTGCAAAATTAAGAGAAGAAAATCTTGGAGGGAACTATATGTAAAATAAGGGAAATGCAACCACTTACCTAAAGCACACTGATGTATGGTGCTACTCACCAGTCATGCAGTTTTTGTTTAAGTGCTTATTGTGATAAATCTTGTATAGTTCCGAAAAGCTTATCAAACAATTTATGCCCCATGAGTTCATAGCTGTTAAGTGGTCTGGAGTACAAATGCACCTATAGTTTCTTTAGTTATGACAGTGTACATTTTCTTTTGCATGTGTCTATGTGCCATACATCAGTCTACTGGATGGTTTTCTTTCCCTTACTTTAAGTAAAATTAGGAGAAGAATGTGCTAGGCATCAGGGGGAAACAGGAAAGACAGGAAAAAGTAATCAAGATAATGAACAAGTTTCTTTAAAGGTAGTTAGTGAAATGATCAAAGATTCCCATAAAATTGTAGAAAACTTTAGTAACAGTTTTATGTCAATAGCAGTTAACTTAGGTTTCAACACTTCCTCAACAAATAATAATAATAATAAAATTATTGTCATTTGGCCATTACGATTACAGCAATAGAAACTACAGACATCTAATATGATACAGTTGATAAATTAAAGGAAACAATAGGTTAGTTATTAACATTGAAGTTTTATACTATATTTGCTAAACTCGTATACGTGGGGTACTTGCCAGTCATACAGTGTTCGTTTCAGTGCTTATTATGATAAATGTTGTATAGTTCCTAAGAGATTATTAAACAATTTGTGCCCCATAAGTTCATAGCTGTTACGTGATTTTGACAGTCTGTGGTCTGGAGCGCAAATGCATCTATTGTTTCTTGAGCTATAACAGTGTACATTTTCCCTATGTTCTTTGTATAAATTAAAAATAGTGCACATAGTTTATTACAGCCAAGATGTTTTGTCCACGAAACAAGGGTTTGCAGTGGGCCTTATATGGGGAACCAGTAATTGCTCTAATGGCTTTCTTCTGCAGTATAAAAATGTTATGCACACAACTAGAGTTTCCCCATAAAATAATACCGAATGATATGTAGGTTTGGAAAAACGAAAATTAGTATGTTGAAACATACATTCCAGAACATAATCCATAAGTCACCTTAACAAATAAATCACTCTTGACAACTTACCACTAATAGATTGTACATGTTGACCCCAAGGTAATTTATCATCTAAATACACCCCCAAATACTTAACATAACTTGGATCATCTGACAGAAGCTTATCTTTTAGACTAAAACCATCTGCTGCATTCTGTTTTCATACATACATTTGTTTTAAACCAATAGGATGCTTGAGATGTTTGTGCAACTCAAGTTTTAAGACTACTGAAATCTTACTATTATGAATAAAAATTGTATTGTAGGCATACAGCACTGTTTTGGATTTAATAATTGATGGCAGATCATTAATCATTATTAGGAAGAAGAAAGGGCCCTGTACAGATCCCTGTGGAACATTTACCTTAATTTGTTTCGATACTGGACATTTCTTTTCCAAGACAGACAACTTGCACATGGTTCTGTAAATATGATTGTAATAGTTTAAGGCTACCATATCTAATGCTAGAAGTCATTTTTTTTCTACGGGTGGTGTGTGCCCTACTCAGTCAAAGGCTTTGCTTAGCTCACAAAAAAGCATTTATCCTCAAACATTCTAAGTGGGCATTTCACTACAGAGTCTATAGCATCAACAATAGACAAATTGTTCCCAAAGTGATGCCACGATCCACTATTTCTTCATAGAGTTTCAAAGTAAACACATAACTGTTGGTATGTAGTTGAGGCTACGGAAATTGGCCTGTAACTTGAGAGCAAGTCTTTATCTCCTTTTTTATATAATGGAACTATCTTAGACACTTAAAGCTCATCAGGAAAATATCCCTCAGATATACACGTATTTATACACTATGTTAAGGGGTTCACAACACAATTGATTACTTTTTTTAACATGCTACTTGATATGTCTTATATATCTACATAGTCTGATAATTTCAATTGCTTTACTATTCGTAGAACAAAATTAGGCGAGACCTTGGAGATGGTAAACATACTTGTATTTGTTGATGATCTACAAATTTTTTTGAAGGTGGCTCTGGTAAACTGATATCAGGTTTGATAATAGCATTTTCAACTGATTTAATGAAAACGTCATTGAATTTTTGGGGACACATATTAATTTTTTTCATTTCTTGCATTTTTGACAAAGCTATTTATTACTTTTCATGCAGCTGTCCACTTATTGGTGGAAAACTCAACAGTGCTCCAATTGTATGCCTGTTTGGCTTGCATGATGGGTTTTTATAGACATTCTTACATGTAACATAGGCTAATCTGGCATAGTCAGCTTTCAGACTATTAAATACATTATTGGGATAATGCCTATTACAACTCATTAAAAAGTGAATCACTTACTTTATAATACTCACAGAAAAAAGACACAGACTAATTCACCATACGTTCCATCCAGAAAATAAATTTTCAGTCACAAAGTAACTTATGATCTTATGCTTCTGACATTTCAGAAATGAAATATGCTGCAAGCCTTTGTCAGGATTCTTCATAATCAAAAAATTCTAAGAATTTATTTTATCATTTATTTTCGAGTTTCATGGATCCTTGATGTGATTCTATCTAGGATGCAGAACTTGCCAAATTATTACAATAATAAACGTATGTAAATGGTCATGGGGCTATCAGTCTAAATCGTGTGTAAACCGATACAAGAAAAGTGAGGTCCAACTGTTCAAATAATGCCACAGATAACAGTAGTAATAATGATCGCATGAACAAACTATAAGGTGTGCATTCCAATTCATATGAAAAGCATTCTGCTAACCTTAACAACTGATTTGACATGAACTGTAAGTATTTTTTTCTGTGCCATCCTGAGATTTTTTGTCTTTAGGATATCATGTTTACTTCTTATATCGTAATCTTGATAAGCACTGTTTATTTTGTAACTTGTACAATTCTTACTAACAAAGCACATTAGTGAAAAAAATGTGCTGTTATAGCATGGTGAGCATCCCAACTGTTTGAATACATTTCTGCAAGAGCATCTTTGTATGTATGTACGTAAGTATTAAACCAGGGACCTAGAAATGATGGAGAGGCTTCGTCCCACCATAGCCCTCAGTGTTTCACAAACCCAGAACAGGCCACAGCAGTCCACCCACCCCACCGCCGACCCATACCAAACCCAGGTTTATTGTGCAGTGCCGCCTCCAGTGGACCATGGAGACCCCTCCCCGGAAATGTCTCATACCAGACGAGTGTAACCCCAAATGTTTGCATGGTAGAATAATTATGGTGTAAGCATACATGGAAATGGCGTTTGCACTGACATAGTGTAACTGAGGCAGAATAAGGGGAACCAGCCCACATTCACCGAGATAGATGGGAAACTGCCTTAAAAACTATCCACAGGCTGGCCAGCACAACGTCCTTCGACACTAATCGGCCAGGTGGATTCATGGTGGGGATCGGCACACCTTCCTGCTCAGGAAGCAGAGCGTTAGACCGCGAGGCTAGCCGGGCAGGCTAAAAGCATCTAGGTTGCACCCTACTCATAATTCCAATGGCTCTCTTCTGTGCAATAAATACTTTACTTGCCTGCAACTGGTTTCCCCAGAATATGATGCTATTTGTCATAGGTGAATGGAAATATCCCAACTATGCAGCTTTGATTGTTAACAAGTCAATACTAGATGCATTTGAGCAAATAGCAAATACTGCTGAATTCAGCCTGTTACATAAATCAAAGATGTGAAATGACCAGTTTAGGTTGTGATTAATATGTAACTGCCAGAATTTGGTGACATTTCTTTGTCACCACATTTTATTTCAACATTTTCATTTTTTGTTTGCTGTGTGTAACTGAATGAACTGAATTTTGTTAACATTGAGGAACAGACCATTTGAAATTAACCAGTCTACTAAAGCTTCTGTGAATATAGGGGTTGCAGTGTTCTGTAGACTGCAGCTGAGTACTTTGTCAGCCATAATGGTTGTGTCATTTGCAGATAGGGTGAAGAATGCTTTTGGCTTATACACCATGGCTAACCATTGATGAAGATTAAGAAAAATAAGAGACCAAGCACTGAGTTGTGTGGTACTTCATATTTTCTGTACCCCATTGGAAGCAGGCAACTGCCATTGCAGAATTTTAATATTACCTTTTGCTTTCTGTCATCTAGAATTATTTATAATTTATACATCATCATGATGAAAATGTGTTGCACATTATTCCACTTCTTTGTGCTAACAAATATTTATCTATACTGTGAAAAAATTTACTGGGCAAATGATTGAATACAGATCCTTGAATCCTGCATTCTGTATTACTGTTTCACATTTAACACAGTCTATACAAATTTTCCATTCTAACTATTTATTACAATAATAATGTACACATTTAGGTTTTAACCTGATAGGTACCCAGCTACACAATAATAGCACTTCTGCAGTGTAGTCTGTTTTATTGTTCCACAACTAACATAATCTATGCATATTTTCCGTTATCACTACTTACTACACTAATAATGTACATATCTAAGTTTTAAACAGATAGATACTCAGCCACACCATAATAAGAAATTTCTTCATATTGGTGTTGTCATTACAAATATATAAATGTGTTATCCGTAATAGAGGCACATAAGATAGTGGGAAAAATAGGACATACATTTTTTTCCCCCAGCCTAGAATCTTGGTGATTAGAGTAGGGTTGTCTCCAGTGATGTGTTCCACTCCAAACTGAGCCCCAATGATCAGCGAAGATGCCTCAGACATCAGTAAGGTACCAACAAGACACCAACAATACTGTTGCCTGCCATCTGCACTGACATCCAGGTGTAATGGACTGGGGGGGGGGGGGGGTGTCATTTCTTTCATAGCTGGACCTTTTGTCTGTCATCCACAGCACCTTCACAGGCCAGCAGTATGCCAACAGTATTCTATGTTCCTTTGTGTTGAATTTCATGGCCAGACATCCTGGGCCTACATTTCAGCAAGATAATGCCGACCTGCACTTGGAGAGACTTTCTACTACTTGTCTTCATGCTTGCCAAACCCTACCTTGGCCAGCAAGATCACTGTACCTCTCCCTCAATTGAGAAAATTTGGAGCATTACAGGCAGGGCCCTCCAAAGAGCTAGGGATTTGGTAATCCAATGCGCCAAATGGATAGAATTTGGCACAATATCCTTCAAGAGGACATTCAGTAACTCTGTCAATCAATGCCAAGCTGAATAACTGCTTGCAGAAGAGCCAGAGGTGGACCAACATGTTATTGACTTGCTCTGCTTGTGAAGTTCTTTCTCCTGAATAAATCATCCAATTCTTTTGAGACAGTAATCATTTTTTTCTCTGTGCATGTACATCACATTTACCAATTTCTATCCCCCCCCACCCCTTTTTTTTTTTTTTTTTTTTTTTTTTTTTTTTTTTTTTTTAAAAAACATCTCTGTGTATCATGGGTCGTTCCTTACCTATGCCACAGAGGAAACCACATACATTGGTGACCCTGACTGTGAAAAAGCAGTAATTACAGTTATATTCCATTTTGTCAGTGGCTACAATGCAACCAGTGTGGACACAACTTCATGCCCAATGGTCAGTTTACGAGGTTCGACAGCTCCAATAATACAAGGTATTAATGTTGCTCCATTCCCAAACGTACTGACAACAATAAACACTGCGCAAATTAAAATAGGACATGAATGCTAACATTCCTGCATAGAATACAGAGGGAGCAATGCAGCAGTGGCCGCTTTTAATGGTAAAGTCATGCTCCAAACTTAATCAGCAAGTTTCAGTGGTCCCTCATGAACTACTTATGTATGGAGTGATTATACACCTTCCGTGTCTTCTGTGCCTACCATATCACATACACAGACTTACAGTATGACTGCTCTGTAGTCACAATCACTATGCAACACCGATACCATGTGCAGTGAAACTACAACTTTCGTGTTTGTGAGGACAAATAATATTTCAACTGTGAATCCTGTATCTACTGGGATATATGTGCCTACCGCGTCTACTGTGCTGGGACTGCAAACTTCTGACATGATCGTTCCACAGTAACAACCCACGGACAATAGTACTGCCATGCTTTGTCAGACAACTATGTCATGTATACTGACAAATGCCACAACTACATGGCCCTCACAGAACAGCAATTATTGGAATACACAACACAACAAGTAGCAAAAATTCTTCAATTCAGTCCCAACAAGGTGACTTTATAGTTCATAGTCACAGAGGGCATTCTCATGACATTGGGAATTGTTGGAGATAACTTGAAATTTATCATGCTAGTCTGCAATCTAATTGAGCCTGCAGAGTTAATCAGTGACCTAACACTCACCCTGCCTGCCAGCAACAAATATAACATAGCAAAGACAGCACTCTTGAAACCCACTTCTCACTCACTGGACATATCCCATTAAATTAGTAGCTAAGAAAAACAGTTCTACTTGACTATGCGGAGACTAAAGAACATTTAACTCGTGCACAATTTATGACAGTTACCTCGTACCTACCAAATGTACAGAACTTGACCTTTGTGCTTGCTGGAGGAAACTGTTTTTTTTTTTTTTTTTTTTTTTTGGATTGATTGTAAAAAGGCATACTACTAGGTCCCTATGCATCCAGACGCACAATTTATGACAGTTACCTTGTACCTACCAAATGTACACGACTTGACCTTTGTGCTTGCTGGAGGAAACTGTTTTTTTTGTGATTGATTGTAAAAAGGCATACTACTAGGTCCCTATGCATCCAGACGATGTTACTAAAATGGTCATCATCATGTCATTCGGCTTATTCGAGTTCCCGGTTGTGCCATATGGCTTCAAAAATGTGGCACAGACCAGGCAACAGTTCATCATTGGGGTATTGATCAAACTGGACTGCTGCTATGCCCATTTATATGACATTCTAATTTTTTGTATAATCATCAGAGCCACAAAGTTCACCTCAAACACATTCCACTGTCCTCCATAATGTATGGGTGACCATAAACGAAGACAGGTCCCAATTATTTAAAAACAAGGTCATATTTCTCAGACATACACTCAGTGTTGATGGGGTGGGATCAAATTCACACTGGACTGCAATCAACTTATTCGACAGCTGCTGCCTCCTCAGATCACGACCTTCAATGATTCCTCGAACTCATTAATTTTTACAAACAACATATCCCACATGCTGCACGGGTTTAAGCACCACTGACGAATGCCCTTGCGGATCCCCACATGCAAGGCAAGCATAAACTTATGGAGACTGGAAATCCAAGTGGCATTTGCCTGCACTAAGAAGTGCCTGGCAGATGAAGTTGCTCAGGCACACTCAGTACTGGAAGCACAGCTTACAATTATGATGGATGAAGAGGACACAGCCATAGGCACAGTCCTCAATAGGAAGTAGCAGGTGATATACTCTGTGATTCTTGTCCATAAGGCTACAGCCTCACAGACAAAATAGTCGGCTTTTGACTGTGAACTACTCACAGTTTATGAGGCCATGTGCTGTTTCTGTGAAGATATTGAGGGCTGTCACAAGATTATCTATATAGATCATAAACCTCTTGCAGACGCCATTTGACACCATAATCTATGGTCAACACAAGATAATTTCGACATTTGATCTGATTGCACAGTATTCTATGGCTGTCTCCCACCTCCATGAGCCAGATGACATCATCACAGACTTCTTGTTATGGGTCCGCAACAAAGTTGTGGAAGAACAGGTACATGATCAAACAATTGGTACTTTGCTAGAGAATGAATTAACTAACCTCAAGGTGAATGCACACCAATCCCTGGAATGGATGCAACTTTCCTCTGTGACATGTACAGTGCAACATCATGTAATGAGCACCTCCCATAATGTGCAGTTTGCATAACGAACAAAACAAATTGTAAAAAAATTACTTTCTTAATGATCAATGTTTCACATAATGAGTGATGATGATTAACATGACATCATCAGCCATTTTTGTGCAGTGGGGGAAACATTCAACAATATGAACATCTTTCATTTTTGACAGTGGCATATGAACAATGTCTTTAGTAAGTACTGCAGTCTGGGCTTAGCACTCTTTCTGCTGCCATCTTAGTGCAGCTTGTGATCACACATTTTTCTGAACTTGTGTTCACACAGCGTTATTTTGTGTGCAAATTTTAATAACCTTCATAGAAATGTCCCCAAAGATAAAGCTGCAAGGAGATGACTATAAGAGAAAGAAAAAGTCCTTAGAAATTAAACATAAAATCATTGAAAAAAGCGAAAGTTGTGTGAGTGTTATTGATTTAGCATGCACATACAATCAGTCTCTATCAACTATTTCCACTATCCTCAAGAACAAGGACAAGATTAAGGAAATAGATGCTGCAAAGAGAGTGATAAGAGTATCTAAACAATGCTATCATATTCAGGATGATGTCAAAAGGCTAGTCCTTATCTAGATAAATGAAAAGCAATTGCAAGGTGACATTAGCAACAAGAACATTGTTTGTGAGAAAGCAAGAATGATATTTGCTGCCCTCATTAAGAAGATGCCAGGATCATCAGCAGCCAAAGAAGTGTTTAAGAGAAGCCGTGAATGGTTCAAGAAGCTTAAGAGAAGAACCGTCATCCACAGCATTGTGAGGCATGGTGAAGCAGCCAGCTCTGACATAGAGGCAGCAAAGAACATCATCAGAAACTTCAAGATGCTCATAGATTCTGATGGTTATCAGCAACAACAGGTTTTCAGTTGTGACGAGATAGGTCTGTTCTGGAAAAAGATGCTGAAGCGTACGTTTATAACAGCAGAAGACAATGCATTGCTCAGTCACAAGCCAATGGAAGACCCTCTCGCATTGCTTTAATGTGCCAATGCAAGTGGTGATTTGAAAATTAAATCACTGCCTGTTTACCATCATTCAGAAACTCCATTAAGCTTCAAGAAGAGTAAAGTCCAGATGAGCAGGTTAAATGTGATGCGGAGGTCCAACAACAAGGCTTGGGTGACATTTCTTTCTTTCTTTCTTTCTTTCTTCCTGCTTCTTCTTCTTCTTCTCTCTCTCTCTCTCTCTCTCTCTCTCTCTCTCTCTCTCTCTCTCTCTTTTTTTAATCAACGAAGTGTTTTGCCCTTTGGGGAAAAAATATAAAAATATCTGATTGAGATGAATCTGCCACCCCATGTCTCGCTTCTTATGGAAAATGCTCCTGCCCATTCTCCAACCCTACAGGACCACCTCCTTGAAGAATTTCAGTTCATCAAGATCCAATTTCTCCCTCCCAACACCACTCCATTACTCCAACCTATGGACCAGCAGATTTTTTTTTTAACTTTAAGAAGCTCTACACTATAGCACTCTTCAAGCATTGCTTTGAGTTGACTGAAGCTACCAATCTCACTCTCAGAGAGTTTTGGAAATATCACTTCAACATTGTTGCCTACATCGAGATGATCAAAACGGCATGGGGAGGGGTTACCAAGAGAACTCTCACTTCTGCTTGGAAGAAGCTTTGGCCGGAGGGCCATTGTTGAATGTGACTGTGAGACATTTGAGTCAGTACCTGTGGAATCTGTAAACAATGAGATTGTGTCTTTGGCGAAGAGTATGGGGCTAGAAGTGGATAACAATGATATCAATGAGCTTGTGAAAGATCACAGCCAAGAAATGTTCACCAAAGAGCTTATCGAGTTGCAGTGTGTTTCACAGTAGGAAGCTGAGGAGAGGAGTTCTTCAGAGGAGGAGGAGGAGGTGGTAACACCAAAGCAGCTATCTTTTGGCGCAGTAAGAGAAATTCTGCAAGCATGGGAACCAGTTGCATTGTACATTGAAAATCATCACCCTAATGAAGCAGTGACTACACATGCTAAAAATTTATTTTACGGTACTGCTGTATTGCATTTTCACCAAGTGTTGAAGTGTCAGCAGAAACAAATGACTACAGATAGCTTCCTAATAAAAAATAATTACTTATGTATTGTGAATAATAAAATACCTAATACTGTATGTATAATTTTCTGTGAATAAATGACATGAATAAGATAAGACTTTTAGTACTTTTTCTGCATAGAATGCAGTATCATATTTTACATTAATTTATATGGGATAAATTGTTTCACTTAATAAGTGTGTTGCAGTACAAGTAAAATTCTTGAACAAATTATGCTTGCTATGTGTGGTTCCACTGTATTCAGCCTATTATACCTCCATCTATATGATGCATAATTTTTGACACACAATGTAATCTCAGCCATATGGGTATACAGGTGACAACTCAGATTGTTACGGAATATTTTTTTGTGTAGGTGTTAAGCGCAGTTGTCGTGAATGGGCAAGGGTGCGCCTCAACTGTCAATGCAGCAAAGTGGACCGGCATGTGCATACTCACTTTGACAAGCTTGAAATTCCATGTGCATGGTTCTGAGATATACATTTCAACTTAATGGGCCCCTTACCAGAATGACAAGGATGTAGGTTCATAGTGCCAATGTTCAGCTGTGTAATCCACTAGGTGGAGGCAGTCTTGATTGCCAATATTACAATGGAATCTACAGCCTGCACTTTTATGTTGAACTGGGTCACCTCTTTTGGCCCTGACACCATTACCGCAGATCAAGAGTGGCAGCTGGAGTCTTCACTTTTTAATGCATTATGCAAGATGTGCAGAATCTCTCACCATTGTTCCATGGCTTTTATACCCAAAGCAACAACCTGGTGGAACAATGGCATCAAACACTGTGCCACAGGGGATGAATGGATGGAGGCCCTCCTGTGCATGCTAATCAGAGTTGGCTTGACACACAAGAGTGCTTTAAAGATCACTAGCAGAAATTCTATAATGGGAGACTCTGACATTGCCAGCAGAGTTTGTGTTCTTTACACTCACCCTCGGCTCATTTGACCAACTGGATATGGCACAAAGGGTCAAAAGACTCATGTCTACCTCCTACATCAGCACATACAGTACAGACACCATTAATTTATAAAGGCCCACTGACTGTGACTATGTAATGATTCAAGATGATATTGTATGGCCAGTGCTAAAGCTATCTTATAGCATACCATTTTGGGTGCTGCAATGATGCAGCTTGTTGTTTGATATAGATTTAAACGCCAAGATAACAACAATGTCTATCACCTGACTAATGACCAAATGGACTCTGTCACTCCTCAGACAATGTGAGTCAGCTCCAGCAAGATAAAACCCCAGGCAAAGTGCCTACCACTAGATCTCTGCTGGCATAAACAGCAGATATCTCCTTAGATGTTAGGGATTTTCAGCCAAAGAAGTAGAAGTAAAACTGATTGATGATCACTTCTCTGTAGAAAGCATGCATACAGTGCCAGATTCTGACTACACCAACTGCTACAAAACTTATCTGACTTTTTGCTTGCTGAACACAATGGACTTTGTGGCAGACTCATCACATCTTGCACAGACAGACCAGCTAACAGTATTTCTGCCATTTACTGCCATCACAGGCATGGCCACAACAGCTTGGCAGATTTGCACACATTCAACATGTCACAGCCTCCGGCATATGAGGAAGCACCATTAGCCCCCACCACATCACACTACAGCTGACCATTATGCCTTCCATCATGGCTCACCTTCACACTGTCTCCAATCAACAAGTACCAATCAGCCACAGCACAGCTGATCACGCAACACAAACACGCACAGCATGCACAGATACAAGTGCCACTCATCAGTTGTTGACAAACCCTCCACCCTTCTTAGGTGCACCACATTTTGGGGGGCAGGCTCTTTGGGGAAAGTGCCCAAAACTAACCAGCGATGGCAGAATAGAGTGAAGCGTCTGCATCTAAAACAATTATTTCAGACTGAGTGACCACAATTGTAAGACGTTTGTGCATCGTGTTATGTAAAATAATTTATATATGTTTGGATTCTATGTCTTGTGTATCACTGGGACATTCCATGTCTACACAACCTGTGTCTAAACTGTCCACATTTGTATTCCTATGGTAATCCACCCTCCCATGAACCATGGACCTTGCCGTTGGTGGGGAGGCTTGCGTGCCTCAGCGATACAGATGGCCGTACCGTAGGTGCAACCTCAATGGAGGGGTATCTGTTGAGAGGCCAGACAAACATGTGGTTCCTGAAGAGGGGCAGCAGCCTTTTCAGTAGTTGCAGGGGCAACAGTCTGGATGATTGACTGATCTGGCCTTGTAACATTAACCAAAACGGCGTTCCTGTGCTGGTACTGCGAACGGCTGAAAGCAAGGGGAAACTACAGCCGTAATTTTTCCCGAGGACATGCAGCTTTACTGTATGATTAAATGATGATGGCGTCCTCTTGGGTAAAATATTCCAGAGGTAAAATAGTCCCCCATTCGGATCTCTGGGCGGGGACTACTCAAGAGGATGTCGCTAACAGGAGAAAGAAAACTGGCGTTCTACGGATCGGAGCGTGGAATGTCAGATCCCTTAATCGGACAGGTAGATTAGAAAATCTAAAAAGGGAAATGGATAGGTTAAAGTTAGATATAGTGGGAATTAGTGAAGTATGGTGGCAGGAGGAACATGACTTTTGGTCAGGTGATTGCAGGGTTATGAATACAAAATCAAATAGGGGTAATGCAGGAATAGGTTTTAATAATGATAAAAAAATAGGAGTGCGGGTTAGCTACTACAAACAGCATAGTGAACGCATTATTGTGGCCAAGATAGACACAAAGCCCATGCCTACTACAGTAGTACAAGTTTATATGCCAACTAGCTCTGCAGATGATGAAGAAATTGATAAAATGTATGACGAGATAAAAGAAATTATTCAGGTAGTGAAGGGAGACGAAAATTTAATAGTCATGGGTGACTGGAATTCGTCAGTAGGAAAAGGGAGAGAAGGAAACATAGTAGGTGAATATGGATTGGGGGGAAGAAATGAAAGAGGAAGCCGCCTTGTAGAATTTTGCACAGAGCATAACTTAATCATAGCTAACACTTTGTTCAAGAATCATAAAAGAAGGTTGTATACCTGGAAGAATCCTGGAGATACTAAAAGGTATCAGATAGATTATATAATGGTAAGACAGAGATTTAGGAATCAGGTTTTAAATTGTAAGACATTTCCAGGGGCAGATGTGGATTCTGACCACAATCCATTGGTTATGAACTGCAGATTGAAACTGAAGAAACTGCAAAAAGGTGGGAATTTAAGGAGATGGGACCTGGATAAACTGAAAGAACCAGAAGTTGTAGAGAGTTTCAGGGAGAGCGTAAGGGAACAATTGACAGGAATGGGGGAAAGAAATACAGTAGAAGAAGAATGGGTAGCTCTGAGGGATGAAGTAGTGAAGGCAGCAGACGATCAAGTAGGTAAAAAGACGAGGGCTAATAGAAATCCTTGGGTAACAGAAGAAATATTGAATTTAATTGATGAAAGGAAAAAATATAAAAATGCAGTAAATGAAGCAGGCAAAAAGGAATACAAACGTCTCAAAAATGAGATCGACAGGAAGTGCAAAATGGCTAAGCAGGGATGGCTAGACGACAAATGTAAGGATGTAGGGGCCTGTCTCACTAGGGGTAAGATAGATACTGCCTCCAGGAAAATTAAAGAGACCTTTGGAGAGAACAGAACCACTTGTATGAATATCAATAGCCCAGATGGCAACCCAGTTCTAAGCAAAGAAGGGAAGGCAGAAAGGTGGAAGGAGTATATAGCGGGTTTATACAAGGGCAATGTACTTGAGGACAATATTATGGAAATGGAAGAGGATGTAGATGAAGACGAAATGGGAGATAAGATACTGCGTGAAGAGTTTGACAGAGCACTGAAAGACCTGAGTCGAAACAAGGCCCCGGGAGTAGACAACATTCCATTAGAACTACTGATGGCCTTGGGAGAGCCAGTCATGACAAAACTCTACCATCTGGTGAGCAAGATGTATGAGACAGGCGAAATACCCTCAGACTTCAAGAAGAATATAATAATTCCAATCCCAAAGAAAGCAGGTGTTGACAGATGTGAAAATTACCGAACTATCAGTTTAATAAGTCACAGTTGCAAAATACTAACGCGAATTCTTTACAGACGAATGGAAAAACTGGTAGAAGCGGACCTCGGGGAAGATCAGTTTGGATTCCGTAGAAATGTTGGGACACGTGAGGCAATACTGACCCTACAACTTATCTTAGAAGAAAGATTAAGAAAAGGCAAACCTACGTTTCTAGCATTTGTAGACTTAGAGAAAGTTTTTGACAATGTTAACTGGAATACTCTCTTTCAAATTCTGAAGGTGCCAGGGGTAAAATACAGGGAGCGGAAGGCTATTTACAATTTGTACAGAAACCAGATGGCAGTTATAAGAGTCGAGGGGCATGAAAGAGAAGCAGTGGTTGGGAAAGGAGTGAGACAGGGTTGTAGCCTCTCCCCGATGTTATACAATCTGTATATTGAGCAAGCAGTAAAGGAAACAAGAGAAAAATTCGGAGTAGGTATTAAAATTCATGGAGAAGAAGTAAAAACTTTGAGGTTCGCTGATGACATTGTAATTCTATCAGAGACAGCAAAGGACTTGGAAGAGCAGTTGAACGGAATGGACAGTGTCTTGAAAGGAGGATATAAGATGAACATCAACAAAAGCAAAACGAGGATAATGGAATGTAGTCAAATTAAATCGGGTGATGCTGAGGGAATCAGATTAGGAAATGAGACACTTAAAGGAGTTTTGCTATTTAGGGAGTAAAATAACTGATGATGGTCGAAGTAGAGAGGATATAAAATGTAGACTGGCAATGGCAAGGAAATCGTTTCTGAAGAAGAGAAATTTGTTAACATCGAGTATAGATTTAAGTGTCAGGAAGTCGTTTCTGAAAGTATTTGTATGGAGTGTAGCCATGTATGGAAGTGAAACATGGACGATAACTAGTTTGGACAAGAAGAGAATAGAAGCTTTCGAAATGTGGTGTTACAGAAGAATGCTGAAGATAAGGAGGGTAGATCATGTAACTAATGAGAAGGTACTGAATAGGATTGGGGAGAAGAGAAGTTTGTGGCACAACTTGACTAGAAGAAGGGATTGGTTGGTAGGACATGTTTTGAGGCATCAAGGGATCACAAATTTAGCATTGGAGGGCAGCGTGGAGGGTAAAAATCGTAGAGGGAGACCAAGAGATGAATACACTAAGCAGATTCAGAAGGATGTAGGTTGCAGTAGGTACTGGGAGATGAAGAAGCTTGCACATGATAGAGTAGCATGGAGAGCTGCATCAAACCAGTCTCAGGACTGAAGACCACAACAACAACAACAACAACAATGGTAATCCAATTATTTTTTACATTCCCTTGTGGCACCGATGAAATCGACACCAACATCGATAAGCATTCATCTTTGGACTCTAAGCATTATCTTTGGCTGTTCCGCCATGTTCAATTCAGTTCTTTGTGATTCTTGTTTGTGTTAAGGTTAATAAATGAACTATTGCTAAATGGATGTGATTATTGCTGCAACCAACTCAGTAATCCTCCTCACTGGTGACCGCGAGTTGTAACGTCTTCCGTTTTCGCCGTTTTACTGTGTCCGCAACCTCCGCATCAGTTATTTTCGTGTGTATTACAGCAACACAGCATTTGAACAATGACTTCGGCCCAGTGCCTAACGCCGGATTTTGTGATAGACATGCATCGTGTTGCGGGTGATGTACACCCGCCAGGACTGCAACCCGATGCCTCTCACTCAATGATTCAGCCGATCGTTTTCGAGCCTGCAACTATAAGTGAGGTTAGGAGTGCACATGACTTTGGCTATCAAACACCTTTGTTCCTGCCACATGTGCCCTCCCTCATCGACTGTGCAGTTACCTCTTACGGATCTCCGTGCAGTGCAGGACCAATGCCGATTTCTGAAAATGCTTCGTCGGACAAACTACTACCACCAGGATAATGATTTGCCACGCAGCAATCCATGCAGTACCATGCGGATACCTGCCACGTGGCCGGTACTGCTTCGTTCACATGTCTACCTCCTCAGCATCCGATCACCTGCCTCGGTTCACAATCAGCACATGTCTTTCTACTTCAGTACCTCGGCCTGCAACAGGAACAATAACTTGTTATTTGTGCCTGACCTCCACTTCCATCCCACTGCTATGCCTCAGTGTTTTGTGCCATGACATTCACCTTTTCCGCACACTGTTTTGAATGGAGTGACTATGAACAGTGAACATTCACACATTCCATCCCATGTTTGACATCATTTCCCACACTGTGCTTCTGGACAGCCCACATCTCTGCAGCCTCCCTGCAACACAGGTGACCCTGGCTCTGATCAGGCAAGCTTTCCATGGACTAACATGCATTCTCAAACTTTGAACTTTTTCTGATCTGCCACCCCCGCACCGGCTCTAATCGAGCTTCCGCTACTGTTCTCGGCACATCTCGGTGCCTCATCCACATCGGTCTTCCATAACACATCAATCCAAACACACCCGCAAGGTGTTGAGCTTCCGCAACCGCAATCGACACATTATGGTGTCTCACCCGCGTCGGTCTTCCACGTCGCGACGGATCGCGCTCAACCATACGTCAAGCTTTCCATGGACTAACATGCATTCTCAAACTTTGAACTTTTTCTGATCTGCCACCCCCGCACCGGCTCTAATCGAGCTTCCGCTACCGTTCTCGGCACATCTCGGTGCCTCATCCACGTCGGTCTTCCATAACACATCAATCCAAACACACCCGCAAGGTGTTGAGCTTCCGCAACCGCAATCGACACATTATGGTGTGCCACCCGCGTCGGTCTTCCACGTCGCGACGGATCGCGCTCAACCACAATGTTTCACCTTCACGCTGCCAACCGAACAGCCATCATTGCCACATCCCCTGGAGGCACACTCTTCTGGAATACTACAGCAACAACAGCTCGATTCAGGGAGTGCCACAACGAACTCAAGTCAACCTGTTCTTCCGAACATTCTACAATGCTTACTGATACTACCGCCGTTTAATCCCGACAGAGCAACAACCTGGTTCAAAATTGTGGACAAAGTGTTTGACCATTACAAACTCGACGAGTCAACCAGGTTTCTGTGCCTCATCACCCACCTGCACGACCAGGAGGACTTGATTGCTGACCTGGTTGATGCCCCAGATTCATCTACCCGGTACACTCTAGCCAAAAGACAGTTCTACGTCACTACCGCACTACCCGTACTGTTACTTCCACACCGGTTTGGTGAGGTGGCACGGAACTGTAGACCACCCTGCTACTTCCCAAACGCCAATCACAGGTAGGTCCAGGTACCGCCTCCTGCGCACAACATGACAGGTACCCCCCAGTGCTCCATTCTGTCTGGGAACGACCGGATAATTGCAGACGACTTTACATTAAAGACATTTTGTCGGGATACCTTTTCCTAGTGGACACAGGCGCTGATGTTTTGCTGCTGCCTACATCCTTAGCATCGTTGAACATCTGCCCTCATCATACTTCACTGCAAGCCGTGAATTCAACTAAACTACAATGCTTGGGTTCAACTTCCCACATTGTCTCACTCTCCGCAAACTGCAAACTCAAGTGGATTTTTTTAGTGTGCGAAATTGACGAACCTATACTAGGCATTGACTTCTTGTGACACCACAAACTTTCAACCCTCCCGTGACACATCGGTCTGGGCTCATCTCATCTGTACATGCTCGTCTCTGTCGACGACGTTACAAGAAACCACGCACAAGTGCCTTGTCAAGCTTGAACACGTCGCTCACCTACACAAGGAAAACTTTGAGCTCTCCCTCCAGCTCCACGAAACACAGCTCCAGCTCTCCAATGCAGCAAAGGAATTACAGTCACTACAGTAAGAACAAAGCATGGTCAGTAAGTGCGCCAAATCTGCTTGCAATCCCAACAATCGAGCCTCCGTATGTTTACCTCCCGCTACCCCTCGCAACTGTGCTATCAAGACTGCCATAACGTGTACTGACAGTTCCGCAGGGCCACACCCTCCTAACACGGCAGGGTTTGACACTCGGCTGGACACAAGTGCGCATGCGCGACGAGTGTCACATTTTCCCAAACTGACGGCTCCTACCCCACCCCTCGTGGATAGCACCTCAAACTATGCAACTTCGGCTCCTGCGCGCCACCGTCCGACCACCACTGACAACACAAACAGTGCACTTGCGCCAAGCGTTTCGCCCACGACCATGTTGCCACAGGCTGTGCCCTCGGAAAATGGAAGCACTAACGGCTCACAATCTCTACCAGTGCCACTGCTTTGGGCCGGCGGCCATCTTTTAGCATTGACTCCTGGTACACTTCGCTGCCTCAGCTCCCGTCGGATCCACTGAGTGGCTCCGAACACCATGACCATGCCTCGCCTGCCCCGCCTGCCACACATTGTAAACAAACCGCCTCCCGTGCCACCGGCAACATTTCCGTCATCTCCAATGGCACGTTTCACAAGCTTCACCTCACGCTCGGTCCCCCAGTCTCCAGTAAACCACGTTGACTTTGTCCCGACCGCCTCTCTGACCTTAAAAATCTGATTTTTGAACTACTAAGTTCCGGCGTCATTGAACCCTCTGCCAGTAGCTGGTCTACGCCCATACATATGACACCCTAGAAAGACAAGTCCTGGCACATGTGCGGAGACTACTGTCGACTAAACGCACAAACAATTATGGACACTTACCCAATACCCAACAGTGCTGACTTTACCAGTTCCCTCGCAGGTGCGACCACATTCCCTGTCATTGATTGCAAATGGGCCTACCACCTGATCCCCATGGCACCTGAAGACATCGAGAAGACAGCAATAACCACCCTGATCAGATTATTTAAGTTTTGATTCAAATGGCTCTGAGCACTATGGGACATAACAGCTGTGGTCATCAGTCCCCTAGAACTTAGAACTACTTAAACCTAACTAACCTAAGGACATCACACACATCCATGCCCGAGGCAGGATTCGAACCTGCGACTGTAGCAGATGCGTGGTGCCGGACTGCCCGCCTAGAACCACGAGACCACCGCGGCCGGCTTTAAGTTTTGATTCAAGCCCTTTGGTCTGATAAACGCAACCCAGCAATGGGTACGCTCCTGCATCGCGTACCAACGCTGCAAAGTACACAAGCACACTTAACCCCCCTCGGCGCCTTTTCAATCCCTCCTGGGCGTTTCCAGCATATTCACATTGACATTGTCGGCCTTCTCTCCCCCTCTAATGGCGTTCATTATGTTCTCTCATCTATCGACCGAACAACGCGCTACGTCGAGGCTGTCCCCCTCCTCAATATTAAGGCAGAAACTATTGCTCAAGCGTTCATTTAGTCATGGGTATCGTGTTTTGGATGTCCAGCTATCATCACGACTGACCAGGGCAGACAATTTGAGTCAGCCCTGTTCAACAGGATTTGTAACATTTGCGGCATCCGGCACATCCATACCACAGCATATCACCCGCAAAGTAACAGGCTAGTTGAGCGCTGGCACTACACTTTCAAGGCGGCTCTTCAATGCCATGACTCTCTATGGACGGAGGCCCGTCCCCTTGTGCTACTTGGCATTCGTGCAATCTATAAGGAAGACCTCAAAGGCACAATAGCCGAGTTTGTATATGCCCAGAATATTGTTCTCCCTGGCAAACTTGTGAGCCCTTCTGCTTCTCTTCCTTGGTCTGGCTTACCTTCCTTCATGGACCACGTCAGATGCCACTTCATCAACCTCCATATTCCTCCACCCACCAGCCATTCCCGCCCCAACGTTCACGTCCCGAAATCTCTGGACAATTGTGAGTACGTCATGCTCTGAGATGACACTGTCCACGCTCCCCTCCAACCTCCATATACCGGCCCGTACTGAGTACTCCAGCGCTCAGCCAGCACCTATGACATCCAGATGAAAGATTCAGCTGTTACAGTCTCTCTCAACAGACTTAAGCCTGCTCATGTCGAACCTTCTTCTACCCCCTTCAGGCCACGACCACGCTACTCACTGTCGTGGCTCACGACACTCAGACCACTCCCTCCACATTGGACTTACACACTCGATTGAGTGACTTCCAGCTCCAATTGTCGAGCTCTCCTCCGACGTCACCCTCTACTCCGGTGTCACTTACTCCATCGAGTGACCACATGCTCCCTGTGTCGAGCTTACCTACGATCACACCCTCGCTGCCGGCCCCTTCGCCGGTCCCTTCGACCTCTCCACCATCACCTGCCTCGCCCTGTCGAGGTTTCTCATGCCCCCCCCTCCCCCCCCTCATCCTGAACGTGCCCTCGCTCGAGGTGTTTGTGCCTGTCCCCTCCCCCCCCCCCCCAGACATAATCCACGACATCTCAATAATACTGCACAATTATACACTGTCCGTCGTGTGTTTCTCTTCATCCAGTGCTCATGACACAACCTCCACCATTTCCTGCCATCTGGTGAAATGTGTTCCCCTCCCACCCGATGTCGACCTGGACATGCTTCGTGTGTTCGCCACGCCTACCAGAGACATCATCTTCGTAGCTCCATTCCACTCACAAATCACTGGCCTACCTGTTGCCACATGACCAGCACGCCCAGTACGATGCCTGGCATGCTTCAATAACTTCCAGGTTCGGTGGCCGAACCTTCCTTCACAACATCTACCCACACAGCTCCCCAAAGACACTGTCGAGCTGGTCCAGCTCACATGGACCACCCCTGCCGACGCCATAATCACCCCCCCCCCCCCCCACGGCCTCTCAAGAGTATTCCGTACAGCGGTGATGGGGAGGGGAGGGGGGGGGGGGGCTATGTGGCGCCGATGAAATCGACAACAACATCGATATGCATACATCTTTGGACTCTAAGCATTATCTTTGGCTGTTCTGCCATGTTCAGTTCTTTGTGATCTTTGTATGTGTTAAGGTTAATAAATGAACTATTGCTAAATGGGTGTGATTATTGGTGCAACCAACCTGGTAATCCTCCTCACCCTTTTTTATATTTTCTCCTTTTTAAGGGAGAAACAGACATCAAAGTAATAAGCAAAGTTCTTAATTAGGCTTTCAAATGTGGCATCAGTATTTGTATATTTTTGATTGCTCAATCAATAGTCGAAGTCATTGTTAGTCTCATCACTGTAGCACCTACTACAGTTTATTAAGCAGTTTCCTTAGTTAAATTGAATTTCTACCTGAAGAGTCAGTTCTTGTGGTTAGCGATCCCAAAACCTCCGTCCAATAACTCTGTTAGATAGTTCATTTGTGTATTATTGGATATCTAGCCCAGTCAAAGCTGTTGTTTTTGTGATACATGTTGATGTTTCTATCACAGCTTGTAAGTTGAAGGTTGAAAGGAGGCTCAGTAAATCTGTTTTTTGTTTTGATTCATTCACCTAGTCTATATCGAAATCACCACAAAGAATTATTCTTCTATTTGCATGCATTAATTTGTTGTTCAGTGAGTCTAAGCTTTTTAGCAAGTTGTTAATATCACCAGTTGGAGCCCTGTACAAACAAATTAGAACTATTATTTCAGGTAGTATTTCAACTCCTGATATCTCTGCATCTCCACCTCTAAGTACAGTATTTTTTATGGAAATATATTGTTTCCAAATGCATAATTTTTCGTACATAGACATAGCTATCAGCAAGTTTGTAATTTTTTTCTTCAAAAAACCATCATCTGATGTTTTTCCTCATCAAGCTAGTGTTCTGCTAGACATAATAATGATCTATTTTTTACGTGAATATAATCTCCTTTACTTTGTAATGAGTATGGATTCTGATGAAATACAATCAAATTTGAATTTAATTTTGAACTTTGAAACTTACTCGTATGTATTTTGGACCAAGCATTGGCTTGATATCTTATGTGTGGATCTATGTTGTGTGTTACCACTGAAAATCCTGGCTACGTGCTGCAGGATTACTTTTCCTGGACATGATCTCTTGGTCTTGCCAGGGACTGTACTTAAGTTCTCAGATCTAATATTGTCATAGCATTGCATCCAGGCATGATCTTGAAGGTTTTTCTTGTCAGTTTCTTGCATCCCCTTAATTTCCTAATATTTCTGTTGTCAGTACTATTTCTGTAGCAATAGAGTTGCCCTTAGATTTTGGTTCTACTTCTTGTTCTTTAGTCATGGTAACACTGTCATTCAATTGTGCTGTTGTTGATGACAGAGCTATTTCCACTGTTGGTGTTGATTTAGTTGTTTCTGTGAATATTTGTCTGGCAGAGAATGTTAAGAATAAATTTACAGCTGTGCTTCAGTACTGAAGTAGGACTGAAGTCAGTAGATTTGTTTTGTGGTTTCAAATTCCTTTATTGTGGCTCTCTGCTCAGATCATTTCAAACAGCAGCAGTGTTGCTGAGACATCCAGTTGCCTCTCTTATGTGTGTGCATGATGCCCTGGAATGCTGACAGAGCATATTATGGCTGAGCAATGGCTTAACACCATTCCTTCCGTCAGTGACATTACCTGGGCTCAGTGGCTAAGGCAATGGTGGATGAGGCATGACTGATGTCTCCAGTGCTGCAGCAGCCATAACTCACTGTAGGAGTCCTGTGCCGAGAGTGCTGTGTCCCAGGGATCAGCTGGGGAGCTGGGGGGGAGGGGGGAGGGGGGGTTGTAATGGCTGTGGCTCTGTGGCTCCTATCTCGTTGGTGGAGGTTGCCCTGATGCATGATCAAACTGCAGACCCTGTACTGCATTCTAGATGTTGCCCTAGGTGTTCTAGCCCCATGATGATAGTGCTGTGATATTAACACAAGAATACTTCAGAATAAAAGTAGCTAGTTATTTATATGCTCACATGCTGCGATTGCTTGGGCTTTGCTGTACCTGGAAGTATGTATACTAAACACACCCACAGTTGGTGGTGTGGAAAGGCTTCTGTCTTCTCCTACTTAGATGCTGCTATCTCGGTTATTTCCACACCTTGCCTGGCTGGCTTGCCTCGTGACATGTGACAGCTGTGTTGTATTTTGCAAGGCATAACATCTGTGCTCGCCTGCAGCTGGCTCAGTTGTAATCTCTTTCCTTCTTTGTGTGGTTCTGACCAAATATGGTAGGTGCACTACATTGCCCTCCATCTTAACAAGACCCAGGCCATCAGGTCACCTTAGCTAGACTATCCTTACACCAGAATGACAGATCCTAGCAGATGGCCCAATTGGCCTTGGTCTACTCTTCAAGGATAACTTTTACCAATAAGTTCCCTAAGACACTAGTTATCCTAGGTCTCTTAGTTTTTTGCTCAATTCAGTTTACTCTTCCTCTGCTGCCTGCTAGGCTCTGAGAATATAGTCCACTGGAATTTGAAAATTGGCTGGGTTTGGACTTTGCCTTGTGTTCCATTTTCTACACATGTAAACAAGGACTATGCTTAGAAGAGCAAGTGTTACTGTGGTAGTTGGTATGACAATGGTCAGTGTTGTTCCCCTTTGGTACTGACTCACCCTCACATGCTACATCAATGCCTTCATGGAGATTTGCCCCTCATGTTTACTAATGAGTTTGCCTATGAACTGCATTAGGACTGGTCCCAAAGACTGGTTTAAAATAGACAAATTTGCAGCTGGCAGCACTTGCATGTGTTTCTTGGCCAATTTATCTGAGGCTATGAAATGCTTAGGTGGATTACGCCCAAAATTGCGGTACGCAGATGGAAAGTAGGTCCCATTATTTCACTTGATGTCCCATTTAATGATAGTCCACTCCCATCTAACTCTAACCTTTTGACTGTCATGAGTTTCCCCTGCTCAAAACAACTGGCTAATACTACTACTTTGATCATGGTAGAGTACAACCAATGTTCCTCAACCAACTGAAAGCTCAACTCATGCCTAATCACCTCCTTCTTGTATTACTTCTCTACTTTCTTACCCATTAGTAACTTCACTGCACAGGAATTCTGACTCTCTCTTACTACTCTGTTTGGACAAACTATAATCACACGCCCGTAACACTTCTGCAACTCCACTTCTTCCATTTTTGGGTGTTTATTCTTGTCTTCTGCAACCAGTAATAACCATTGTACCTTTATCTGAGAAACTTCTTCAGTGTGTCCCCACTTAACAGGATACATGTGGACTAAGCAACATTGCTACCATGCCTACTTCCCTGTAGTTGGAAAGAAAAACTGAAATGTACACCTTTGCTGCATCAGTCCTTGCTTCTACTGTGGCTAGATTGAAATAAAATTAGATTCCAAGACCAATCCTAGTTCTGGTGGTAGCCCTTTTTGCACTTTCCTTAGCCCCTCCAGGTACTGTTCCTGTGACACAAGTGCACTCCTAGCTGGCCTCACACAGTCTGCTGCATAGCTTCCCATAACTCTGCTACCTCTCCTCATGCTTCCCATATACTGTCCTCCAAGGACTATTACCATTTTTTTACCATTACTTCCTTGTCCAATATTTCTACTTCAGTTTTCAACCTCTTAATGTTCTAGTTTACTGATCCTTCACAGTTTTGGCGTAGCACATCACTTCCCCAGTCAGCTGGCATAGTAAGTAAGTATTGTTCAACACATCTTTCTTCAAACTCAAAATCTGCATGGTGTGCCACTCACTTGCTGCCTTGTTTCCTTTCACTCATTATTTTAGTATTTCTCCTGTGGCATTCACTCTCCTAATGTCCTCTTCATCAGTTGTCCCAAACACGGATTTCAAATGTCGGCTCCCGCCTCAATCCAACCACTCCTTCTCAGATGTGGTGTAATCCCCAGATTCTGTGTCATCTCATCCCTCAGATTCCTGTAAGCCCTGTGTATTCTCCTAAATACCCTACCAATTCCTTTAAACATTCTCAGTTCTCTGTTGAAAATGATCAAAGTCCTCTTCTAGCGATTTCACCTCATTCCATATCTCCTATGCATTAAATACCACCTGTATTACACAGCAATGACTGTAGATAACCACATCTTCTTGCTTCACAAACATCAGCATTCCCTCCAGTTGCTGGTTCCACAATACTTCCACCCTGATGACAACCAGTATTCTGGTTATGACACACATCGATTTGTCTCCTGGCATATCTCACCTGAGAACAGGTTACCTGTTACCCTTTTCTCCCCTTATAGTCCACTCTTTTGCCCTGCAACAGCTCATTTTGCTCATTCTAAACATTATGCTGCATCTATATCTCACGTACAAATAATATTAATTTATTCTTACCTCCTAGGTCTTAACCCATATGGAGTTCCTATTGCTGCCTCACCTAAAACCTCTTGTTTGCTCCGCTGCACTTTTCTTTCCAGTTTCCCTTTACAGATCGACCCTCCAATTCCTGCCATAATCACTGGACTCCCTCAAAAAGGTTTCAAATGTCCCACATGCACCATTGTTATTCTTGTTGGCAACTGAATCTTGACTTCCCTGGCGACACAGTTTCCACAATTTGATATGACCCTTGATACTTTGTAAAAAATATCTCTATCTTCCTCATCCTAGTGTATGAAGTCAATAGCATCACCTATTGGCCAACCTTGTATTGCTGTATGGTTTATTGCTTCCTCTTGCTTTTCCAGTGCCCGTGTATTTGCCCTGGACATTCTGTTCCAAACTTCTCGTATCACTTTTGCTAACTCCTTAACAATTCTTTCGTCTTCCTCTTCTTGGTTCTCAGAATGTCAAATAGTGATGGCATTCTATGACCATATACCACCTCATATGGCGGAATCCTGTATTTGTGTGATGTTTTGAGTAGTATGCGGAGACCACATACCTTCCATAGACATCCCAGTTGGTATGCTATGCATCTACAAAGAGTCCTTGCATCTTCTCTATAGTTTTATGCACCCTTCCACTTCTCCCATTAGCTTAAGTATGTGGAGGACTCATCCTCAATTTCTTCACACACAACAGCTTACACAATACCTTGAATAAATCCAACGTAGAATTGGTTCCATGGTCCGTAATTATTGTTTCAGGTACTCTAATTTCAGTATGCAATTGATCCATATGCCGGTGCCATTATTGCTGCCTGTCAGTTTGGTATTTGACCACTACCATGTATCTTGAAAAATTATATATAATCATAAGTACACATTAATTCCTTGCAAGTGTTTTGATGAAAAGACATGAAACATCAATCCTGAGAAATTCACATTGTGCTAATGCTTCAGGTAATCTCTGCAGTTGTACTCTCGTGGGACACAAATCTGCTCTCTGTGTATGCTGTATACAGTTCCGAACTTAATGGTTCATGTCCATTTCTCTATCCTTCCACCAGTACCTCTCTGTTACTCTCCTGTTTGCAGACATGCATCTTCCATGAACAGCTAACATGTGATCATGTGTCTCTTTTAACATTCTATTCCTTAGCTTCGCTGGTACTACGACTCTTGGTCCCAACTTTGTTTCTCTGCACAGAAACCCATCCTGGTTACAAAACTGTGATTGTCTACTACCGTTTCCACTTCTCCATCTTCTGCACTGTCTGACATTCCTTAAGCTCATTACCATTTATTTTCAATACTGCTACTTTCCTACTCTGGCCATCAGCGTTCCCATGTTTCTTTCCAGGCTTATGTATAACCCCAAAGTCAAACTCAGTCAGTCTTTTCACCCATTGTGTTAACTTATTAGATGGGTTCTTCAATTCCAGCAATGATTTCAATGCTGCATGATCTGCTATAACTCAAACCATTTTCCCATGGAGATTACACTTGAAGTAGGTGATTCCGTAGGCAAGACTCAGCATCTTATTTTTTGTCATGGAGTAATTCCTCTCTGCTGAATTCAGTTGTCTTGATGCACAGGATACTGAGTGCTCTATGAACTCTACTTCTTGAGACAGTACACAGCCAAGTGCATGGTTGGATGCTTCACATGCCAGAACAAAGTCCTTACTGAAATCTGAATTGGATTTCATGTTAAAGCTTCTTTCAGTCTTTACTGAAATCTGGAGACAGTAATATTGGATTTGATGTTAAAGCTTCTTTCAGTCTCTCAAGTATATGTTAACAGTCCTCTGATCAACCAAATTTGGAACCTTTCTTCAGTACCTGCGTGAATGATCTGGCAATGTATGCAAATCCCTTTGTGACTCTTTGGTAATAGTTTGCAGCAACTCCAAGGAATGGTTTTAGTTCCTTCACTCACTCAGGCACAGAAAATTCATGTAAACCTTTAGTCAATCTTGGGGTCTGCCCTAAACCCATCCTCAGTTATTATGTGAGGAAGGAATGCCACCTCTTCTGATTCAAAATTACAGTTCTCCATACTCAACATTAAATTCACTATCCTCAGTCTCAGGTTTGCTTCCCTTCAGCACTGTATGTGCAGTTCCATACCACTTGCATAGACAATTAACTTGTCAAGATACACCAAGCATTGTTTTTGGTCGATATTCCAACAGCATGACATCTTTATCCCCCACTCCATGTAACCTGTACCATGGTGGGTTTTGTTGCTTATGTTCCACCATATCACCTCTGGCAACCAACACATGTGCCCCTGTGTCCAACAATATCCTCCAATTTCTCTTTCATACTATTTTTCTCACAACCCAATCCACCTCTGCATATAACTCTGTAGCATCTAAGCTTACTAGGAATGACCATAGGTGGGCCTTGGGTTCTGTTTGGGGTTCAATCTCTGGTTCTTCCCTAGTCCTCTACCACTGAAATTACTGTGACCTCTGCATCTACTCCCATTGTCCCAAGATTGGTGACATTGCCTCCTTACATGCCCCATCTGCCAACACATGTAACACCATATCTTGGTTGAGAACACTGTTCGTCTAACCTTCACTCTGGTTCACATGTCAGTTTCTTCACATTCCATTGCCATTCTCACGGTTGTGTGCAAAACAGCCAGGTCCCCTGTCCGTACTCATCTTGACATCTCTGAAGCATGTCTGCAGTTTCTTCCACTGACTCCACATTTCTTCCTTAATATGCTCAACTAGTCTCTAAAAAGTTTGGCACTACTCTGCTTCATATAGCTATAGACTAATCTCTTCATAAATTCTTCAAATGTTCTGATTCCCTTGAGATTCTCCGTATACCCCCTATAGGTTCCTTCTCCTGCTGATCTCAATTTTGCTACCCTTAAAAGTTCCATGTCAAACCTTCCTTCCATCTCTGCCAAGTTCATAGGATCTTCACAAATGCTTGAAAGTCCTCAGTTGATTTCCCAGAGAAAGGAGCAACTAGCTGACAAATCTGTACCTCCACGTAATTCTGTATTAATTGGTGTCAATGGTGCTAATATCTCTGATGGTATGCAAACTGCCTCCAGTTCTGACACACCTCTGATTGTGCAGAAGCCTTGTTCTTCCTGACATTTGTTTTGAACACCAATACTCACAAGACGGACGAAATAAAATATATTAACCTGGTTCTTACATCTAATCATCAACCATTTCAATTCTCAGCACTGCCTAGCCATATGCCCATAGCATTTACATGTGAAACATACTACTGTTACTGATTCTGTTTGCGGTGCTGAATGATGTTCTGTGTTGCACTGTATACATCTAACAGGTACTTGTCAATTGGGAATCCCACTGCCTCTGAAGTGCAACAGATCTACTGAGTTTGTACTTGTAACAAAAAATATTATACAAAAAACACAGCAGTCAAGCCTCTTTCCCATGACTAAACGTTCAACAAGAATTAAATTTTTTGGACTCACCATACCATAGGCTGTAGGTTCAGATATTTCTCTACAAAGGCAATGTCAGTGTCCTGAAACCAATGAAATGGGAATGGAGTCAGCAGATTTGTTTTGTGCTTTCAGATTCCTTTATCGTGGCTCTCAGCCAGGATACATTTCAAAACTGGTAGTGTGGTTAAGGCATCCAGTTGCTTCCCTCATGTATATGCATGATGTCCCACAATGCTGACAGAGTGTGGCACTATTGCTTCCTTCGGCGACATCCTTTGGGATCGGCGGCTAAGGATTGGTGGCTGAGGCATGCTGATGTCTCCAATGCTGCTGCAGTTGTTACCCACTGAAGGAGTGCTGTGGCTGGTGCACTATGTCCCATGGCCCTGTCGACTCTGTGGCTCATGTCCTAGGGCAGGCTGCCCTGATGCAAGATCAAACTACAGACCCTGTACAGGATTCCAGGTGGCACTCCAAGTGTCACAGCCCCATTTTGGTACAGGTGCAATACTAACATAAGAATATTTCAGTAAAAAAAGTGGCTAGGTATTTATAAGCTCACAGGCTGCACTTACTTGAGCTTTGCTATGCCTTGTGGCATGTATACAAAACACTTCTGTGGTTGCTGGTGCGGAAAGGCTTGCACTTTCTACACTTAGGTGGTGCTGTGTCAACTGATTCTGCACCTCACCTGGCTGGTTTCCCTCACAGCACGCGATGGCTGTATTGTGTTTTGTAAAGCATAACATCCACGCTTCCTGTGGCTAGATCAGCAGTAATCTGCTTCCTGCTTTGCACATTTCTGATTGAATATGGTTGGTGTGCTACAGTACTTACCAGAGGACTTTTTTTTTCATTTCACTTATTACATTCTCTGTCTCGGCTGTTGTACATCTGGGCACTTTTGTTCTGCACTGATTTCTGTAGAAGACTTAGGGCTTCAGCCATAGATCCTCTACAACCAGTCTGATCAGCTACTGTCAAGAAATTGATGATGAAGATATTTTCAACTATGTCACCTTCATCTACCATCCCTTCATTAAAACACATGTCGATACTATCTATGTCCTCTGAAACTCATCCTACCTCCATTTTATCAACTTCCAAATTGTTTTTATTTTATTATTTGAACTGTCAGTTACAGATTTAACAAACATGCTCTTGGATTTCTTAATCGCATTCTTTAGGATTATGCAGTATAATCTGTAGTGCTCCCTATCCTGAGGTTCATCAGAATTTATGAGTGAAGCACAAAGCATTCTCTTTATTTTGCAGGATGTTTTATACCCTTAATGAGCCGTTGTCTTCTGCACTAATTCAGGTAGGTACTTTTTGAATTCTTTATACAAATACACTTTCAAACAGGGTAAGAAATTCATTCATGAATAGGTTAATTTTATCATTTGACATTTTTAGCCTGATATTCTGTGTCTCATTCTAACTACTGGAAATGCCTGCTGAAGGATTCCAGATTGTCAATGTTGATTAATCTAAAAGAACTATTGATAAATCTACTCCTGTTAGCAGGGGCTTACAGCATAAATTTTCAACAGCTGCCTATCATGGTCAGAAAGACCGTGTATGATTTGTGTTACACATTTTTTGTCAAGTCTGTCACTGTCTACAAAAATTTTGTCCAGCAGGCTTGTACAGTTCTTTGTCGCATATGTAGTGATACCATCTGGCTTCAGGTATATGGTAAGGAATTGGATGAAACAAGCTTTATTGCACAAGTGAACAATTACATCAACATACACAGAATACAGCACAGTTACAGAACTCATGTAAAAACATATACTCCAACATTCAATCTTTTTTTTTTTTTTATGTCCATGCATTTATACCTGAGAATAAAGCAAGGAGGATTCTGAAACGAATTCAATAATTGTGTACCTCTTTGATGCCAGCTGCCATGCATTCACAGTGACACTGTGATTTTTGTGGTTCTGCATAGTAGGTTTCCACAAGTGTATTCCTTGCTGGTAAAGTTCCAAAAATTCATGAACTTGCATGTTATTCCACTGTTCCTGAGATTGTGATTTCAAATATACAACCTGGAAGTAGAAGGACAGCCAATCAAACTCAGGTTTTGAAACCACAACCAAAATAAAAAATGTTAGCACCAATGTGTGGTTGTCTGGTTGACATATCAGTATTGGTCCCAATGCCATTTGATGCTTGCTCAAAATACCCACAAGCAAAACAGTCATACTAAAATTGGGGCCAATATTGTTCCCAACAATCCAAATAGTCAATCAACACTGTTGGCAACAACACTGGTCCGAGTGTGTGGACACAAGAACAGAAGTAACACAACGTCTAGTAATATGTTCACCATGCCTTCTCAGCTGCAACCATGTAACTAATGAAATATCAGAACTGGAAGGCCAGTCACCTGCATGCTCATTTATGTTCTAAATTGAGTTACACGAGCTTTGCATCCTCGCTTTATTTTTGCCTGTTTGAAGCCTGTAGCATGTACAGCATAATTAGTTTCAGTGATAACACTGAAGATAAAGAGCAGCATGAAATATCTTGAGTGAGTGGACCTCAGCAATCGCAAAATATTTGCAGAAAAACACCAAAATATTTGTGACAACAAAGAATATGAATGTCATTTGTACTTGTTTGATCCATAGCAATTTAAGTCGCACTCTTAGGTTCCTGCCTGAAAATTGGAAACGAATAATAAATATGTGTGTCAGGCAAAAAATAGAGGAAAGTGCCCTAAATTTGACCACCCTCCCCCTTACAGCAGACAGCCTGGTTTATTGGCTTGGCATTATCCTAAAATGTAGTGGAACCCAGTGTAAATTGTAATTTAGGCTTCTACCACTCTGTAGCGAGATGCACAAGTCGCCCGCTTCATTTAGTACACAAGTTCACCATTACACGTTTCATCTACAAAAATAGTGTTTACATTGTCCTACATTGTTCGTTATTTCTCCTACATATTGGCAGGTAAATCTTCCAACATATATGTACTCTCGAATAGTAAGGTTTAACATCAGTGATTATGATTAAATCCTTCCTTTAGGTATCTGATTAAAAATTTATTCTGTTGCCAAATATAGACTTTCGTTAATTAATGTGGACCCCTTCATGTAACTTAAACCGGACCCCTTACTTTTTAAGGTTATAGTCTGCCATGCTCTCAGTGATGTGCTGGCCATGTGTGCAGCACACACGTGTAATGAGGTGCCCCCAACTGTGACTAGGTTAAACTATGGTGCCCTTTACTGAAATGAAATATTTGGAAATGGCATAATTCACTTTGGTACATTATCAATCATTATTTTAAGATATATGATACGAAGTTGAGAAAATCCAGTATTTCAATACACACGTGTAGCTGGCACAAGAATAGTTGTCCAATGGACTCATAGTTTGGTTTCATCACATGTCGGTTCCTTACAGACCAATTCGGGTGGACTGTCCTCTTCTTTGTCGTTGCTGCCAATGGCAGTGACCTACCAGTTGGAGCACCATACTTCATGACAAAACTAATTGTAACGCTGTAGTGTAGTTACGTATTCCTTGCTACTAACAAGTACTGCACCTGAATAGGAACATCTCTATAATACGTGTTCAGAAATGCATTTTACTTCCATGTCAAATCAATACCCCAGTAGTTCATCAGTGCAAGATGTGCTTGGCTTCGAATAGTGTCCTAATGTGGGTTGACAGCAGGGTTGCCAACCATAGAACTGTTTTCCTCGTACATGAACAACTAAAAATCTCGTACTTTGGCTTTCAAACCTCGCACTTTTATCAAGCATTTAAAATGTTATAAAACCAAAAATAAGACATATTAAGTGAGTGTGGATTTTGCAGGCATTTGTTAATTTAAAAATTTCGAATTAAACAAATAAAGTGTTATGGCGGGCATATTTTCTAGACCCAAATTCTGGACACATTACTCGTCTCGGCTGTTTGGGGCATGGAAGGAATGCTTAATACTGATTAACAACAATGATATAATTTTATTTCACTCTCAGAAGTAACAAGGATTTGCAAAAGCACATTTTACATTGAAGTTAAATGAGAATTTAATGATTTATATGATCTTTAAGGCACTTTAGTTAACTGTATTGTTAGCTGACTGGAATAGATTTCCCTCTCATTAGCAGGAAAAGCCTCTTTGTTGCTTTGGCAAAAGTGTGGTGTTTCTGGCACAGAGTACCCTATCTTTGACACTGACTCTTATTTCTTTGAACTGCTTTGTTTTAGTTCCTTCTCAGCACACAACTTGTTTGTTTGTTTTGTCTTAGTGATTAATAAATGTATATTCAATACTTAGTGTGTGTTATTACCAACCAACCATACATGATAACCACAGAGGTGACCCCGGCACCATCGTCTTCTCATCACGAGTTATTTTGTGCTTGTTTTCGTCATTTACGAGTTTCGTGTGCCAGCCCACATTGTTTCCGCCACAATGGATCTACCAGTGTCTTTTGGTGCAAGTGTCATGCGCCCTATTAACTGTGCTTGCGACCATGAGTGGTCATGAGTATCTAACGCGAGTCGGTTAAAAGTGAACAATTATTTATGCCCTGCCACGCTGGTGACCACCTAGCCTTA
Source organism: Schistocerca serialis cubense (assembly GCF_023864345.2). Lineage (NCBI taxonomy): Eukaryota > Metazoa > Arthropoda > Insecta > Orthoptera > Acrididae > Schistocerca > Schistocerca serialis. Next base: position 611,700,318 of record NC_064642.1, read on the forward strand.
ACTGGCTCAACATGGACAATGTGGCAGCACAACAACAGTCACAACATGGACAGTAAATGCCTCCTAACAACATAGAGGATAATCTTCCAGTTAAAGACATTGTGGTTTATCCTTCGTCCATGGTGTTACCTTTGGGATGGTTTGATGCACTGACAAAGTTCCAGAACTGTGAATCGAACATTTCGATGAATGGGGTAGCAGACATTCTTACATTCTTATATGCCTAGTGTCGCAGTACCCCCCCCCCTCCTCCCCCCCCCCCCCCATTGCACTGTGGTTGCACCATGACCGCCTCCCGCGTGTTTTCGTTTTCGTAACAGCGCCAGTTACATCCATGCCATGTTCTTCATCGGGCGTGCAGTTTGGACACACGGTGACCTCCTTTTACGCCTGCCCCCTCCACCACACCATGTGCTACATGTGGCCACCGTCCCACGCAGACCTCGCAGTGCACTGTTCACCAATACTACACTTCCGGTGTCGGAAGCATCCTGCTCTGCTCGTATGGATCTTCATCTGCGGTTGCTGCCTCAACATGTGTTACCCAGCAGTTTTCCCAAGCTACCTGCTTTGCAAGAAGATGGCCCTAAAACTTGGTTCGTGTTAGTGGATCACCTACTGGACATCCACGGCATTTCAGACAATGTCGCCCGTTTTGTCTGCCTGGTGAGTCACCTCCACACTCATCTGGACATCATCAGTGACTTGCTTCTCACACCGCCCACCTCACACAAGTATTCAATGGTGAAAGCACTGCTCATTGAGAACCTTTCTTGCCCTCCGGTGGAGACTATCCACTACATTATTTATGACAAGCATCTTGATGGCCATACTCCTTTGCAGCTTTGGCAGCGCCTATGTGTATTAATTGATGATCAAGCATTACCTGACACCTCACTTTGGACATTGTGGACTGCCTCATGTTGCCGACCCACTTGAGGTTTGTTTACGCATTGCAGATAGGGCTTACGCTATCATTCGTCACTGACACCGCCTGTCACGAATGACACCTCCACCGCCCTCAGTTGACAATCCTGCACCTTCAGTTCTATGCCATGCCGGCAGAGGCCAGTGTGCTCGCCTTGGTGCCTCAGCTGCCACTCAGGAGCTGCCACCTAGCAGCCTACAGGAGGTACTACCCGCAGCTGCTGACCTTGCCCGAGTAGCAGCCTGATCGGCTACCAGCCCCAATGCAGTCAGCTGCGGTCCCCTCCCACTCCACACCACCCCATCTACTTGCCTACCCACTGTGCTGGTTCCACGCTAATTATGGGGATGCTTCCCGCAACTGCCGTGAGCCTTGGGCGTATGCAAACTATACCTTCAGGCACATTTAGGTACCACGTCCCATCACGTTCCTTCATGGCGCCTACCGTCCAGCGCTGCATCATTCACTTCAGCGACGCGATGCCTATATGCCACAGACATGTCATTGGGCATTCGCTTTATCATCGACACTGGTGCTGACGTTAGCATTATCCCAGCCTAGCACGCTGACAACACACTTTCACCTACTACCTTTGCCTTGATTGCCACCAGTCACTCTCCTATTGCAGTCCATGATTCCATCAATATGTTGCTTCGCCTATCACCGGTCCATGCCTTCCCTTCGACCTACCATATTGCTGATGTGGATGAACCTGTGATCGGGTTGGATTTTCTACATCATTATTACCTTTCACCAGACCTGCAAGCCGCCATGCTCTGCCACACATCTGGCTCTACTGTTCTGACCTCACACAATTTCAACATGACTTTGCCCTCTGCCTTCTTGGCTGTGATTTCCACATGTGAATCCCTACTTGAGCACATTACTACTCGGCTCTCTGACCTGTCAGATGTGTGCTCACAAATTGATGAACTCCATGCCCAAAACGCCGCCTCATGCACCTGCATAGCCTCTACCTCCTCTGGGTTGTCATATGCAGGGCTCTACTACATCTTCTTGTCAACCTGCTCCCGTGTCGAGCATTCCACCGAGTGCTGTCGTTTTTGCATCACCGCAGACGAATCTCCAAGACACACATGCATGCGCCCCTCCTGATTCTTCACACTGCGCAGCTCCTGCACCACGCCTCCCATCCCTGACGCCCTGCCTATGCAGCCCCGGTTCATCAAGGTCAGTGAACCGATGCTGCCCATGGATTCCTTCTTGGCCCCTCTTGTCAACCCCCTTCGTGAGTATTGGCCATCAGTAATGGCACTTGTCATACGTTTCACCCCACCAACGGGCCCACCTGTACATTATAAGGCCAGGTGCCTTAGTGCTCCCAACTTCTGCATGCCAAGGAGATTGTTCAGGATCTGTTGGCTTCGGGTGTCCTCCGTCCCTCCAATAGCAACTGGCCTTCACGCATTCACCTTGTTCCTAAAAAAGACAGTACCTTACACATGTGTGGGGACTACAGGTCCCTTAACACTCGTGCCATTATCGATAACTACCCCATTCCTCATACACAGGATTTCATGCAATTACTATGTGTTTTAATTTTTTCTCAGTTTTAGATTGTTCCAAGGCATACCATCAGATCCCTATGTATCCACCAGATATTCCTAAGATGGCCATCGTCACACCCTTCAGCCTATTTGAATACTGTTACATGCCTTATGGATTGAAAAATGCTGTGGAGATGTGGTAGCGGTTCATTGATAACATTTTGCTCTCTCTGCCATTTGCTTACACTTACTTACATAATATACTGATTTTTCCTCCTCCACTGAGGAGCATCAAGTCCATCTGGATGCAGTTTGTTCAGCCCTCGCTGCCAACAGCATGGTGATCAATCATGATAAATCTCAACTACGTTCCACATCAGTGAACTTCCTAGGCCATACCATCTCTGCCGATGGCCTCCAACCTACGAGTTCTCGTGTCAAAACCATACTTGATCACCCTCTCCCTGAGGATTCCTTCTTGGCCCCTCTTGTCAACCCCCTTCGTGAGTGTTGGCCATCAGTAATGGCACTTGTCATATGTTTCACCCCACCAACGGGCCCACCTGTACATTATAAGGCCAGGTGCCTTAGTGCTCCCAACTTCTGCATGCCAAGGAGATTGTTCAGGATCTGTTGGCTTCGGGTGTCCTCCGTCCCTCCAATAGCAACTGGCCTTCATGAATTCACCTTGTTCCTAAAAAAGACAGTACCTTACAAATGTGTGGGGACTACAGGTCCCTTAACACTCGTACCATTATCGATAACTACCCCATTCCTCATACACAGGATTTCATGCAATTACTATGTGTTTTAATTTTTTCTCAGTTTTAGATTGTTCCAAGGCATACCATCAGATCCCTATGTATCCACCAGATATTCCTAAGATGGCCATCGTCACACCCTTCAGCCTATTTGAATACTGTTACATGCCTTATGGATTGAAAAATGCTGTGGAGATGTGGTAGCGGTTCATTGATAACATTTTGCTCTCTCTGCCATTTGCTTACACTTACTTACATAATATACTGATTTTTCCTCCTCCGCCAAGGAGCATCAAGTCCATCTGGATGCAGTTTGTTCAGCCCTCGCTGCCAACAGCATGGTGATCAACCATGATAAATCTCAACTACGTTCCACATCAGTGACCTTCCTAGGCCATACCATCTCTGCCGATGGCCTCCGACCTACGAGTTCTCGTGTCAAAACCATACTTGATCACCCTCTCCCTGAGGATTATGCTCAGCTCCATCATTTTATTGGTATGACTAATTTTTATTGCCGCCATATCCCTCGGGCTACCTCCATCCAAATGGCCCTCGCTGACTCTCTCTCCGGCAGAAACACCACTGGGAAACAGAAGCTGGAATGGACCAAACCCATGCTCTACGCATTTGGTAACCTTAAAACTCCCCTCGCCAAGGCCGTCACACTCGCCCACCCTGATCCTGATTTCCATGTCTCGATCACTACCGATGCCAGTCACTCAGATGTAGGTGCTGTTTTACAACAGCACACTGCCGACTCCACCCAACCAGTCTGCTTCTATTCCAAGAAACAGACTAAGAGCCAGTGTAAATGGTCAGCTTTCGACTGTGAGCTCCTCGCAGTGTATGAGCTGATTAAAAACATTTCCATAGTGACCTCCAGGGGCGACCTTTCATGACCTATACAGATCACAAGCCGCTCATACATGCTATTCGTAATCCTGCTAAGAATATGGACTACATCTGTCAGCACTCTTCCAATGCATGCTATATCCGTGATGTGGAGAACGTTGTGGCGGACTAGCATCTGCGTGCTGACTGCACCGCTGAATCTGGAGGAGCTCGCCAGACTTCAGGCCGAAGATGATGATATACAGTGACTAATATCAGACAACAAGTCATCGCTCTCTGTCCAGCCCTACATACTACACGGGTCAATGATCCCTGTCCTCTGCGACACTTCTACGGGCGCACCCCGCCTCCTGGCCCCAACTGCACTTCGTCACAGGATCTGTACTGCCTTGCATGGCTTGGCCCACCCTGGAACGCGAGCCACGACACGTGGCTTGTTACGGGGAGAGGGGGGGGGGGGGGGGGGGCGCCTCTGTAGCGTCTCTGGCACAGAGTGCCCTATCTTTGACTTTTATTTCTTTGGACTGCTTTGTTCTAGTTCCTCCCCGGTGCGCAACTTGTTCATCTGCCACGTTTGTTCATTTTGTCTCAGTGATAAATAAATGCATATTCAATACTTAGTGTGTGTTATTACCAACCAATCATATCTGATAACTACAAATGGTTGGTGGCGTTGAAGAGTTTTTCATTCCTGGTCTGCCATTAGAGGTGCGACTCAGGCCACGACACTGCCACAGATTACTCAACTGTGGTGCCATCTAACCTATGTTTGTGTACAACTATTAAATAGAGTATTCAAATTTTCAAGGAATAATAACATACATATCCTGAGCCTACTGAACTGAAAGATTAAAATTATTTAGGGTAACATACAAAAAAGTACACAAAATTTTAACCATGTTATTAAAAATTGTATTTCCGAAAGTGGTGGCTGAAATTCAATTATTGTAATTCAGTAGACTCAGTTTAATGTCCTGTAAAAGTTTCATGTCAATGGCTACAGTGGTTCCTGAAATACAGGGAAGTCAAGTCACTAAATTTAACATTGTTATGATAGGGCGTTCCAACTCCCCTTAAGTGATCATCTAACATGCTGTCAAGGTTTCCTAGAAGAACTAACAAATCTAAGAAATGGCTCCAGGTTGGTGACTCCACTTTTTCTTTGTGAGCCCTTAGTGCTAACTCATGTGTTTGACGAAACATCAGGCACTCTTGTATTCTGTTTAATATGTGTCTATTCTTAGTAACTAATTCATGTGTTTCTGAATTGACATTTTGTACACTGAATCAATCTGGGTGACAATGTTAATTCTTCCAAACATTTTGTACATGTAAGCATTCTCTGATGTAGTCCACTTTCTTCATGTTTCTTAATTCATTCACTTACAGGCTTTAGATCCTTACAGCTGACTGTTGTCCACAAGCCTTCATCACCAAATAACATGCAACAGAAAAATAATTTTTGTTTCTCTTCACTCACTGTTAACCAAGACTTTTTACACAGCCATCTGTTTCAGAAAGTTCTCTTCTTCTTTCCTCAGAGTTTAGACATCAAGAAATCTTTTGGTTGCTGTGTGCCTAAGTGCTTGATTTCCAGCTTCTTTTCCATACTTAATAAATGAAAGGGCATTTTAAGCAATCTAGTTTATTTATTTTAAAATCACTGTGTGAACACTCGTGTTTCAACCACACAGCTCCCAAATATGGGACACTACCAGGAGGTGGCCTTGTTTGCTGATTTCAACATTTCCCATTGATGAATGGCAGTAGAAGCGAGGAAGAATTCAGTAAGGCAGGTGACAGGAGCTACAGTTAGATACTGTGGCCTCAAGGTGGCTGGCCCCAAAAATTGTGAAGACCTGTGAACAGGTAGGCAAGGGGAAGAGAGTGGGAAAGTGGCAGGAATAGCGGGATTCGCTGGGTTGCAGGGAAACAGGGGTATGGGTGAAGTGATTCATCCACAGTGCCCACAAAAGCTGTCCCAATGTAGAACTAGAGTGAGGGCTGAAGTTGGGGAACAAGTACAGTTTGGTCTCATCATTGCAATTGCAGTTTAAGTAACTGGGGGTGTGGAGAGAGTAAGAACCGTCTGTTGCTGGCCGCATCCCATGGATGGATTGCAGAGGAAGAGGAGTACTGCACATGTGCAGTGACCCCGCCACCAGGACCCATACTTGCTGGCCCACAGCTCTGCTTTGGCAAGGGGCTTGGTGTGGATGAAGTAGGGGACTATGGGCCACAATCTGCTCGCCCTCAGCTTTGGATGAATCAGATGGGGAATGCAGTATGATATGCTTTGCGTTGTCTGCAACAGAGAGAACTGGGCCTCCTTACGTCGGATTTCTGTCAATCATATTACGCCATGATCACGTCACACTCGAACTGTTTGCTACAACACTGAAAAAAATATATCACAAAATTTTTGGTGGGGCTGGGCACTAATGGCCATTTATAACAAGCCAACCCTGAGAACAAGATGAAACAAAAATTGTGGCATATCTGCCCTATGCAGAATCTGTTTCTGCCAAAATCTGCAGGATTCTCAGGAAGCATAACATGAAGTGAGTTTTGTCCGCCTATCAAAATATGGGAGAGGGCTGCTGGGAATGTGAAAGATGAGCTGGGACTAGGAAAAGCAGGAATTTATAATATACCTTGCCAAAGAAGCATGCCATTCAGTGACCAAATAACTGGGACAATGGAATCAGATGAAGAAAAAAAATATTAGTGTCATGCCTGACTAAGGCAGGCTACCAGATTTGTCATTGCTGAGCACTGTCTGAAACCCATCACTCCTTGTACTATGATGAAATGAGTGTTCCGGCACAGACCCCCAGACATTGGGACTGTATTATAAGAGTGTCTATAGAGACAAAGATGACAGAAAACCACATAAAGGTGACAAAAAACCTCACGAATCGTGACACTGGGAACCAACTCTGAAGTCTGGGATTGTGTACTGGATCTAGTGGAAACACAATGGAGGCAGCAGCAGAACTCTACATAAAAGGGGAACTGATTGTGTGGACATGGGGAATGAACACAAAACAGAACACAAGGCACACTGGAATGAAGACCGGACCAGTACGCAGAAACATGCCCTTGACCGAAGAAGGAATGCCTAAGGCTGGTCCTCACAGGAGCAGAATTCAGACAGAACTCTTGGAACTGACCGTGGAGGGGAAGGACTTTGGGTGTAAATACTGGACCTGTTACATTCGACGAACAGTCACAGGTAGCACCTGACAAAGATAACATTTCAAGTTATTGGAGTATTGTGCATGAATGACACTGATATCTGGTAGAATATCTGACACCTCAATGCCTCAGGATATCAGATCCTTGTGTGTGTCTATCAAACACTTCCAGTGTGCAACTTCTGTTTACTTTCTGATATATACCAGCAGACACATCAAGATTTCTGACCACTGGGGAAACATCCCAGTCGTGACCTATGCAAAGAGAATTGCAGCAACTACCTAACTTATAGTAAATAACATCATCTGCTGCAGAAAATACTTATATTAATAAAAAAAAAAGACGCAAAATGTTTTAAAACAAAAGGTAAAAAAATCATAAATAGCTAGATATGAACTTATTACCTTGCTCTTCAAAGTTCACGATGCTACTAACTATGCTACTGCTTCAACAAGACTGTAGCACCTCAGTTATGTGATATGCATTGTAACAGCTGTATCTACAAATTTATTATTTTATATTTAAATATATAAATAAGCAATAAATACTACTAACTATGCTACGGCTTCAACACGATTGTAGTACCTCAGTTATGTGATATGCACTGTAACAGTTGTCTCTACAAATGTTATTTTATGTTTTAATATATAAATAAATAATATAGAAATATATAAACATATATACATTTTATATTTAAATATGACAAATTGTACTAACAATGACATGGTTTTGATAGATCATCATGATGCCGTAGCACTGAAATGGTATAATTTCAAAGCACATAAGTTATAATGCTAAAAGCCTCAAATATGGGAAGCCTTTAATTACATCTACATCTATACCTATACTCTGAAAACCACTGTGAAGTGTACGACAGAAAATACACCCCACTTTACCAGTCGTTAGGGTTTTTTCCCCATTCCATTTATGTATGAAATGTGGGAAGAATGATCATTTAAACGCCTCTGTGAGAGCTGTAATTAATGTAACCTTGTCCTTGTGATCCCTGTGGGAGTGATAAGTAGGAGGTAGCAGTATATTCCTACAGTCATCCTTTAATGTCACTGCTTGAAACTTTATAAGCAGACTTTTTCAGGATTGTTTACATCTATCTTCAAGAGTCTGGCAATTCAGTTTCCTCAGAATATCTTTCACACTCGCCAATGGATCAAACAGACATGACCATTCATGCTGCCCTTTTCTGTGTATGTTCAGTATCCCCTCGTAAGTCTATTAGGTGTGGGTGACACACACTTGAGCAGTATTCTAGGATGGGTGGTGATATGAGTGGATGAATAATGACAGATGCCATTGTTCCCACAGAGAAGACAGAATCCACAGCAGACAACAGTACTACCAATATGCAGTTTCCTTTCATTTTATTATAACAAATCGTACCTAAAATGATGTGTTTCTGAGAGATCCTCAATGTGCTTATGCTTTGAAAGACTACACTCCTGGAAATGGAAAAAAGAACACATTGACACCGGTGTGTCAGACCCACCATACTTGCTCCGGACACTGCGAGGGCTGTACAAGCAATGATCACACGCACGGCACAGCAGACACACCAGGAACCGCGGTGTTGGCCGTCGAATGGCGCTAGCTGCGCAGCGTTTGTGCACCGCCGCCGTCAGTGTCAGCCAGTTTGCCGTGGCATACGGAGCTCCATCGCAGTCTTTAACACTGGTAGCATGCCGCGACAGCGTGGACGTGAACCGTATGTGCAGTTAACGGACTTTGAGCGAGGGCGTATAGTGGGCATGCGGGAGGCCGGGTGGACGTACCGCCGAATTGCTCAACACGTGGGGCGTGAGGTCTCCACAGTACATCGATGTTGTCGCCAGTGGTCGGCGGAAGGTGCACGTGCCCGTCGACCTGGGACCGGACCGCAGCGACGCACGGATGCACGCCAAGACCGTAGGATCCTACGCAGTGCCGTAGGGGACCGCACCGCCACTTCTCAGCAAATTAGGGACACTGTTGCTCCTGGGGTATCGGCGAGGACCATTCGCAACCGTCTCCATGAAGCTGGGCTACGGTCCCGCACACCGTTAGGCCGTCTTCCGCTCACGCCCCAACATCGTGCAGCCCGCCTCCAGTGGTGTCGCGACAGGCGTGAATGGAGGGACGAATGGAGACGTGTCGTCTTCAGCGATGAGAGTCGCTTCTGCCTTGGTGCCAATGATGGTCGTATGCGTGTTTGGCGCCGTGCAGGTGAGCGCCACAATCAGGACTGCATACGACCGAGGCATACAGGGCCAACACCCGGCATCATGGTGTGGGGAGCGATCTCCTACACTGGCCGTACACCACTGGTAATCGCCGAGGGGACACTGAATAGTGCACGGTACATCCAAACCGTCATCGAACCCATCGTTCTACCATTCCTAGACCGGCAAGGGAACTTGCTGTTCCAACAAGACAATGCACGTCCGCATGTATCCCGTGCCACCCAACGTGCTCTAGAAGGTGTAAGTCAACTACCCTGGCCAGCAAGATCTCCGGATCTGTCCCCCATTGAGCATGTTTGGGACTGGATGAAGCGTCGTCTCACGTGGTCTGCACGTCCAGCACGAACGCTGGTCCAACTGAGGCGCCAGGTGGAAATGGCATGGCAAGCCGTTCCACAGGACTACATCCAGCATCTCTACGATCGTCTCCATGGGAGAATAGCAGCCTGCATTGCTGCGAAAGGTGGATATACACTGTACTAGTGCCGACATTGTGCATGCTCTGTTGCCTGTGTCTATGTGCCTGTGGTTCTGTCAGTGTGATCATGTGATGTATCTGACCCCAGGAATGTGTCAATAAAGTTTCCCCTTCCTGGGACAATGAATTCACGGTGTTCTTATTTCAATTTCCAGGAGTGTATATCAATACCATGTAGTCTATAATTTATTTTTTTTAAAAATCAGTGTTTATTTCCAAACAATATGGTGACTCCTATGTTCTGTGGCACCAAAGAGATATATAGGCCCTGCAATGAAATTGTGATGACACAGTAGTTGGCTTGTCTGGCACATCTCCCAAATGCTCAGCTCTATGAAGGGGCCAGGGAAATCAATATTTAATTGAAAAGGTAACGACTAAAAGTCTTAATTTTGTCATGTGTTATCGAGAACCTGCATGCGTTTCAACATGTCATCAAGAATTATTAAATTTGTCTGAAACAGATACTCGCTCTCAGCTGGAGATGTCTGCTGGCACTCATAAGACCTGCAGTGTCATGTGCTGTGATGCAGTATCACATGCTGTGATGTACATGCCACAGACTTTCTTTCTTGTGGGCCTCATATGTTCTTCTTGTGATGAAAACTGAAGCTGCATCTCATGGACTAAGTTTGTCACTACGAGGTACAAATCTGACATTCGAGATTCTTCATTTCATATTTCATAGTCTAGTGGAGCTTGAAATTCCACACTGTGATGTTACCAGCTCTCTTCCATGTATATTTTCACGTCCTGTAAGAGGACAGGTTAATGTGTTTTAACTAAAGGCACATCCTGGCCTTACATAAGCAGTAGCAATCCAGTGGTACTAGTTAGCATTTGACTCCAGGACGATTCTTTGTGTCTGACAGAGGAATTTGAATAAATTGGAGATTCAATGCTGATGTTCCTTTTGATAAAAGCCCTTGTAGTTCTTGATCTGATTGTTGAGCGGCGGCAAGTTTCGCATAATCGATCATGCTAGTAAAGCATGCTTCCGACCTGAGAAAAACAATCAGCCATCACAATGTTGGTGCCGGAGATAAGCCAGATGTCCGTGCTGAATTGTGAGAGGAACATTAGCTGATTTTGTTGCCTAGATGAACATTCGTATTGTTCTGGTGAAAGGCATAAGTTAATGGTTTGTGGTCGGTGTAGATGATAAAGCCTGTAGCTTCCAGGTGAGGCCAGAAGCATTTGATGGACTCATAAATGGCCAGAAATTCTCTATCGTAGATAGTTCACAGCTTTTGTGAGGACGATAGCTTGCACAAGAAAAACACAAGTGGTTGCGATGTGTCTCCAACCATTGTTGCAACGCTGTGCCGATCGCCATCTGGCTAGCATCAACTATAGTGCCAGATGTGCAGTAAGCTCAAGATGCGCCAGTAGTGTGGTGTCTGCAATGCTCTATTTGGCTGCTTCAAATGCCACACACATGCTATCAGTCCATGTTACAGGGGAGTTACCCTTGTTCTTTGGGCCAGTGAGCGCTGCAACTGACGGCTCCTGTAACTCAGCAGATTATGACAAGTAGCCGGACGCGGTGGTCTCGCGGTTCTAGGCGCGCAGTCCGGAACCGTGAGACTGCTACGGTCGCAGGTTCGAATCCTGCCTCGGGCATGGATGTGTGTGACGTCCTTAGGTTAGTTAGGTTTAAGTAGTTCTAAGTTCTAGGGGACTGATAACCACAGCAGTTGAGTCCCATAGTGCTCAGAGCCATTTTTGATTATGACAAGTGACGGCGATAATAACATGTTCCTGCCATACCAAGGAATCAGCACTATTGCTTGGTTGTATTTGGGTGTGAAATCCATATGATGGCTTCTACCTTTGTGACAGTGGGAGAGATCCTGCTGCTTTTATCCTACGCCCTAGTAAATCCTCCTGGGGCTGGCCAAAAACACATTTACCAATGTTTAGGACATTGCCTTGTGTTATTAGTAAAAGACATAAATTTGCTTCAAATAGTCCAAAAGGAACGATGATCCCTGCCTTGGGAATGTATCGTGGCAGCCACGGGGATCTATGTCTAAACTTCTGCGCAGTCGAGGATGCAAAAGATAACTGCGCCACTCAATGCATAATGATAGTCACGTAACAACGGTACTGGATATCTGACAGGTACTGTTCTGGCATTCAGGGCCCTATAATCACCACAAGGCCACCATGCATTACTCTTTTTTGGGACCAAATGTAGCGGTGAGGACCAGGGACTGTTGGAAAGGTACATTACACCTTCACTAGTCCTACGCGAGCTCTGCTTTCACCGCTTTAAGGCGATCTGGAGCAAATATCATGGTTTGCAAGACGTGGGGAGGGGGAGGGGGGGGGTAGGACTGTCGGTCATGTCTATGTCTATGTAGTTGACCCAAAGACTGATGCAGCAGCTTTGCATCCTTGTTGCAGTCTTCCATCCGAATTATTTTGGAAGTATGAATGGCTTCATCTCGCCGAAATCTGGACACTGTTAAGCCTGTGGTGTTGTCACCTAGGTGTGAGTACTTTATGTTCTACAGTAGACTGTAATCAGTGGGGAAGTCCACTCTGATGATAGGTTCGGCGATGTCTGCAATGGTAAAATCCCATGCGGAGGCTTGTCATTAGGCCAGGTACAGTTAGTTCCAAGTGCAGAGTACCATACATTGCTATGAGTTGTTTGCAGCGTTCAGACAGAATAATGTGGGTGGTTGCTTGCATTGCAACATAGTCTGTATGCAAATGGACAAATTGGATCCAGTGTCTATTAAATATTTTCAGCCAGACCAACGATAACAAACAGGTGAGGAGATACAAGTCTGGCAGGGGGGGGGGGAGGGGGGGGGAGGTAATCTGCGTGCTTGCTCCACTAATTTCCGGATATACCAGCAGATATGTAGCAGCTCAGGCTCAGCTGTGGAAGATATCGTTGATTATCTGCTGCACGAGCGTCGAGGGTATCGATCCCGGCTTCTGACATTGCTCAGATCGCGTGGGGCAATAGATCTATCTTGGCCACCAAGGCGCCGTAATCTGCACACAAAACAGTTAGCATTGTGCTAGCACACCGTGCAGTGATTGCGCTGATAGGAGCCGGTGTCATCACATCCTGGATTTTATCTATCAACTCCACTACTACATCCACGGGCGTTTTAGACTGTGAAGTGATAATTGCTTTGACAGGCAATGACAAACAACTGCTCTATATTGTGCATAGTAAGCTGTCTGGAATGGTGCCCACGTCTACTTTGCTTCTGAGGTGCCATAAGTACTGCGAAGGCTTTCTGTCTCCAATATCTTCCTGGGTGACAACCTGACGATTTGATTTGATTTGATTGATTTGATTTGATTTGGTGTTCAATAGGTCCAGCTCCGTTGGGTTCACAAGGACGTGGAACGAGTCAGTTTTTTACAAATATAATATAATAATCTTATAGAATATCCAGACATTTGAGTACATAATTATATAAAAATTTATATAGTAAATACTTTGAACAGCAATACAGAAAAAAGACGATACATATTTTCTTATAATTATTAGAGCACTACAGAAAAATAGATACAGAGCACAAACGGATACAGAGCTCAAATTAAATAACATTCTTAGTGGCATTATGTCAAGTTGTATCATATAATATTAAAATTTTACAATTTATTTATTTAAAAATTCATCTAGAGTGTAAAAAGCTTTTGCTAGCAGAAATATTTTTAATGCTTTCTTATACATACTCTTGTTGTGAATCTCTGTCTTTATTTCAGGAGGAAGAGCATTGAAGAATTTTGTTCCAGTGTAGTGGACACCCTTTTGCGCCAAGCTCAAATTTCTATGCTTGCTGTGTATGTTATTCTTCCTTCATGTGTTAGTCTCATGATAATTACTATTTGGTTGAAATATTTCTATATTTTTACAGACAAAACACATGAGAGAAAAACATATTGGCACATAGTTGGGTGTATTTTAAGTTTTCGAAGGCTATTTCTACATGAGTCTCTTAGGCATAATCCACATATAACTCTTAAAGATTGCTTCTGAGCAGTGAACACTTTCCTTGGTAATGGCTGGTTGCCCAAAAAAATAATGCTGTATTCAATGAGTGAGTGAAAATAGACATAGCATGCCTATTTTGCAATGTCAGGTTCAACACATGTAGTGACAACCCTTAAAGCATACGTAGCAGAGCTAAGCGTCTTACAGAGATCTATAATATGCGAATACCAGTTCATTTTCTTGTCAGTGCATACGCCAAGAAATTTTGTTGTTTCCATTCTTTCTATTGGCTGATTACCAAATGTCACACTTCTCTCTCTTTCTGTTTTTGTACAGAACTAAATAAAGCTGGTCTTACTGGAATTTAATGAGAGACCATTCACCTTGAACCAATTAACCACATCTGAGAGTATGTAAGTAATAGATTCCCCAAGATTACTATATGTTCTACTGCTCATAAAAATTTTGGTATCATCAGCAAATAATGTAAATTTACACAGCAGGCTTGTACATGTTGATAGATCATTTATAAAAATCAGGAATAATAGTGGCCCAAGAATTGAGCCCTGCAACACTCCACATGTAATGGAACTCCATTCAGAATGTGAGGAAACATCACATACTCCACCTGAGCTATTCAAGGCAACTTTTTGTTTTCTGTCTTGGAGATAAAACTGTAGCCAATTGCCTGCAACACCACTTATTCCTATTAATTATGCTTTATGCAAGAAAATCTGGCGATTGACACATTCAGACACTTTAGACAATTACGAGTAGACAGCAAGTGCTAGCATTTTCTCATTAAGGATTTCTAATACTTCATTTGCTACTGCATACATTGCGTCTTCTGTTGAACAACCCTTTTGAAAGCCAAATTGGCTCTTGCTGAGAACTCCATTCTTCATGAGATGATCAGTAATTCTTACATTTATTAGCTTATCTAGAATTTTAAAGAAAGCTGTTAGCAAAGAGATAGGCCAATAGTTACTTAATTTAGTTTTATCACCCTTTTTGTACAGGAGCTTCACAATGGCATACTTAAATCTACTGTGAACAACACCTTTGTGAAGTGAAGCATTGAAAATATGACAGAGAATGTCCATTAATCACAAAGAAGAATATTTCAGTAAATTACTAGAAATATTATCAGCCCCTGCAGAGTTTTTACTTTTTAGAGACATGATGATTATTTGAATTTCATCTTCAATAACAGGATTAAGGTGCATTTCCGAGATTGTGTTTGAATAGACAGCTTCACAGAGTTACGCTTTCATCAACAATCTGTTGAGTTACTGATAGGAAGTGTTTATTAAAAATCTCAGCCAAACTTTTGGGATTATCTACTTGGGTACCTTCTTATCTGATTTTATTTACATCTTCTTTGCTTGTTGTATCTCTTTCTGTTTCATTTTTTTTTACAATACTCCAAATTGTTTTTTTCTTTTATTATTAGAATATCTATTTTCTTCTCATAATAAAGTGGTTTTGGTTTCTGCATTAGTTTCTTTAAAATTTTACAGTATAATCTGTAGTGTTCCCATTTTTTACATCTTTAGGTAATCTTTTGGTGTTACATGACTGTTTTATACCTTTTGTAATCCAAGGCTTACTTACAGAATTGGAAGCATTGTTTCTGACCTATTTCTTTGTAGATATTTCTTCAAAAAGAGCACAGAATTCATTTATAAAACAGTTACATTTAGTATCCATATCACCAAGACTACATACTGAAGACCACTCCGTTTGCTGCAACCTATGGTTGAAAGTTTCTTTTGCCTTTTTGTTCATTACTCTTATGAACTTCCATTCAGGAAATTGTTTTCTGAACAGATTAAGATCATAAAGAGTGAGAATTTGTCCATCGTTATCTGACAGCCCACTTATAACCTGTCTGACAGTATAATTCTGATGTCTGCTTACATCCAAAAAAAATGTTATCTATCATAGCTCGGGACTCAGATCTAATTCCTGTTGGGAGGTTTATTACCGATATCAGATTATATAAGGTCATCACAATCTCAAAGCCAATTTTATTTTTATTCTTTATACTGAAATCACCTAAAACTACAATGTCCTTTGCTTTGCATGTAACACTGACAGCAGGAGTTCCATTATAAACAGAAAAGTTTTTATGTCTCCTGAAGGTGCCGTGTAGACAGCTAGCACTGTTATTGTGTAGAAATTGGTTATTATTCATTAGGACATGCCTCAAATTATTGTTCCACACAATATTTCTTAATATCTATAGCTTTGTATACTACACTATCCTTAACATAAATTGCTACTCCACCTTTGTCTTTACTTACCCTACATGGTGCTCAGTTAAGCAAAAAAACTGAGCATTATTTATACAATCGTTTTCATTAATGTTAATAAGACGGTGGTCTGTTTTGCTTGAGAGGCCTCTTATGCTTTTGATGAAAGAAAGAGAATCCTTCCTCTTGCTTTTCTATTCTATTAGTGCTGTCCTGACTGAGAATCCACTGGAGTCTACCTTGAGACAGGAGGGAGAAAACACTTGTCACTACCTACCGTTGTCCCTTCTTTTACTTCAGGCCTACACATAAAAAATCGTTGTGACGTAAAGGAGGGTCAGCATTTTTTTCTGCCCAACAACGTTTTATTTGGATTGCTTGATGAAGATTTCTTCCCATTTGCTGCATGTGGAATTTCCGTTTTTCTTGTAGATATTACATCTTTTTCTTCTTCAAATGACGTTAATCTTGCAGGTGAAATCGCAAGCTCAGCATACGAGAGTGTTTTAGATGGACCTTGCGTTTGGATTTGTACGCCGACTGGCAAGTTATTTTTCTCCTTTACATTTTCAGCACCTGGACGTCCTTGTATTCCCATTTCCAGGGCAGTCTGTGACTTGTTTCCTTTAGGGATGTTACTAATATGTTCTCTAATTTGACGACACATAATCGCTTTCCCTTGTTGTTTAAGTACATGCCATGCCTAGTTTAATGATCCCTTTTATGGGAATGACATTTGAGAAAAGATGCATTAGAAAATGCGTTAGGAATTTTCTGTAGTTCCCTACTGATGCAACACTCGCCGGATCAATTCGGCTCTGGTGGCGAAGTAATTGTATCATAAACTTCCGCAGCGTACTGGTGGTCTAATTGAGATACTACCAGCGCAAACTTAATACCGTTCGCCGAAATTCCAGAACGGAAAGAAACTGGCCTCCACAGCGCAAACCACAAAACTGGATTGTGTGGTCAGGAAGGTGGTGATGTTACAGGCAATAGTGACACGGCGGGATTCGTGTCAGTCATTTTGTAAATCTCTTCCGTAAGCGTTAGTTAACCAAATGATATTACGCAGGTAAATCACGTCGTGGTCACCACTTTGTCGGTACAAGCTGTGCAGACTATCGTTCGACCATCAGAACCTGCGTGTACTTAGGACGATGAAACCAGACTACGACTTTATTGATGGCAGCCACAGGAAACGGCGATAAATACCCCGTTGCAAATACGGTTTAATGCGTCCCGTGTGTAACGAGCTTGAACTTTAATAATTTAACATGCAGGGAACAAACATCAGAATTATCTTTTATTTATACACGAACACCACTAAATGAATGGAAGTTCCACTGTCCATCCGCAAAAATTTGATGTGCTCATGAGGTTCTCAGTGAAACACTTCCTTTAACAGGTTTTCATCTGTATATTTCTCTTTTATGTTAAAGCTGTCCCTGGACCAGTGTCTAGTTTTCTTCTTCTCCTTTACACACTGTGCCAGGATCAATATTGGAAATGTTTTATGTGCATTTGAAGCCGTTCCCACTAGTGTCAAAATACACGAAAAGCGCCTGCTTCAAAACTGAGAAGCTTTATTGCTACTTGCAAGAGCTTGTTAATCACATCCGTGGCTACATAAGAGCGAATTTGACAGACAAGTTTGCTCTTTTACTAGTGTCTTAACAACATTTTAAATGTGTTTTAAATATTTCATCTTTCATTCGAAGAAGGTACAAGTAATCATCGGGCTCTGAGAGCAATAATTCTTTAGTAGATTTTTCATGGATTAATCTAGAGGTGGCCGAGCGGTTCTAGGCGCTTCCGTCCGTAACCACGCGGCTGCTGCGATCGCAGGTTCGAATCCTGCCTCGGCCATGGATGTGTGTGATGTCCTTAGGTTAGTTAGGTTTAAGCAGTTCTAAGTCTAGGGGACTAATGACCTCAGATGTTAAGTCCCATAGTGCTTAGAGCCATTTGAACCATAAATCTCTCCCTCATTTCAAGCCATTCTTCTTTGCCTTTAAACTTAGTGCCAAGTCAATGCTTTGTATGCGTTTTTCTTGTGGCCATTCTCACTACTGTCACGAACGCGAACAGCGTCTGCTTGAAAGTGAGGTTAAGCTGAAAAATTGTTTCTACGTGTACTGGCTGGTTTGACAAATATGCGGCTAGACAAGGGCGCATTTGATAGACAAGATTGCTCTATAGATGGATTTTCTCATGGAGGTAAGATGGATTTTCTAGTGGATATATCGATTAGTCGATTTCCATTGCAGTAATCGATAGACACTTTAGAGGGTGACCATTTGACATGTTGCACGTTTGAAATCAAACGTAAGTGAGGAAGTATTATTATTATTGATATACTTCTGAGTAGGTAGTGTTTAAACATGTTACGTTTCATCTTTTGTTGTCTAATTGCAGGAGTCTTATTCACGAGAATTGTTGATTGATTGGTAATGTCTGTTTCGCCTCTTTTTTCGTGACACAAATATGATTAATTTAATGTCAAATATTAACAATTGGTTTGACGTAGTCGGATAATCATGACAGTTAAAAATTCAGCATGAAGACTGAGATAGGAATCATATATACTTGGGATTAGTAGAGGAATTGTTTTGTGCAGAAAATGGAGAAAAGAGAAATTGGAAAGAAACCTCATTCAATCGTTTCCATGTTCGTGTTTTGGTATTGATAGAAGTAGATGCATTGTTCGACAGTTTATTTTTTTGTATGTGTTTCATGAGATGCTCCAGACTACTGAGGTACGGTGACTGAAGTAGATGCCGTAACATTATTTTCCCTGGACAATTAGCCAAAAAGTTAAAATCAGAGTTTAGGGCAAAGCTCGATATATTTCTCCAGTACCTTCTGGAAAGGTCTGTAGGTCACACTGACAGATTTACCTTCATCACGACCGCAAAAAAAGTAACAACGTTACACATGGCGACCCTGTTCTGTGCTAAATCATTTCAACTCCGCCTTAATGATTGTTGGTGAGAAACGCAATCAGCCACAAATTTGTGGCTGGTTGTATTAGGCATCAACAATGCCAGTCCTTTCTATACCCATGTAGCACGTTGTAACAGAACATAAAATTGATGGCTTTATGATGTCACTTGTAAATATTTCTTGGTAAAGATGATCATACAGGGTACAATTGTTTTACGAGGTAGGCAACTGTTTGGACCTCATATATGTCCTACCTATATTTAAGCTGTCAGATGCTTCTCATGTCAGTGTGACAATTCAGTATTCTTTGAGTTGTATGAAAATCCGTGGATGTGGTATTTTGTTGAAACATTAATGCAGAACTGGGAATCTGTTGCAGGACAGTGAGGTGTTCATACATGACAGTGAATAGTGCATTGCCCATCACTGTCAGATCACATGTGGCATGACCTGTGTCTGAGTGCTGCTGGTAAGTGGTTTCGTTCATTTACTAGTATTCAGCATCACCAATGCAGTGCCTGTCTAATCTGGTAATTTTCAATTTGTTGCTAGGCTTTTTGATGTTCCTCTTTCTCATGTACTAAAAAAATTGAGTCTGCTGATCGTTGCAATTCCACTTGTCAGCTTTAGCATGTGTGGTAAGGGTGTTGTGTGATGTCATGGAGTTGTGGCATGTTTGAATACTGATGCGTAAGCTAAATGCGTTGGGAATAAGAGCAGTGGCTCATGACATATGTAGCAGATGAGGGTACAAAGAGTAGAGATAACACATACCTGAGATAAGTCTAAACCCTTAGTAAAGCACTTAATGTAGGAGTTCCTCAAAGTAGCATATTAGGACCAATACTGTTACTGATGTACATCAGTGACTTTCCCAATAGTGTTTGTCACAGAAAAAAATTCTCTTTGCTGATGACAGCACTGTCACAGTCACTGAGAAAACAAGAAAACTCCTTGCAGAGAAAGCAAATGAGACCCTCAAGGAACTGTACAATTGGTTAGTGTAAGCAATAAAGTGACATCAGGCATAAAGAAAGCAATGCCCTGTACTTCAATATCAAGCGGGAAAATGACACTGTTAAATTATATTTATATGTGAAATCTCTATGGATTGTGTAACACACAAAATTCTTAAGAATCAGTACTAATTATCTGTTGAAGCAGTGTAAACACACAAAGATACTTGCAGACAAAATGTGCAACGGTAGGAATTGGTGGAAATGTATTCAGTGACCGATCTGAAGTGCTTAATTATACAAGTTTATGTGTGCAATAATGGGAAAATGGCGAAAACTACGAACGCCGCCTGCTGGATGAAAACTATGGAAACATGTACTCCAAACCGGCATTTTACATGAGTCGCATCCCAATACAAGCCTGTAATGCAACGATCTGTGTGACATGCTTATAATTATGTATTATTTATATTTTAGGACAGCTAATCAGTAAAAAATGTACCACATGTTCTAATGAAAGCATGAAAGCCATCTGATGGTGAATTGTAAAGATTTGAAACCGGTAACGGTACCCTTTCAATAAAGGAACTTAAAATACATTTGTGGCTGGTTGCTGTCTCAACACCATCAACAAGACCAAATGTCATCAGCATGTTAGGTCCTTAGTGTCTTCTCATCAGTTTGTAACAGCCAGTGTCTGTTAGTTATATATTGTCATGTAGGTGTAATTAGATGAATGACGAACACTAACTTCACTTAACAAAGGTTCATTCAGGGAACTGCCTCTGACCAGAACACATACAGTGTATGTACAGCTACAGAACATTCCAGTACTATGCTTCTTGACATTTGTGGATACTTCTAGAATGTATTCAAACTGAATACAGAAATTAATATTGTACAGTCCAGGTAAGGTTTGAACTCACGACCCTCCATGCAACAGTTTAGTATCATAACCGCTACACCACAGTGCTACTCAGCTTCATCTGCGACATTGCTCCCTCCTTAAGAGAACAGCGTCTCAGTATTACATCGTCCTAGCCTGGGAACGAGTCATTGGTCCTGCATACTCCGACTTCTGGTGACTGATTCTCACCCTGGCGATGATCTCCTTAGAACTTCTTTTGCCACTACGCTCTTTGTCACCTTTCCACTTGTTGCCTGCCACTAGAGCTTCGAATTTACTCTGGGTTGCAGGATCCTTATAGGGCTTCATTTGAAGGACGTGGACCGTTTCTCTGATCTTTCGTCGTCTTGTTTGGGGTTCGAAATCTTCAACTTCATAAGTAACATCAGACAACTGTCTTACAACCTTATAAGGTCCAAAGTAGCGCCTGAGGAGCTTCTCAGAGAGGCAAACCTTCCAAATAGGAGTGAAGATACAGATGAGGTCACCAGGTTGGTAGACAACAGGGCAGTGGCTCACATCATACCTTTGACGATCGTTTTCTTGAGCCTGCAGCGTGCGGAGTCTAGCGAACTGCCGAGCTTCCTCAGCTCTGGTTAACACCTGGTCAATGTAGTCGTCCACGTCATCAGGATGTAACGGAAACACAGTGTCCATCGTCGTAGTCGTCTCACGCCCATGCACCAGGAAAAATTGTGTAAATCCTGTGGTGTCTTGTTTGGCGGTGTTGTAGGCAAACTTCACGAAAGGTAGCACCTCTTCCCAGTTGCTCTGCTCAACATTGATGAACATGGATACCATGTTGGCCAAGGTCTTATTAAGACGTTCAGTAAGCCCGTTAGTTAGCGGATGGTAGGCAGTCGTCATGTGATAAGTAATGTTGCGCCGGCGGTTTATCTATGTCACAAGATTCGATTGATAAACTTGCCTTCGATCCATAATTAACGACCTTGGGGCACCATGTTTTAATACAATGTCTTTCACGATGAATTTGGCTACCTCGGATGCTTTGGCTGTTTCAAGGCTTTTGTAATGGCATAGCTTGTCATATAATTAGTGCCAACAATAATCCATCTATTGCCACTAGCAGACTTGGAAATCGTCCAAGGAGGTCAATCCCAACACGCTGGAAAGGCGTTTCGGCTGGTGGAATTGACCTGAGTCGGCCAGATGGATTCTGAGGAACTGCCTTTCTCCTCTGGCACTCTCGACAGTGGAACGCATAGTGACGGACACTCCTAAGTAAACCTGGCCAGAAAAATCTCTTGCAGATTCTATTGTATGTCTTAATAAATCCTAAATGTCCGGCCTCGGGTGTGTCATGGAATTTCTGTATAACATCTAAGCGCATGTGTTTAGGAATCACTGGTAGCCACCTCTTTCCAAACGGATCAAAGTTTTTCTTGCAGAATAATCTATTAACTACCTTAAATTGTCCTTCACATCCTCTGACCAATTTAAGGCAAGAATAATTTGAGATATCTTGGCGTCCTTCTTCTGCTCAGCAGAGAGATTCTGGAGTTTAGTGAGACAGTCACTATCTTCATCAAAGTCTTGATGGTCTTGCACAGGGTTTCTTGAGAGACAGTTGGCATCCTGGTGTTTTCTTCAACTTTTGTACACTATGGTAATGTCATACTCCTGAAGACGTAGTGCCCACCTGGCGAGTCGTCCTGTTGGATCCTCGAGTCCTGTCAACCAACAAAGTGAATGATGATCTGTAACAACTGTAAATGGCCTTCCATAGAGATCTGTCGAAATTTGCACATGGCCCAGATCACAGCAAGACATTCTCTTTCTGTAGCTGAGTAGTTTCTCTCAGCTTTTGTAAGTGTCCTAGAAGCATAGGCTATAACTTTCTCTTTTCCATCCGAAATTTGCACCAGAACAGCACCAACCCCATACCCGCTGCCATCTGTGTGTAGTTCCGTAGGTGTTCTCTCATCATACAGACCAAGTACAGGGTTAGTCGTCAGAGCTTTTCACAGCACATTGAAAGAATCTTGTTGAGCACCTCCCCAGATAAATTTAGTATCAGCTTTTAACAACTCTTTTAGTGGCCTGACTTTGATACAAAAGTCTTTGATAAAACGACCGTAATAAGAACATAATCTGAGGAAGCTTCTCACTTCTCTAATACGTTAAAGAATAGGAAATTCCATTATAGATCTCACCTTTTCTGGGTGTGGCCGGACACCTTCATTTGACACAAGGTGTCCAAGTATTTTGATTTCTTTTTCCCCAAAGAGACACTTTCTTGGATTAAGTTTCAGATCACCTTGTTGGAGACACTTAAGCATGGCCCTCAGTCTTTGTATATGTTCATCAAATGTCTCTGAGAACACTATAATCTCATCTTAACAACAAAGACACATCGTCCACTTCATATGTCTTAGAAGATTATCCATCACCCATTTAAAATTTGCTGGTGCCTTACACAAACCAAACGGCATTACCTTAAACTCATACAGGCCCTCAGGGGTGATGAATGCAGTTTTCTCACAGTCAGCCTCATCTACTTCGATTCGCCAGCATCCCCAGTACATGTCCATGGTTGAGAAAAACTTGGCCACCTTCAGACAATCTAATATATCATCAATTCGTGGAAGAGGGTAAACATCCTTTCTAGTTACCTTGTAAGCTTTTGATTAACACAAAAGCGCCAACAGCCAGCCTTCTTCCTGACGAGGACCACTGATGATGACCATGGGCTTTGCAAAGGCTGAATGATGTCATTCGTCATCATTTTCTCTATTTCATTGCGAATTATTCAACGTTCTGTTGCCGACACGCGTTATGCTCTCCGCCTTATTGGTTCATGGTCTCCAGTGCTAATCTGGTGCTTCATCGTCGATTTGCCTAATTTGCTCTTCACCTGTGGATTGAAGCATTTAGAGAACTCTCAAAGAATGACAAGTAGCTTCTTCTGTTGTTCCTTAGTGAGATCTGGTGATAGTCGAGCTAGAAGATCTTGTCTCGTGGTGGTAGCGCAAATCTCGCCCACAGACTCGGCATGGGATGTTTCTATGACGCTCAGCTGTTCAGGTATTAACGGCACAGCGTTTGCTACGCACATGCATCTCAGAAGGATCTGCGGTTCTCGGCTACAGTTAACTATTCACAATTCACCGAATCCGTTCTTAAACGAGACAACAGAGGCTGGGTTGACCAAGTTATTCCTTAGTGGTATGCTTCTCTTACATTCCACTATAAGATCCATGGGTTGATGCACGGCATGACCCATGACAGTACCCTTCTTGTGCTGACTGCAGGAATGATAACTTCATCCAGCACACAGTCTCTGCGGTGGCGCAGTGGTTAGCACACTGGACGGTGGTTCAATCCCGTCTCCGGCCATCCTGATTTAGGTTTTCCGTGATTTCCCTAAATCATTTCAGGCAAATGCCGGGATGGTTCCTTTGAAAGGGCACGGACGATTTCTTTTACAATCCTTCCCTAACCCGAGCTTGCGCTCCGTCCCTAATGACCTCGTTGTCGACGGGACGTTAAACACTAACCACCACCACCACACAGTCTCTGCACACTCGGATGTGCATCTTCCTGTCCACAGTATCTCATCTCGTCTAGCATAATCTTTGAGTGACCACAATCTGCAATTGCCTGAGAAGCTTTCAAAAAGTCCCATCCGAGAATGACGTCATGACTACACTCTTGTAAGATGATGAATTCTAAAGGCTGTGTATGGCCACTTATACCCACACGAATGGCCCAGCTTCCTGTAGGTTTTACATATTTCCCATTAGCCACCTTCAGCAGAGATGTTTTGTTGTCGACAAATATGGTTTTATGCAACTGACGACGGTATTTCTCCAAAATTACTGAATATGATGCGCCAGAGTCCACAAGAGCTTGGGCTGGCCGGCCATCCATGAGGATATCGACATAGTTTCCTATCATTTGTGTAGTGATTGACAACGGAGGATTTTTCTCTTCGGTGGACTCACATCCAGGGAAGGTCGCACCCTTTAGTTTTCCAGGTTATGGCGACTAGGTGATTGACTGGAGCTTCTAAACGGCGACGGAGACCTTTTTCGGCGTGTTGTGGAGTGTTCTCTCCAGCGGCTAGCTTGTGGCGATGGTGACCTACATCATTCTGCACCCACATCGTTTTGTTCAGATTCGTCGTCCCGGAGTTGGCGTCGGCTAAGATCCATCTGTTGTCTTCTGGCGCAGGCATCATAAAATATCCATCACCTTTCTCGACAATAGCGCAGCATATGTCCCGGTCGTCCATAGTGGAAACATACTGGTTGGTTAACGTGGGTCCTCCAATTGTCAACCGGTTCCTCATGCGGCATTGTAGGAACATAACTCCACCTGGGTCTCGACTTTTTCACCGTTTTGAAGGGAAATGAAGCATGAGAGATTGGGTTCTATGTCTGTTCCACTTCTTCCCTTATGACCTCTTGAACCATCTTCTTTTTTTGCTCGCCGTGCAGTCCAAGTGCCTTCTGAACTTCCTCTGTCACTATCTGGCGAAGAACTCTTGTGAAATCAGTTGCTTCCTCCATCACAGACATGATACGTTTGGAAGCCGTTCAAACTTCTTGCGTGTAAATTTTTTTTTTTTTTTTTTTTATGCACTGTCTCGATATACTGGCACCATTTTATGAAGTCTGCTTTTGGAACCTCCTTCAGGAGTAGGGCTTGATACATGTCCTCAGCAACACCCTTCATGAGATGTGTAACCTTATCTTCCCCTTCATTCTAGGACCCACTATTTTACACAGCTCCAAGACGTCTTGAATGTAGGATGCTGATGTTTCTTCTGGACGCTGTGCCCTGCACTTCAATTTATCTTCAGCCTTGGACTTCTGTTGTTGTGTGTCACCGAAATACTTGCGCAGTTCCACCTGGAATACTTCCCAACTTGTGAACTTCTTCTCGTTCTCGTATCATTGCTTGGCAGTGCCATCCAAGTAGAAAAGTATGTTAGCCAAACACACAGTGTCATCCCATTTGTTAAATTTGGCTGCACGCTCCTACCTTCAGCCACTTGTTTGGATCTTGACCATCATCACCAGAGAACCCGGTATGATGTCTCATGTTGCTGCCATCATAACGTCCTCTTCTTCTTCTGTTTTCGATAGATTGCGATCTGTTGAATATGGCTCGAACTCGGGTTTCTCGCCACGTAAATGGCGGCCCTGTAATGGCCTGATGGGAGCCACTGTCATTGATAATGTGTGCTATCACAGGTTCCAATACCCAGCTCCTCCACCATAATAATGTCATGTAGAAGAAGGTGTAATTAGATGAATGACAAACACTAACTTCACTTGTTGTTGTTGTCATCTTCAGTCCTGAGACTGGTTTGATTCAGCTCTCCATGCTACTCTATCCTGTGAAAGCTTCTTCATCTCCCAGTACTTACTGCAACCTACATCCTTCTGAATCTGCTTAGTGTATTCATCTCTTGGTCTCCCTCTACGATTTTTACCTTCCACGCTGCCCTCCAATGCTAAATTTGTGACCCCTTGATGCCTCAAAACATGTCCTACCAACCGGTCCCTTCTTCTTGTCAAGTTGTGCCACAAACTCCTCTTCTCCCCAATTCTGTTCAATACCTTCTCATTAGTTATGTGATCTACCCATCTAATCTTCAGCATTCTTCTGTAGCACCACATTTTGAAAGCTTCTATTCTCTTCTTGTCCAAACTATTTATCGTCCATGTTTCACTTCCATACATGGATACACTCCATACGAATACTTTCAGAAACAACTTCCTGACACTTAAATCTATACTCGATGTTAACAAATATCTCTTCTTCAGAAACGCTTCCCTTGCCATTGCCAGTCTACATTTTATATCCTCTCTAATTCGACCATCATCAGTTATTTTGCTCCCCAAATAGCAAAACTCCTTTACTACTTCAAGTGTCTCATTTCCTAATCTAATTCCCTCAGCATCACCTGAGTTAACTCGACTACATTCCATTAGCCTCGTTTTGGTTTTGTTGATGTTCATCTTATATCCTCCTTTTAAGACACTGTCCATTCCATTCAACTGGTCTTCAAAGTCCTTTACTGTCTGACAGAATTACAGTGTCATCAGCGAACCATAAAGTTTTTATTTCTTCTCCATGGATTTTAATACCTACTCCGAATTTTTCCTTTGTTTCCTTTACTGGTTGCTCAATATACAGATTGAACATCATCAGGGAGAGGCTACAACCCTGTCTCACTCCCTTCCCGACCACTGCTTCCCTTTCATGTCCCTCGACTCTTACAACTGCCATCTGGTTTCTGTACAAACTGTAAATAGCCTTTCGCTCCCTGTATTTTACTCCTGCCACCTTCAGAATTTGAAAGAGAGTATTTCAGTCAACATTGTCAAAAGCTTTCTCTAAGTCCTCAAATGCTAGAACCGTAGGTTTGCCTTTTCTTAATCTAGCTTCTAAAATAAGTCTTAGGGTCAGTATTGCCTCACGTGTTCCCATATTTCTACGGAATCCAAACTGATCTTCCCCAAGGTCAGCTTCTACCAGTTTTTCCATTCGTCTGTAAAGAATTTGCGTTAGTATTTTGCAGCCGTGACTTATTAAACTGATAGTTCGGTAATTTTCACATCTGTCAATGCCTGCTTTCTTTGGGATTGGAATTATTATATTCTTCTTGAAGTCTGAGGGTATTTCGCCTGTCTCATACATTTTGCTCACCAGATGGTAGAGTTTTGTCAGGACTGGCCCTCCCAAGGCTGTCAGTAGTTCTAATAGAATGTTGTCTACTCCCGGGGCCTTGTTTCGACTCAGGTCTTTCAGTGCTCTGTCAAACTCTTCACGCAGTATCATATCTCCCATTTCATCTTCATCTACATCCTCTTCCATTTCCATAATACTGTCGTCAAGTATATCACCCTTGTATAGACCCTCTATATACTCCTTCCACCTTTCTGCTTTCCCATCTGAGCTCTTGATATTCATGCAAGTGGTTCTCCTTTCTCCAAAGGTCTCTTTAATTTTCCTGTAGGCAGTATCTATCTTACCCCTAGAGAGATAAGCCTCTACATCCTTATATTTGTCCTCTAGCCATGCCTGCTTAGCCATTTTGCACTTCCTGTCGATCACGTTTTTGAGACGTTTGTATTCCTTTTTGCCTGCTTCATTTACTACATTTTTATATTTTCTCCTTTCGTCAATTAAATTCAATATTTCTTCTGTCACCCAAGGATTACTATTAGCCCTCATCTTTTTACCTACTTGATCGTCTGCTGCCTTCACTACTTCATCCCTCAGAGCTACCTATTCTTCTTCTACTGTATTTCTTTCCCCCATTCCTGTCAATTGTTCCCTTAAGCTCTCCCTGAAACTCTGTACAACCTCTGGTTTAGTCAGTTTATCCAGGTCCCATCTCCTTAAATTCCCACCTCTTTGCAGTTTCTTCAGTTTTAATCTACAGTTCATCACCAATAGATTGTGGTCAGGGTCCACATCTTGCCCCTGGAAATGTCTTACAATTTAAAAGCTGGTTCCTAAATCTCTGTCTTACCATTATATAATCTACCTGATACCTTCTAGTATCCCCAGGATTCTTTCATGTATACAACCTTCTTTTGTGATTCTTGAACAAAGTGTTAGCTGTGATTAAGTTATGCTCATGCAAAATTCTACCAGATGGCCTCCTCTTTAATTTCTCTCCCCCAATCCATATTCACCCACTATGTTTCCTTCTCTCCCTTTTCCTACTGACGAATTCCAGTCACCCATGACTATTACATTTTCGTCTCCCTTCACTACCTGAATAATTTCGTTTATCTCATCATACATTTCATCAATTTCTTCATCATCTGCAGAGCTAGTTGGCATATAAACTTGTACTACTGTAGTAGGCATGGGCTTTGTGTCTATCTCGGCCACCATAATGCGTTCACTATGCTGTTGGTAGTAGCTTATCCGCACTCCTATTTTTTTATTCATTATTAAACCTACTCCTGCATTACCCTTATTTGATTTTACTTAACTTCACTTAACGAAGGTTTATTCAGCACTTGCACATACGAGAGTGCGGAGCGAACTGCCTCTGGCCAGAAAACATTCAGTATGTATACAGCTACAGAACATTCCAGTACAATGCTTCTTGACATTTGTGAATACTTCTAGAATGTATTCGAACCGAATACAGAAATTAAAATTGTACAATCCAGGTAAGTTTTGAACTTACAACCCTCCATGCAACAGCTTGGTATCATAACCACTACACCATGGTGCTACTCAGTTTCTTCTGCGACAATATTACTTCTTAGCTGTGGCACCCTTTTCTAGGGAAGAAATGCACAAAACATGAATGTGATTTTCAAACTTTAGAAAAGGGCCTTAAGAATAATAACCAAAAGTAATGTAGATGTGTGCATTGTAAAAATCTGTTCAAAACACTGGTGGGGATTTTAACTGTACCATGTGAGTGCATTTACCAATCAGTTGTGCATGTGAAAAATAACATTGATCATTACTGTGCAAACAGTTCCATCAATGGCCATGGAGCAAGCTCTAGAATGAACTTCCGTTTACCAAGAAAGGATAAGCATAAAAGCCAAAACAGCATTTACTATGGAGAATAAAACTGTACAATAAATTTCCAAATGAGATTAAAGAAATTGTTAACACAAACTTATTTGAAAAGGCAGTAAAACATTCCTTTTAAACAATACATTTTGGAGAAAATGACATTTTGTCTGTGGAGTGCGTGATTGATTCTGTTTCGGCCACATAGTAACCATCTTCAGATTCTAAAGGCGGCATACACTGAACACAGGTTCATGCATTGTCAATCTAAAAAATACAAACCTGTGTTCAGTGTATGCTGCCTTTAGAATCTGAAGATGGTCATTGTATGGCCGAAACCGGTTATGACTGTGTCATGAACATGTGATTGCGTCTATAAATAAACAAAAAATTTTACAAAACAGTACATTGTATACATTGAAGGATAACCTAAATAACACAAGAGTAGGGGTTTGGTAAAAAAATGTAACACAAATAAATAATAAAAAATGTAGCATTCCATATAACATTTTACGCTATATTTTTTTTTTTTTCCTTTTCTGGAAAAACATACTCCCAAAGCTATGTAGTCTGTAATACTAACACCTTACCCTCCTGATCTCAACAGCTCACTCATTATGGATGAATGTTGATTCAGTTTATCAAAGCAAATGGGAAGTTGTGCAAATTGTCCTGAGATCAAATAATTGTGTTGTGGGAGTCTTTTGAGGTGGTGTGCTTCAATAAAGTCTTCTCAATTTACAAGCCGTATCATTTTGAGTAAAACACTCAAGCTTTCAACGGCTGTCTTCACCATCGTCATTAGGAGTTGAAATCACTGACTGCTGGGGCTGACAGTGTTATGCTTATATAGATGTAATGGCAGCAACTGGAACCCTCCAGAGAGGGCCGGACTTATGCATGGGCAGAAGCAAGTCGAGCAACGGCTCCGCCCCACAATGGGACTGTGTGACGTCACATGGCACGAGCGGCTGGCACCAAAAACTTTTTGCCACAAGCTTCAAGCCTATGCCTGCTTTTGTTCATCTGCTTAACTTCGGTAATGAGACAAGAACAGGTGTATTCAGCATGGAATGGTCATTGCAGCCAGTATGTCCAAAGTCTGCCCTCATGCCCCACTAAGTATACACCCCTGGTCTCTGTGAAAATTGTTGATGTTTATTCTAATTTCGGCCACTTCTTTGATAACAGAGTTGATGTTTGACCCAAAATTCTTTGTTTTTTCTAATAATATTATACCACGGCTGACTTCTAATGTTCCCTTTCTTTGATGTTATGTAAATGCTCTGCACAACACTCAGTGACATTGCGAATGGTTTGATCTATACGAATACTCCCACATTTACAGAGGACACCATACATGCCATGAACTCGAAGACCCATGTTGTCTTTAACGGGGTGTAACATATCTCTTATCTTGGAGGTGGGTCGGAACACTGGTCTTAGTTCTTGTCTCTTCAGCTCCCCTATGTTGCCTGTAGTTGCTACACAGTATGGAAGGAATATTTTAACAGAGACGGAGAGTACACACTCAGGCTATTGGGAGAGATTTTATTGACTCAACTGATAGTGTGTGTACCATCGTTGAAACAAGAAGTCCATTGTTAAGTAAGTTATTTGTAAAGCAGTAGTGTACACTAGCGGTAAACTGAATGAGTTAACACTGTTTTAAATAGAGTGGCCTTGTATTTGGGAGAGTGGAGGCTCCAATCTTCATCAAGCCATCCTGATTTAGGTTTTCTCTTGTTTTGCTAGACCAGAGAGACTGCAAATGTCTGTAGATATGAATTACTTTATTTTTGCTTTTGTTATTCTTAAATTGGAATATCAAGATATGTCTATGGATGAATACTACTACTACTACTACTACTACTACTACCACCATCGCCACCACCACCGCTACTATTATGATTACTGCTACCACCAGTACTACCAACCAGCACCACCACCCCGCTACCACTACCACCAAATGGACTGTAGAGGTTGTGTTGTAGTAAACAGTGGCACTCTCTAGTTTTGGATGTTTATTTTTCTAATTTGTTTAATAGTAACGGTACAGTGGCATTGGATTGTTTTGATGAAGTGTGTTGTGCTATTGGTATTCTGATTTTATTGGAAGTGTTTTTGAGTGTGTTGCATTAGAGTTTTTCATTGTTGTACGGTGCTTTTTTGGAGATAGTTGTTGACTTTCTAGTAAGTAAATTTCAATTTCAGAAGTTATGGGCTATCGATCTTTTCGGTTTTTGAGCAATTAGTTCATCATTTTCAATTTATTCATTTGTTAAATTGAATTTCGTGTGTTTTTCCTTTGTTTGTTGGTATGGATCCCACAGTAATAATTAGTACTTGGTCTTTAGATGCTACTGCCATAGGGGGACATATAAAATTTCTACACTTACTTGTTTTGCTCACTGAATGTGTTGGGGAGTTTATGAAGTAGCCTAGAGTCCCACTCTCTCGGACCAGGAACCTCTATTTGTGGAGGTGGCACCCAGATAACATTTGGAGGTATGTTAGAAGAGGTTCCTGGCTCGAGGAATCCAGGTTGGCCTTACGTTATGTTGTGTTGGTGACTTACTGTTGGTGCTGTTATTGTCCACTTTGGTCGTGTACGCATGAGACTAGTGTGAGTGGTAGGTGTGTGTTGGATTGGTATTTGTTTTGGCATGAAGTGTACAGTGAATTTTGTTAAGTATAGAGCATCATAGGGGAGCGGCTGGGTGTGTGTTGTAGAAATCAGTGCATATCGGTTTGGTAATGTGAAGCTTGAGAGTGGGGAGCATCATGTTGTTTATAGTGTTCGGTGTGTTGATGTTGTTTTCATGGTGGTGGGAGAGGGACTAAATGGGTGTTTTTGAGGTCAGTTGAAGAATATATTTCTGACTGTTTTTTTCTGACTGATTATGATATTAGTTTCAAGACAACCAGTTACTGATGTATGTTCTGAATGTCAATTTCTCACCCTGCAAATGAAGTCAGTCCATCTACCACCAAAAGAACAGTTATATGCAATTGCACAATTTTGTGTGCATAAGCTCAAAGCAGCTGCTTTTAAAGCCCTGTTACAGAAAGAAGAGTCAGCAGTGATCAGATTTTCTTTCAACCGTCAGAAGAATATGGTCTCACCCAAGCTAACAGCTCAAGCGGCATATTACTCCAGGCTGTTATATTCATATAACCTGACAATCTGCAGAGGTGGCTCAAAATCTGCTCAGAACAAAGAAATGGTTAATATTTCTAACTGGCTCGAACATGAATGCCCCAAAGGATGCAATGAAATTGTTTCCACTTTACCACATGAACCATCCTAATCTATGGTAGGTTACAACTGTTGAACTGTATGCAGACGGATGCCCTGGCCGAAATAAGAACTCTGCAATGGTTGGAATGCTGTATTATTGGTTGCAGTTTGAATCTCCAAAACATTCAGGAAGTACCTCCAACATTTCCTGTTGTTGGACATTCTTTCCTGCCTCCAGACTGTGTAGTTGGAGGAATAGAGAAGAAGGTGCGGAAAATAAATTTCATTGTGGATCCTGCAGAATATATTGAACTGTCTGAGGAAAGAGGTGCTGTTCTAAGGCTGGGAAGTGATTTCCCCATACAAAACTGGAAACATGGTGTATCTCAAATAAATAAACCTCCTAGTCGATGGCATTTCTGACTTCACCAGTGTAAAATTATTATTTTCAAGAAAGGCAAGTCTGTAGTTTTGGTTAGAGGTGAGCCTTGTTATAGATGTGACATTGGTGTTTTCCGCCCTCTCTTGAGGAAACATCAGAAAATTGACAATATTACTGTAAGTGCTCTACCAAAAGGTGTGCAACTAAAACCCAAAAAATTAAAGGATATCGATAAAATGTTCTCGAAATGATTTGGCAAAGTAATGAGGACCTCATCTTGTATTGCAGCCTGATGAAAAAGGAACATGCAGAGAATGAACATTTTGCTGAACAGCTAGATGAAGGGAAAAATGAATATGACACTGACTTCAGAATATTAATGACTTGCTGTTAAATCAGAACTTAGATTATTTTATGGATACACATTATTACACTTTTAAAAATATGTAGGAAAGTAATGTGTATTGTGCAACATTGACTTGTCATTTTTTGGAAAATTTTGTTACATTGTGATTGATATTGAGTTTAATTATTGGCATTTCATATTTTTATATACAATATCTGAAATATTTTGTGATTTCAAATAACATAAATAATAAAATAATGTCAATAATAATTCCAATTAATGATGAAAATGATATTATTAAGTTTTAGCTATGTTTGCAAAACCCATCCTTATCCATGATGACAGTTTCAAAACCCTCCTTATCCAATGTTGAGTTCCAAAACATGTCTTATCCAATCTTAATTTGTAAATATCTTCATTACATGTCACGAATTGTATGCAGCTTTCAGATATATCAATATATGTAACTACCTCAATACAATAAACATGAATAAATACATTTATTTTATTGAAGGTGAGCAAGAAATGTTTTTTTTCATTTCCTGAAAAAGTTGCAAAAAAGTGTAAGGTGGATTTTGGAACTGTCTGCCTCACATGAACAATTTAACAACAAAATATATAACACTTATGGTCATTTTGCAGCTTGCAATACAAATTATACAATATATTAATAATTTATTATAGAATACATAACCTTTGTTGTTTCTTTCCTTTTCAAATTGCCAAACTGTCCTGCATGAATCCTTCAATTGGATAGTAACATTTTTCTACTAGTGTATTAAATACCAATCTTTTTAGTGGGTCAAACTCCATGTTTAACAGATTTGTGTTATTTAATTTATTGTAAATTTTTAATCCCGTGTACAGTGGTGTTTGAGCGTAAAGTTTTAAATTATGAGAGGGAAGTTTGAAACTGACTCTGTGACGAGTACTGTTATTAGCGTTGAAATGAAAATTGTGAAGTGAGTTTTGATTTTTATATATGAAAATAAAAATTCTGTAGATGTACAGAGAAGGAGTGGTTAGTATTTTTAATTTTTTAAATAATGGGTGACATAATGTTTTTTTTTTTTTTGGACTAAACACGTTTCTTATGATTCTCTTTTAGAGTGTAGGTAATCTTGGGCTGTTCGTAGAAAATTATTCCGTATCGAATTATAGTTTCAATGTAGCTATGGTAGACTATTTTCCTGGTGTCCATAAGGGTGGAACCAGATAAGACATTCATTGCATTTTGCTTGCTAAGAAGTTTTCTTGTGTCTTCCAGTTTAAATTTTTGTCTAGATTTGGACCTAGAAATTTTACATAACTTGCTTCAGTCATTTCCTGATCGCTGTAAACTGTTTTTATTGGAGATGCTGATGATATTTTAGCACTGAACTGCATAAATTGTGTTTTTGTGACACTGGGTATTAATCCAATTTTGCTGAAATCATAATTCTAGGTTTCCCATCATATTTGCCACAGTATCATGAATTTGTTCTAAATTGTCATTTTCAATTAAAACCGAGGTGTCATCTGCGAATAAACCAGAGTGAACATCAATGCTTAAAGGTAAATCATTTGTGTGCAGTAGAAAAAGATAAGGCCCTAAAATTGAGCCCTGCAGGACCCCTGTACAAATCTTTTTCCAGTCCAAGAATGATTTTTTTTTTTTCATTTGAATTTAGAATAACATTATTTCCTTTCAGATAAATAAGATTTGAACCACTGTAATGCCCTGTCCACGATCCCACATGCTTGACTTTGTCAAAAGCTTTGGTCAAATCACAAATAATACCTTTGACCTTTTTACCTTTGTCTAAAGCAGAGCTTATCTTTCCAGTGAATTCCCTGATAGGATTTATTGTATTTTTGCCCTTTTGAAATCCAAATTGATTTTTAATTATAATATCATTTTCTGCAAGAAAGTTTTCAAGAGGTTTTGCAACAGTCCTTTCTAACACCTTAGCAAAAACGGGCAGCAGGGAAAGAAAGCAGTAATTTCCCATGTCATCTGGTGAGCCTTTCTTGAACAATGGTCGTATTTCAGCATATTTTAATACATCCGGCAAATATCCTTCCTCAAATGACTGATTAATAATTTTAGCCAATGGTTGAGAATTGATGTTATAAACAGCCTTGACTACAGTGGTTGGAATTTCATCATGCCCAACTGATTTTTTAAGATGTTATAGCATCTTCTACATCTTTTGGCATAAGACTTTTGAATGATTTAAGGCTTGCATTTTGTGTTATATTTATGAAGTTGACGTCTACCTTGCTCTGATGAGCTGTGATATCTAATTCTGATTTTGCCACATTTATGAAAAAATCGTCGAAACAGTTTGACATTTGAAAAGGATCTATAATTATATCATTTTTAATTTTAATTTGGACACTTGGCACTTTTTCTTTACTCCCAATTCAGATTTGACGACACCCAAAATTGCCTTTGATTTATTTTCATGTTTACTAATATACATGTTGTTAGCCAAATTTTTTGCTGCCTGTACGACTTTTTTAAATGTATTCTTATATCTCTTTACACACCCCACAAAGTCAGCATTTTTGTTATGGTTTAACTCATTGTGAAGCTGTCTTGTCACCATATTAAAGGCAGATGTAGGTGGGAATACTTTTACAAGTTCTAAACTGCATGTAGTGTGTTTTTTCAAAGTTCAGTGACTAAGAATTGTCTAGGGAAAATTTATTAATATCCATGAAAATTTCATTAACCAATCTTTCTAAGGCTATACTTTATTTGCTAATTATTCTAATGTTTGAGTCATCTGCTAACAAAACAAAGTTGCCACCAGGTAATGTTACAAATAGAAGGTAATTGATATGCACAAGAAAATGTAAGAGCCCTGAGACGTAACCTTATGGGACACCACATGTAATTACTTCCCGGCAGGATGATGCCTGTTGGCTTCATACATGTCTCTTTCCTCACACACTTTGTTTCCTTGCAGAGATATAGGATTTGTACCCTTATGCAGTATTTCTTTTTACATCGTAATATTCTGATTTATTTAAAATGGTGTTGTGATGTACACAGTCAAATGTATTTGACAGATCACAAAATTACCAGTAGCCTGTAATTTATTGTATAATGTATTGTTTCCCAACCTGTGGTTCACGAATCCCCAGGGAGTTTGCAAAATATTTCAAGGGGTTTACATAAACTCTTTTTCCATAATGGCTGGTTTTGAGGTTAGGCCTGTTACTGTTCCCTCAGTTTCTGTGGCATTTTCATAAACTGGAATTTATCCTGATATTTCCACAATAAATTAGTATTTCTCATGAATTTATGATTTAAAGTTTTGTATCAATGTTAGGAATTCATTTGATTTCACTACAATGGAAATTCGGTCTGCCAACTTCTTTGTGTTCTAACAATACTAACAACAGTACACGACAGCACTGGAGAATGGTTATGTGGCTGTCAGGCCTTTGATTTTCAATAGCCTACGTGATCTTTCCTTGTGTTGAATGGAGAAAGTTGTCTATAGTGTATCAGAATCATTCTCATTCACATTAAAATGAATAAGTCGTTGAAAAGTGGAAGTTTGAAAGGGAAATACAGTTTAACAAAACCGCAAGATAGTGTTGTGTCAACAGGTTATTCAGCTCCTACTGATGTGTGTTAATCTGACAAATGTGAACTGTGTGTAAAGAAAAGAAAGTATGATGATAATTGCGTTAGGTTTGGATTTTCATAAATAGGTGACATTTTTGCTAACAGTGGTCTGAAGCCTTCCCTACTTAAATTTCATTTAGAAACTAAACACCCAGTCGCATAAAGACTAAAAGATAACAAGTGGAAAAATGATTTAACTACTTTTGTATCTGCTGCAAAAAGTGAAAATAAGAATGCCCTTGATGCATTGTATTGCATTAGCTACAGAACTGCTAAAACTGCAAAACCTTATTAAATAGCTGAAGATTTAGTGCAGCCATGTATAAATGCTGTAGTACAATGCATTCTTGGAGAATCTTTCACCAAAAAAAAATCAGTATGGTACCATTGTCCATCAATACAGTTAGCCATGAATGAACGATGTAGTACAATGCGTGCTTGGAGAATCTCCCACAAAAAATGTCAATACGGTATTTGTCCGACAATACAATCAAATGCTGGATTAAAGACATGTCAAATTATGTTTTAAAGTGAAATTTTGGAAACAGTTCGTGCTAGTCCTCTCTTTTGCGAATCAACTGATGTTGCCATTTAGCCCTTTTGTTACTTTTCGTCCATTATATTAATGGGGAATCTGTAGAAAGAGACTATTATTGTGCAGACCCTTAAAAGAGAGAATGGTGCAAAACCTACAACAGGGTGTTATGCTGGGTTTGTTGCCAAAGTGAAATCAGTAGTGCCGAACACTTTTTGGACACTTTGCTGCATTCATGGGCAGGCTCGTGTTTCTAAACACAAGCATGCAGTGCAAGTAACTAATTTTAAGGCTTGCCCAATAAATTACTACATCTTCACAGTGCTTTGTGAGGAAATGGGAAGCATTTGTGAGTGTTTATTGTCTCATACTGAAATTGAGTGTTTATCTTGAGGTAGAACTATTTTCAGACTGCATGAGCTGAAAGATAAACTTTATATTTTTTTTCACTCGCCAAAGTGCATGGAAGATGAAATCTGGTTACAGACTACAGATTATTTGGCAGACATTTTCTCAAAAATTAAAAGTTTAAACTTATCTCTCTAGGGGTCAAATATAAACATTTATATTGTGCAAGATTACGTCAAATCGTTCATTAAAAAACTTAATGTTTGAGAAATGTGTTTTAATAGGAATCAAACTGAGTGCTTTGATACGCTTCATGACTTCCTGGTGGGAAATCATCTTACTTTGGACGAAAATGTCAAGTACATGGTGAAAAAATATTGGAAAGGTCTTGGAAAAACTTTCAGAGAATATTTCCTTGCTATTTCCAATAATAACAATTGGATTCGGAATCTCTTCTGAGAGCCTACAATCTTAGAATCCACATTAAGCATAATTTAAAAAGAGCAGCTTCTTGAAATTTCCACTGGTTTTCAGTTATAGAAAAGTTATAAATTGGTTAAGTTTAAAGGAGTTCCCAATGTTAGTGAATAAAGCCATAACGGCTTTATTACCTTTTCATCCACATACTTGTATGAAAAGTCATTTTCTTCATAACCCTATTTAAAAAATAAATACAGAAGAAGACTTTGTGCTGAAAGTGATTTGAAACTTTATTGAACTTCTGTGGCTCCTTACTTCTAAGCTCTGTGCCACTGAAAGGATGCACCACCTTTTCACTAAACTCCAAGGAAGGGATGAGTAGTTATAATGAAAACTTTTGTTTATTATTGCAATTGGGCCTATACGTTGTGTAACTTTTCAGTCATAACGTGAGTAACTTTTGGTTTTAACCGTTAAGGATGAAGTTAGTTTAAGATTACTTGTAATTAGATTTTATGCATGTGAACTGTATGCATCTTTAAAAGTCATCAGTTCAGCCAAATCAGATCATTGTAGAAGGGGTTCATGAGTTCAAAAAGGTTAGGAACTGCTGGTCTGATGAATACTGCACGTGGAGATATCCTCCGACCTTGTGGAAAGGGCTGTGTTACAAATATTAAACATGATTGCCTTGTCCATACAGTTATGAAGATATTGTTGTCATGTTGTTCATGTGCGCTATTGAGAAAGAAAAATGTAATTGGGTCAATTACATGAAATGTGATACAGTATTAATAAAATCTTACTTCAGTTATAATGATGTATTAATTAGAGGTGATATTTACCTGTCACTTCTCAGGTCAAAGATATCTTAGTGTCAGAAACAATTATTCATGACACTACAATATTACTCAAATACATACAATTTTTCCATGTATCAACCTTTAGGCTATCATATGCAGTGAAACTTAATTTTTTTTTAAAGTGAGTGGATGTAATTTTCCAGTTTCATTATCTTCCATGAACAAACTTCAAATCACAATTATTGCTTCTTATTCCAAACCAATAGACCATCTCAAATAAAATAAAATGATATAAAGAAATTATGTTAGATGAACTTCCAAATACGGAGGAGGCAAAATTTACTCATTGAAGAGTAGAGGTAGCTATCCTTCACATCTCAGTACAGTGACATGTGACAGAGTGTCATGACAGATTATTTCCTATTTGATTGGGACACAGCATTCCTCATGTGTGACTTGTCGGTAGAGGCTCTGAGGGAAGC
This sequence comes from Schistocerca serialis cubense, assembly GCF_023864345.2. Classification (NCBI taxonomy): domain Eukaryota; kingdom Metazoa; phylum Arthropoda; class Insecta; order Orthoptera; family Acrididae; genus Schistocerca; species Schistocerca serialis. Next base: position 611,740,013 of record NC_064642.1, read on the forward strand.
CCATACCAAGAGCAGTATTAAAATGATTTTTCACTAATATGTTATAGAATTTAAATTATCACCAAGCATTTAGAAAATTTTCCACATAGATATGAATGATGATAGTCAAACTTTTTAGAAGTGTTGATATTGTATGATGTTTTTCCAATAGTTAATTGCTAGACTTAAGGTTGCTCCTTAAAATGCCAGTTAGCTTCATGTAGCAGAGGTTATGGGGCATGGCTTCTACAGACTATAGCTCTGTGGGCTTAAGTACGTGAGCCTAAGGAAATTGTATCGCACTCCATGTGATTTTCATGTTCCACTGCTTACAATGAAGGAGAATCAGTAGAGTGGCTGAAACTTCGCTCTCTGTATCTTCCTATTATCATTTGATATGCCATTAATCAAGATATGATTTTCATCTTTTGATATTTTTAAAGATATTTGTTTGCATCTTTGGCAATTCTGTCTATTATGTTAGAAGCATACTAAATTTGTAAATGCCTTGTCAGAGTGCACCAGGATACAGTAATGTAAGTGTCATCACCTAACGTGAGTTTCATAAACGATTAGGAGAAATAAGGGCCTGAAATGTTTCTTGTTACTTTCAGTTCCTAACAAGTTCTTTGTATGCAAGTTTCTTTTCTTTATTTCAGGTGCATTTTGATCATTCTTGCAACATGCGAATTAAATTTAACTGCCAAAAACATGTACTTTGAGACATACATTATGTGATCAAAAGTATCCGGACACCCCCAAAAACATACGTTTTTCAAATTAGGTGCATTGTGCTACCACCTACTGCCAGGTACTCCCTATCAGCAACCTCAGTAACCATTAGACATTGTGAGAGAGCAGAATGGGGAGCTCCGCAGAACTCACGGACTTCGAACATGGTCAGATGATTTGTTGTCACGTGTGTCATATGTCTGTACACGAGATTTCCACACTTCTAAATATCCCTACCTCCACTGCTTCCGAGTGATAGTGAAGTGGAAATGTGAAGGGACCCATACAGCACAAAAGCGTACGGACCAACCTCGTTGATGACTGAAAGAGACCGCTGACAGTTGAAGAGGATCCTAATGTGTAATAGGCAGACATCTATCCAGACCATCACACAGGACTTCCAAACTGCATCAGGATCCACTGTAAATACCATGACAGTTAGGCGGAAGGTGAGAAAACTCGGATTTCATGGTCGAGAGGCTGCTCATAAGCCACACATCACGTCGGTAAATGCCAAAAAAGCCTCGCTTGGTGTAAGGAGCTTAAAAATTGGACAATTGAACAGTGGAAAAACATTGTGTGGAGGGACGAATCACAATCCGATGGCAGGGTGTGGGTATGGCGAATGCCCAGTGAATATTATCTGCCAGCGTGTTTAGTGCCAACAGTAAAATTCGGAGGCGGTGGTGTTGTGGTGTGGTTGTGTTTTTCATGGAGGGGGATGCACCCCTTGTTGTTTTGCATGGCACTATCACAGCACAGACCTACATTGATGTTTTAGGCACAGTCTTGCTTCCCAGTGTTGAAGAGCAATTCGGGGATGGCAATTGCATCTGTCAACACGATCAAGCACCTGTTCATAATGCACGGCCTGTGGCGGGGTGCTTACATGACTTTAACGGACTAGCCTGCACAGAGTCCTGACATGAATCCTATACAACACCTTTGGGATGTTTTGGAACCCTGACTTGGTGCCAGGACTCAACGACAGACATTGATACTTCTCCTTAGTGCAGCACTCCGTGAAGAATGGACTGCCATTCCCCGGGAAACCTTCCAGGGCATGATTAAACACATACCTGCAAGATTGGAAGCTGTCATCGAGGCTAAGGGTAGGCTAACACCATATTGAATCCCAACATTATTGATGGAGGGCACCATGAACTCGTAAGTCATTTTGAGCCAGGTGTCCAGATACTTTTGATCACATAGTGTAATTTAAGGCTAGAGCGTTCGCAGGATCTTAGCCGAGAGGTAGGCAGGGATGGGGAGATCTCATTTTTGCGATGAAAGGCGATTTGAGATTTCATGACAAATGGTTATAAGTGCACTTGCTACTTGTCAGTATCCATTACATGCTCCTCCTTTGTTTAAACTGATACTCTACTGTTCATCTGGTGTTTCTGCACTCATGAACATGAACACATTAATCACAGATTGGCAGTTTCACTTAGCCTTCAAAACCACAAACCATCTCTGGCCTTCGTTACTTATAATTCATTTTTGTGGCTACCCTCTACGTTGTGCGTGTTGCCAACATGCCGTTCCTGCTGGTTGCACCATGGACATCTCAACAGGTATTGTGCTCTACAGCTCGCCACTCAGTACTGTAGCCATTCCAATGAAATATTTCAAGCAGATAAATCCAAGTGGCATGTTAATAATAAGCATAAAGAAAAAGAATGTTTGCCATACTTTAGGGGTAGCACCTTTGACTAGTAATCAAAATGTGTCCCGGTCCCAGGTTCAGACCTCATTACTACTTAAATTTTGAATAAAAATCATCAGCAATGGCAGCCGAAGACTTACGGCGTAAGAAGTCGCTCTTGTTCTGCCAACAACTTTGTCAAAGAGAGCGCGGCAGGAGTGGATGGAATCTCAGGGCACACTCTTGCCTTGGTATGGGAAATTGCCCCTACAAGATGGAACAATCAGCAATGATCAATGACAGAATGCAGAATACTATGGAAATCACTGCATTAAAGACATGTGATATGTATCCACGGGACATGTGGCCAGTAATTGAAAAAGTGTCATGACGATCTCTATTGGAAAAAGATTCCTTACCGGTCCCCCATTTATGTCTCCGGGAGGGGGAGCTGACCGTGAGAAAAAGATTGAATAACCAACGAAAGGGTAACACACTGAGTCGGGGTGTGGAATGTCAGAAGTGTGAACATGGTAGGGGATGTAGAAAATCTGAAAAGGTGTTTGCTACAGCTCTATTTAGATATATTGGGGGCCAGTGAAGTGAAATGGAAAGAAGGCAAGGATTTCTGGTCAGACGAATATAGGGTAATATCAGGAGCAGCAGGAAATGGTATAATGAGAGTAGATTTCATTATGAATAGGAAGTAGGGCAGAGAGTGGGTTACTGTGAACAGTTGAGTGATAGGTTGTTCTCAAGAACAGTTGAGTGATGGGTTGTTCTCAAGAACAGTTGAGTGATAGGTTGTTCTCATCAGTATTGACAGCAAACCAACACCGACAATAGTAATTCAGGTACAAATCCAAACAGCACAAGCAGAAGATGAAGAGATAAAGTATATGAGAGACAACTACATACTCTCATTGACCTCTAGACAGGGAAGTGATCTGTATTTGGGTAATACGTCCTTAACCATTGTTCGGAATCTTATGTCTGCTGGCTACCCGAGAACTTAGTATGTGAGTGTTAAATCACAGATTTTAAAGTTTAATATGAAAGACTAATATGGATCTCTCATTTCTCATTCAGTGTAACTGCGCGTTGCACTAGTTTAGTCCTTTTTGTTTGACTGTCATACACTTAAGTATATACCTACAAGTCACATGTTATGGTTTTTTATTTTTTAACCAATATCCCATGAATACTGTAGTAGTAAATTATCACCTGGTCATGTAGCTGTGATTTGATTGTTACAGGAGCTACTACAAATAAATAATTTTTTTTATGTATCATTATGTCAGCCTTGCTATCACTAGTCAAGAGCTGCCATATTCTCCTAATTTGAAAACATCAAAGGGAAGTTAGAATTCTTGTTTATTGTGTCAAGAGATGTAACTGATATTTCAGATGGAAAAAGAATTGGTCATGCCCTTGCTTAATAGAAAAAAAAGTAATTCTGCTATTCACTTCAAATGATGTCGGTGTGAGCGAACCAAAAAATACTTAAATCAGGATAGTCTGACTGTCTTATTTCATGTAACAGAAATTCCATTGTTCTTTTGTTGTTTGCAATACTGTGGTCATGGTTCCATTCTTCTCTTACAGCTTCAAGAAGTGGCTACAACAGTGACTTTATATTTGTGAAGAAATGCAGAAATACTGAAAAATGAAGTGAGCTGATGATAACTTGGATGTCCAGGTGTTACAACCGAAAAAAGTTATGAGTGAAAGCAGTGATGTGGAATCACCGTGAAATGAATGGAACAGAGTAGCATACAGATGGTCAGTAACTTTCAGAATGGGTTCAGTTGACACTGAAAATGATTACTACATTGGTTTACTGTACCAGGAGTTGTTGTTAGTGCTGTGTATTGCAATCATTGTAAAATCCCTCTTATTGTTAAATTGTTTCATAAATTAGACTATGGTACATTATTTCCTTACCTTTGGCAAAAATGAATGATTCCTTTATTTGTTGTGGCCCCAGTGTTAACTTCTGAATCGCTTCAGGCAAATGCTGGGACAGTTCCTTTGGAAGTACACGACCAGCATCCTTCTGCATACTTCCCTAAACCGATGGGAATGATGACCTCGCTGTTTGTTTCCCCTTCCACAAACCAACCAACCAATCTAGACAAAACCCTTCAGAAAAGACACCCTAATATTTAAATTTATATTCATTGGTGTCAAATTCCTGTGTTTCAGAAATGCTTTTCTTGCCATTGCCAGTCTGTGTTCTATATCATTTTTGTATTATTTCATCAATTATTTTGCTGCTCAGACAGCAAAACTCACTGTAAGCCTGTGGAATATTGTCCCATCCCTCCACCGTGGCTCTCTGGTGCCCTGTAATATCTCTGGTGGGGCATGATGGATTGCAAACAGCTTGTTTCAGCTCCTATGGATTCTGAATGTAGCTAATATCTGGAGAATATGGAGACTATTCCATCTGACTGGTTCCGTTCTCCACTAGGAAGGTGTTTACAAGATTGTGGCACTGGTGGAGTGCATCGTTGCTCATCAGTGTGAATTCTGCTCCAGTATGCTCACTAAATGGAGCCACAATGTGTGCAAGAATGTTGTTCCGATACTTCACACCAGTCATCCTCCCATTTATTGGCACAAGTGGTGCCCTGTGGCCATACACGATTCCATATCAAAAAATGAATGAACTGCATTGATAAGGGCGGCAGTATAGGATACAGTTTAAACATTGCCCTCGTTGCCCCCACACACGGATATTGGTATTATCAGGGTGGAGACAAATACGGATCTCATCAGAAAAGAATGTTATTTCCCACTGTTGCCTAGCTCACAAAGAAGGTTCCATGCTTGTGTGATACAAGCCCTTCTCTGAACTTCATTTAGAGAAGGAACCTCAAGAGGTCTTCTGGCATATAACCCCTGCTCACAGAGCCTGTTTGATTTTGCTTGTTTAGACTGCTGCAATCCTGTAGCTGTTTGGAACTGCTTCTACAGACATGTGGCGTTGTGTTGAGGGTTTCTCCTTGCTGTTGTATGCAGAGATCGATGCTTCACATCTGTTGTTTTCCTGCCTATTCTGTGACGAACCTCAACTGATCTTGTCGCTAAAACTTGTTACGAATTCTAGAGCGACATTCTGTGTGACACCCACCTGTTTTATCCCCTGCTCATCAGAGAGATTATACAAAACCTCTGATCTATGTTATTGTTGACAGAATCATCCTGAAGCAACAAAACTCTCATAACAACACACAGCACAAGTACTGCAACATATACGGATGACACATTTGCCATACACTGCACATAGTGCACCTTATAGTAGAAATATGGACCGTTTCATATAGAATTACATTATAAACAAACAAGTGCACTGATATTGTAATGTATCTCTTTATCACAATGTTCAGTATTAAAGTGTTGGCAATGTGCAACATTTATTTTGATGTCTGTATTATGCTTTCCAGGTGCAATAGTTTTGTCAATGCTGGTTGGTTCTCCCAAGGAACCCAATAATTCTGAGGTAATGTTGTCTTCTCCATGGGTCTTTCTTTGACATAGGTGTGCAGATTCTTCGCACAGTAATATATTTCCCATCTCATCATGTACTTCCTCTTTCTTCTTCTTAATGCTATCTTGAATAATTCATTTCTCTTGTAGAGCCTTTCTATAAGTTCCTTCCACCTTCCAACCTTAATTCTTTAATATTCACACAGATGATTAGCTTTCTCCAAGACCCCTATAATATTCGTATAGATACCATCTATATTTCTCAAAGTTATACATACTTCTACAACTTTGCATTTATCCTCTAACTATTTCTGATCTGCTCTATCGTGCTTTCTGTCAGTCTTGGTTTTGAGACAATATTATGAAAAGGAAAGTTGCTACTCACCATGTAGCGGAGATGCTGAGCCGCAGATAGGCACAACAAAAAGACTGTCACAGTATAAGCTTTCAGCCAACAAAGTTGTGCCTATCTGCAACTCAACATCTCTGTTATATGGTGAGTAGCAACTTTCTTTTTCGTAATATTGTTACATTCCATCCTGGATTTTCCGCTGTTCAGTTTTGAGACAACTGTATTCGGTTTTGCCTCCCTCAATTGCTGCATTTTTAGGGTTCCTTATCTCAGTTGGTAAAAACAGAACCCATATAGGATCACTTTGTTGTCCTTCTGTCACAAGACCACTTTTTCTGTCTGGAATGAGTGGACGTATCAAGTTGAAATTTATGTCCCATATTAAAGTCTATGGTTCCTTGACAGTGTAAAAAGTCGAAGTTTCTTAGACCAGGTAATCAAAAGATTTAGGTATTTTTTTATGTCACATATTTTGAAAGTCGCAGAGTCACTCATCAAAACCTGTGGGGTACTTCTGATTAAACTAGAATCATGAAATTTGGCAGGAAGCAAGATTTCACAATAAAAGTAAAGGAAAACATAAAAAATTGTTAATTTGTTATTATATCAGATAAAAAAAAATTTTCGTTCAAATTTGTTATCTTGCTCTCAGTCTGTCCATCTCTTAAGACACTTTTTTCTCAGGAGTGGGTAGGCACATTCTGGATGGATGAATTATCTATATACATAATTAAATTTGTTCGAAACACTCAGAGTGCAAGTCCTATTCACCTGTGGCCAATTTTTATGTATTCTCCATTCATTATTGGTATGTACAATATTTCCTAATGTTTCCTCGTTTCCTTAACTCTGAAGAAACATCTGCCAATATGAATTGCTAGAGATATAGTTTTGCTTCAATATATACCTGTCATACACAGCATTCCACTTCTCACAGTTGGTAAATGGCTGCTCATTCCCCTGTTTCTAGAAACATATTTTTAGTCTGCTGTAGGAGACAAACTAACGAAAGGGTTCTGTGTACGCATTTTCATGCCAGCACAACCCTGGTGGTGATCCTGTGGAATAATAAAGATAAAGCTATATTCAGGTTGAAGGTATAGATGAGACTGTATTTTTAATTTTGCTTAAAGGAACTCGGTCAAGCTTATAACTAGTCCCATTGGAGCTTGTGAAATTAAAATGTTACATTATTTAGTCAAGATAATTAAGTAGTAGGTAACCGTTTTGTAGTAACTGTATTCAAATCTGATAACTACTTATCTGTTATTGTTACATTTTCCATTATTCCAGGGAAACATGTAATCATTCCAAAATAATACTACCATATTTTTGTCACCATATTATAGTTGACTATTGAGTTTAAGGTGCAGTCTCTTCCACTTCCTTTATTTACTCCCAATTCCAAGTTGACGAAACAGCACCAGTCAGCTGTTGTTAGAATGAAAAATGTATTCAAGACTTGGGTTTATGACAGTGGTAATTTGTTATCTTAACTCAGGTGTGGATTTGATAATGCTTCACACTTATAGAACAGTCAAAAATGTTGATTTAATCAAATTTCAGGTAAATACTGTTTGCAAACAATAACGTTTTAACTGAAAAATATTAGGTAGGGTATGCAACTTGGTGCCTGTCTGATTATGTTTTGTTTTGTTGAGTGAAAACATTGTATAGACTGATGATGCTACCACATTCTCCATGTGCTGTTATTTTAAAAAATCTGTGACTGGATCTTGCATATGTGGGTTATGTAGAAATTTTTAGTTGAAACTGTAAGCTTGTGAAGAAAATTTTATTAAACATCTCAGCTAGCTGCTAAATGGCTGCATGGGTCAGTTGTCGTTTTCTGTTTCAGTCAACAGCAGTCTCAGTTGAGGAAATTGTGGTAAATCTAAACCCTCTCTGAACACTATGAGGGAGTGATTGCATTACATGCACTACTGTCTGTATCTGCTGTATGTAAAGATGTAGGCTGCACCTTGTTCATTTGTAGGATTGTTTTATTTCTAATATTATGTTTTATTACTCAATTCTCAATTTAGAGTAAATATTTTCACCAAAATCTTACTTGATGTAGCTTACTGAAGGAATTTTCACAAGCAGAGTTGTAATAAATTGAAAAAATGTATACTTAACAGCTGCCTAAGAGTTGAGTAATAATTTCTTGTTGTTATCATATATCTCAGAGACTGTGGAATTTGTTGTTCACAAGTGAGAAACAAAAATCCTTTATTCGTGCACATGATCTTTAAAGCTTTCTTTTTATGCGCCAACTCGTAATCAGTTTCAGAATCATTGTAGTCAACTGGTGGAAGTACAAACTCCACAAATTATAATCCATTTTATATTGATACTCATTTTGGAATGTGATGTTCATTATAGGTAGCACTAGTTTTGAATTAAATTGTCGGTGGCTGAATAACTGGTTCTCAAGTTTATGGAAGCAGGGCCACCCGTAGATTTCATGGGCTTCTAGACAAACTTCTCAAGTCTTCTCAGGCTGTAGGATTTAGTTATCACAAATATTGATTCTTTGGTTTTTTATTTTACTTACGAGAAGTAAATAAATGCTGCCTAGACAGTGAACTGTCAGTAATTTATTAACTGAATATACTGTATTTGAACAGATAGAAATATTAGTACATACAATAATAATAATAATAATAATAGTAATAATAATAACAGCAATAATGTTGGAAAAGATAGACTGCTACTTACTGTAAAGATGACATGTTAAGTTACAGAAAGGTACATAACAGACACTTTCACATTAGCTTTCAGCCACAGCCTTCGTCAGAACAAGAAGGCTATGGCCTTAAGCTTATGTGTAAATTGCTTTTAATTGTGCCTGTGTGCAAGTTAATGTGTCATCTTTATGGTAAGTAGCAATCTGTCTTTTCCTACATTGTTGATATTCCAAGCTCCAAACTGGAGTTTCCATTGTTAAATAACAACAACAGTAACAGCTACCAAAAGAAACAGACCTAATATTTAGTGAGAAATCTTTGCAGCAAACTTCATTAGCTGGTTGACACTGTCAGTGTCAGCTGAACAATGTTGGGCAACTGTAGATGAAACACTAAATCTCCTATTCTTGCAACTGATGATGTTATCTGCTACATAGTATGCTCATTTCAAAGCAATTTTGTGCCCTATTGATAACAGTGCTAGATGATTTAGTTTCTCTTGGCCTAAAGTTGATCTTAAATGATTTTTGATTAATGCTAATTTACTAAATCCTTTTTTACGTGAAGCAATAATCACTTGTAGAGAACAAAGATTGTAACCTCAACTTGTCAATTTCATTTACAAAAAGAAATGGAAGCCCTTTGTTTTCTGTTGTGTTTTTCAAATCCAGAAAAGTAGCTTTACTGACTGATGTAAACATTTGTATTTCTCTGATAAGATTATCATTCACATCATCAGGATAGGTTCTAATTAATTTCTTAATTGTATCAGTATTGTTCAAAGTAGTATTTATTCTGAAAATAGCTTCAAAAGTTGCACAAATATGTCTGATTTCTCCAGTTGAGAAACAATGTTGCCTATGATTATGTCAAAAATCTCTTTTTGGGACTGTTTTTCTTCTATTTCATTTGGGAGTGTGCCAGATGCTTCACTCCTACTCCAATCAGATTCATCAAAGATAATTTTCCTTTATCTTCCTCTTTTTTTTTTAAAAAAAAAAACACTGCCTCAGCCACAATTTCAGTTGTCCTTTTTTTTAGCTCTGTATACAGGGACTAGTATGTGAATAACAGTCAAAAAATTGATTTTTTAATTTTTATCCAGAAAAATTCTCTGTTGTTTTCTGAATGAGAAAGAATTTACTTCCAGGAAAATGGACCACAAAAAGTACTAAAATTAAAGGAATTTAGAAGTAGTTGCACCCACCACGATGTCCCCAAGGCACACAGTCAGCTCTGTGAAAAATAAAGTTTTGCTCTCATTTGTTTTGTTGTTAGACTTTTTAGTCCCTTAAGTTGGTTAACCTGTGAAAGCTGTACAGTTGCTTATCTTTCGTTTATACTGAGAGTTTAGTCATTGTATGCTGTTGTTTTGGCGCGAATATTTTGTTTACAGCGAAGTAACTGTGTGTGTGTGTTTCATATTCCACTTAAAAGCAATGGGAAGAATTAAGAACTTCGGTGTTAAACAATGTAAATTTTATGGAGACCAGTTCACCTAACAGATTAACGTTCACCTAACAGATTAACTCTGCTAATACTGAAATGCAATGTGATGCAACACTTGAATGTACTTCAACTACTCCAAGCGCTTTGAAGCTAAAACTGAAATATTTGGACAATGGGCGTGACCGTATTAATGCTGATAATATAGACATGCCAACTATTGGTTCAGGTTGTGTTACACTCTGCTCTATTTGAACTAATAAATAAAGCTTTGCAGTTTAAGGAATGTGGCAATAGTGGTGTAAAGGTATTTGAGGAGATACATGCTAGAATAGGTTGTGCATCGAAATTAAGATCTGTTTGTAATTTTTGTGAGTGTGGTTATACTTGTGGTGTAACTAAACAGAGAGTGTATAACACAAACATCAAACTTGCTTATGCTATGAGTTGTATAGGCAAAGGGTACAAAAGTGCACAAATTTTCTGTGCTCATGTAAGCTTACCTCCCCCTACAAGATTTGACAGGTATAATAAAATTATTCTACGGACTTCAGAAGAAGTAGCAAATGATAGTTTTAATAATGCTGTTCAGGAAAGTGTAGACACGAAAGACAGCAACGCATGTGTGTCTGCAGCCTTGGCTGCATCCTGGCAACAAAATATCATAGTTCCCTAAATGGTGTTGTGACAGCTACCTCCTTGGACAGTGATAAAGTCATTGATGTGGAGTATATTACCAAGTACTGTCATGGCTGTACTAGTGGAAATGAAAATCATAAATGTTTGATTAATTTTAGTGGCTATAGTGGAGGGATGGAATCTGATGGTGTTGTGAAGATATTTCACAAGTCAGTGGAGAAATATGGTGTGCTATATGTATCTTACCTAGGAGATGGAGACTCAAAAGGGTACCAAAAAGTTTATGAATCCAAACCTTATGCTGACACAAAAATTGAAAAAATGGAATGTGTTGGACATGTCCAGAAAAGGTTTGGTACAAGGCTGAGGAACTTAAAGATGAATTTGAAGGGAAAGAAATTAGCTGATGGTAACTGTGTTATTGGACATGGTTGGCTTACAGACGAAGAAATAGACAGGTTGCAGTGTTATTATAGACAAGCCATAAGACAAAATAAAAATCACCTTGAGGGAATGAAACAGGCAGTATGGGCTACCTTCTATCATAAGTCCGCCACAGATGACAACCCATGTCATGTACTCTGCTCACATGGCAGTGACTTTTGGTGTGGCTACCAGAGGGCTGTTACTTAAGGTGTGACCTACAACCATAAACATTCTTTGCCATTTGTTATAATGGACGTTATAAATCCTATATATATGGATTTTAGTGACACAAGTTTATTAGAGAAACATTTACACATTAGGACTCAAAATCCAAATGAAAGTTTCAACAATTGAATATGGGAACGGATAACAAAAACTGTTTTAGTAGCATTAAATACTTTGAAAATAGGGTACTAGATGCTGTTCTATGTTTCAATGATATTGCAGTGTCAAGGCCTAATGTTGTGGAAGTTATAGGAGTGCCTGGTGAACTAAATACACAGAGAGCTTTAATAGCCGTTGTCCAAAGGAGACTATCCAAAGCAGCAAAATCAATGTTGTAAGCCACCAAAGAAGCAAGAATAAGAAGAAGAAATGTGAAAAAGAAAAGGGAGGAAGAACAACACAGGAAACAAGATGAATATGGACCTGGGATGCACTAATGCCATGCAAGTTTTAATTTTATCTTGAATTTCACGGAAGTTAAATTATTTCATGTTCTTGTACACTTTGGATCAAAAACTGTTAAAGATAGAGAGCTGAAATTTTGTATACTGTCTTAAAACATGCTTAACTAAAGAGTAGACTAGTCTTGTGACATAAATTTGAAACTAAAATGCTTTTTTTGAAGAAAAACTCTGAATTCATTTCCAATATTTTTGATAATCATACTTAACAATTTTTTGTACCACAATTTATGACAGCACCATCTTTTCAGTAGTCTGCTTTAAAGATATTAGTGTAAAGTCCTTACAGGACAAAAATAAACGTGTTACTTTGTATTTTGAGTAATGTGTACCTATGATTTACATAAACAATTAGCATGGTTTATTTCACTAGCAACAAAAAAACAAGTGTGAGAGCTGAAGCTGTGGTTCATTCATAAAAATGTTTCCAAAAGATGTCTTAAAAGATAGTAAGCATTATACGAGCTTATGAATCTTATTCTTTGAGTTATGTTGTTTAGAGAACACAATTTTTTCAAAGTTTCCGCCGGGTTCACAGACTAGTCCCTTAGGATTTCAGGCCAGAGTGCTCTTACATCCTTATCTATGAAAACCATAAGAGCTCTAATATTTTTTTTCATTTCAGTATTAAGGAAAATACCGTTTGACTGCAGAATCAATCGTCTTACATTTATATGGTCTAAAATGTTCCTCCAAACATTCAAGAGAATCAGTGTTTCAAACTTGGAGAAATAATAGATCAGTCTGTCGGGTTCAGCTAAACTGGTGGCTGTCCGACCTTTGCTTAACGTGATTCAGAAGAATGAAGACCTTCAGTTGAGCAACAATAACTTTATTGCGAGCGCGTATCTGACGATGCCCGGCATGTATGGACCGATCGGAGTTACAAAATTTTGCTTCCGGCCTCTACAGAAGGATCCTTAATCCTCGGAAAACTTCTGTAGTTAGGAGAGAAACAGTACTCGTCCACACAAGCCAGGAGGCACAAACTACTAACTAACTCAAAAAGACAAGGAATAATAATAATAAACAGAACGTATATAAAAGCTAGAAAACACAGCGCCTCTAGAGGCTGGGCGCGGATCTACACTGACGTCGTGTACAGTAATTACGACCGCATAACACTGCATTGACACACACACACACACACACACACACACACACACACACACACACACACACACACACACTGGCGAGCTTTAATTAGCGCGCGGCAGCGTCGCTACATCAGCCCCCAGGGCGGAAGCGGAGCGTCGGCATCGAGATACCACGCCGGAAAGTGCACCCGACGTCCAGAACGGGTCATCCTCGTCGGAGGAGGAGGAACAGCGTCAGGAGGCGGACGTTGTGCTGCGTTGGGCGGTGGATGTTGAAGAGCCGGCGCCGGAGATGTGGCGTCAGTCTGGAACAGCAGTAAGTGGATGCCCAGGACGAGGTGCCGCTAGTGGGGTGTCAGGAAAAACATACCCAGGTTTAACCCGATTCAACGCAACAGTTGTGGTTTTGCCATTCACTAGGATATCAATGGTGTGGGCACTGCGCCGTAGCACTTCATATGGACCAGAATAAGGAGCTTGTAGAGGCGGTTTAACGCCCTCAGTGCAGAGCATGACGTGACGACATTGCTCCAGGTCCTGGTGCGCGAAAGTGGGCGGCTTGCCATGACGTGTGGCCTTCAGAGGACGAATCTTTGATACATGGTCCCTCAAGCGTCGCAAGAAATCCGGCTGGCCAGTAGCAACTGTCTCTGTGGCGTCAGCGTCTACAAAGTCACCAGGAAGGCGCAGTGTTTCTCCATAAACCAGTTCTGCCGCTGATGACCCCAGGTCTGGTTTGAAAGTAGTCCATAAGCCTAACAAGACCACCGGTAGCGCAGTTGTCCAGGTTTCTTCGTGGCACATCAGTGCGGCCTTCAAACAACGGTGGCAGCGTTCGATCATTCCGTTGCTTGCTGGGTGATAACTTGTGGTCTTATGGTGAGTGTAACCACATAACTTGGCCAGCTGTAAGAACAGTTCTGATTCAAATTGCCGTCCGCGGTCAGTGGTAATATGTAGTGGGCACCCAAATCTTGCCAACCAAGACATTGCAAAAGCGGAAGCTAATGTGTCTGCTGTGATCTTATCCACCGGCACTGCCTCCGGCCAATGTGTAAAACGGTCGATCATTGTAAACAGATATCTTTGCCCGTTCGAAGGTGGAAGTGGTCCGACTACATCCAAATGAACGTGGGCAAAGCGGGCGGTGGTATCCGGAAAATCGCTGATCGGTGCCCGTACATGGCGGTTAATCTTGCAGCGTTGGCACTGAAGACAAGATCGGACCCACTCGCGGCAGTCTTTTTGCATGCCTGGCCACACGAAACGTTGCGATACTAGGCGGAATGTCAATGAGTTTCAGTTGCAATGCGGAAGCCGTATCTTTAACATAGGCAAGGAGGTCATCGTCTTTCTGTGCCTGTGCCAGTGCAGGAAAGTCTATGGTACTGGAAACACAGCTGATCCGTGATAGGCAATCCGCAACAATGTTGTTGATCATAGAAATATGTCTAATGTCGGTAGTAAACTGGGCCACGAACTCAAGGTGATGAAATTGATGGGGGGAGCAGTTGACACTATCCCGACGGAAGGTGAACGTGAGTGGCTTGTGGTCTGTATATATCGTGAAAGTTCGCACTTCCACTTGGGGGCGGAAATATTTCACTGCTTGGTATACTGCCAGGAGCTCACGGTCATATGTGCTCCATTTTCTCTGTGCAGGCGAAAGCTTGTGGGAATAATACGCCAGTGGCTGCCATGCGTTGTCCGACCATTGTTGTAACGCGGCTCCAATAGCCGTCTGGCTCGCGTCTACGACAATTGCTAACGGCGCGTCGAGCCGTGGGTGTGCGAGAAGCGCCGCGTCGGCCATGCTCCTCTTTGTTGCCTCGAACGCAGAACACATGTCCTCTGTCCACTTTATCAGAGACTTGCTATTTACTTTAGGGCCTGATAATGCCGCCATCGAAGGCTCTTGGAGCTCAGCAGCGTGGGGAAGGTGTCGTCGATAAAAATTGAGCATCCCCAAAAAACGACGTAATTCTTTGATCGTAGTTGGTCGGGGTAGCTGCAAGATAGCGTCCACCTTCTCAGACAGAGGAAGAGAGCCTTCAGCAGAAATCTTATGGCCAAGAAATGTCACCTCTGACTGCCCAAAAACACACTTGTCCACGTTCAAGACGACACCGTAACGCTCCAATCGCTCGAAAATCTCTCGCAGATGTTGTCGGTGTTGTTCATGGTCAGCAGAGAACACTAACACATCATCCAGGTAGGCCAAACAGAACGGCAGCCCCTGGAGAACCGAGTTCATAAACCTTTGCCAGGTCTGAGCGGCATTGCGTAAACCGAAAGTCATAAATTTGCTTTCAAATAAACCGAAAGGCGTTATTATTGCAGTCTTTGGAATGTCGTCATTGGCCACCAGAATCTGTGTATACGCTTTAGCGCAGTCCAGAACTGTAAACACCGTGGCACCATGTAAAGCGTGATTATAATCCCTCAGTAACGGAACAGGATATCTGTCTGGCACTGTTCGCGCGTTAAGCACACGGTAGTCAACGCATGGGCGCCAAGCTCCACCCTTCTTCGGAACAAGATGTAATGTGGAGGACCACGGGCTCTTAGATGGCCGGATTATGCCCTCACGAATCATGGCGTCGAATTCTGCATTCGGTATCTTCAGTCGGTCCGGAGCGAGACTCCTAGGTCGGCATGCTACTGGGGGACCATCAGTCATTTGAATGTGATGCACCGTGTCATGTGGTATGAACCTGGGAGCGCCGGGCGGTCTGGTCAAGTTCGGATAGTTAAGCAGTAATTCAGTGTACTCACCCTCCATAGCATGGACCAACTTGGCACTGTGCATTGCGGTGTTGCGACGGAATCCCGTGACTGCTAAGCCAGTGACGCTGTCTACCAAGCGTGCGTTCGTGACGTCCGGCAGCAGGTGGTAGTGCGCCAGGAGGTCAGCCCCGACGATCGCCTCCGTGACGTCAGCCACTGTAAAATTCCACTCGTACGCGCGACGTAGGCCGAGATAAAGCTCCATCCTCTGTGTGCCATATGTTGCAATGGAAGAATTGTTGGCAGGCGTCAGACGGAAGGCAGTTGGCGGCCGGCAACGATGTATGGCTGTTCGTGGTATGATACTCAGGTCCGACCCAGTGTCAATTAAAAACTTTACGCCGGAACTCCTATCGGTAACGAACAGGCGCTTGGAGGATAACTGGCAGTCGGTTGCGCCTATTGTCGACTGCCAGTGGCGTTTGGGTGCGCGCATGGCAATGTGCACTTTCTTGCCTGATTGCCGAATCATCGGTGGTACCAGCACAACGGTAGCTCCCCTTGCGGAGTGGTAGTACCGTCGGAAGATCTGCTTCTCGAACGCCGCCGTCTGTATCGGCTTCTTCTATTGTTGTCGTCGTCACGTGCCAGCAGCGCACTGACCTCAACCTTGGCCGCGAGTGAATCATGGTCAGCCCGTGCTACAGACGCGGTACTGTTTGCACTGTTGTCCAACGCCGCGACTGGGCTGACCTGAGCCGGTGTGATCGCGTCCTGAATCCGGTCTGCTAGCTGCGCCACGTCATCCAGCGGCATGTCCGTTTGTGAGGCGATTATGGCTTCTATTTGCTGCGGCAACCTACTGCTCCACAGCGTTCTGAGCAGACTGTCTGGCACAGTAACGGTGTCGACTTTACTGCATAGATGTCTCAGGTATTGAGAAGGCTTCCTGTCGCCAATTTCTTCCTGTGTCAGAACCTGACGTATCCGGTCCTCTTGTGACGCGGCCACCAGTCGAATCAACGCTGATGCCTGGCATAACCTCCAGCCTCTCGCGGTGCTGTGATTATGTCCTGCACCTCGGCTGCATAACGTTGCTCGAGTTGGCTCACAATCAGCGCAAATTTAGTTGCTTTGACCGTTATCCCAGCGCAGCTAAAACTTGCCTCTGCCTGCGCGAACCAGAGTACCGGGTTGTCGGGCCAGAACGGCGGCAAACGGACTGCAATCCTGGAGACTGCCTGCTGTTCGGTCATTATGTGCTCGTTACTTACGTAGCTCACGGCTGCTTCTTCTTAATCACGTCGGTCTCTGCTTGAATCACGTCGGGGTCACCACTTGTCAGGTTCAGCTAAACTGGTGGCTGTCCGACCTTTGCTTAACATGATTCAGAAGAATGAAAACCTTCAGATGAGCAACAATAACTTTATTGCGAGCGCGTGTCTGATGATGCCCGGCATGCATGGACCGATCGGAGTTACAAAATTTTGCTTCCGGCCTTTACAGAAGGATCCTTAATCCTCGGAAAACTTCCGTAGTTAGGAGAGAAACAGTACTCGTCCACACAAGCCAGGAGGCACGGAACTACAACCTAACTCAAAAAACAAGGAATAATAATAATATAAACAGAACGTATATAAAAGCTGGGCAACGGCCTAGCCGCAGTGGATACACCGGTTCCCGTGAGATCTCCGAAGTGAAGCACTGTCGGGCATGGCCGGCGCTTGGATGGGTGACCATCCAGCCGCCATGCACTGTTGCCATTTTTCGGGGTGCACTCAGCCTTGTGATGCCAATTGAGGAGCTACTCGACCGAATAGTAGCGGCTCCGGTCAAAGAAAACCATCATAACGACTGGGAGAGCGGTGTGCTGACCACACGCCCCTCCTATCCGCATCCTCATCTGAGGATGACACGGTGGTCGGATGGTCCTGGTGGGCCACTTGTGACCTGAAGACGGAGTTAAAAAAATATATATAAGCTAGAAAACACAGCGCCTCTAGAGGCTGGGCGCAGAACTACACTGACCTCGTGTACAGTAATTATGACCGCATAACACTGCACTGACACACGCGCACAGCACACACACACACACACACACACACACCGGCAAGCTTGAATTAGCGTGCGGCAGCGTCGCTACAAGTCTGTTCACTCCTACTATCCAATCGTGAGACAAACTACATTGACTTTTTGTGTATTGTAAAGCTTCTGCTACTTCTGATTGTTTTTATGCTATAGGCTTCACTGCCTCAGTTCTTGCACTCCATCCTGTTTCAGACAGTCAGCGAGGAGATCGACCTCCAGTGTGTTTTAGTAATGCTCTCCATTTTTATGGGCTTGCTCTAAAGAAATTGTACAGCTATATCAGACACCTGAGGAATGTATGTACTACTTCATTTCTTCTTGTAGCATGCAATCCTGAAAAGTTCAGAATACAAGCGGCTCAAGGAGAAAATGTTACCAGTGAGTTAATGTGTCTAATTTTTGGTTGCAGACCTTTTATTTAGCCTGACAAATTTTATCCATGATCAAGGCACTGACCATGACAGTTTTACGTTACATCCTGCCTCATATGTAGCTCACTCTTTCTTGTTATCACACTGCAGTCACCCACGTATCAACCATTCCTGCTTCCGTCACGTTCCTCCCAGCAATGCATGACACACAGCCCATTGACTGCCACATCCTATCAGTAGGATCACGCAGCAGTTGTCAATTGTAGTGGTGGAATAATAGAATACCCTACCACAAGAACTCCATGCCAATCTTGTGGCCAGCATGGTAATACATTGCAGAGCATACAGTGCCATCCGCGAAGCGCGCGCGCGCACACACACACACACACACACACACACACACACACACACACACACACACACACACACACACACTATGCATGCCTTGCTTTTTGTAATGTCGAGGGGACCATCATAAATCACAATTACTTAAGTGTAATTATTGTTTTTGTATAAAAGTGTCATTTCTGTTCAGATCATGTTTTTCTTTCAGTTACCTTCTGTATTATACTGTAGCAGTTCTTTCTATGTGTGGTCCAAATTTCATCAAGCTATATTACTTGTCAGAAACATGTAAAGCAAAAGTTACTTTTTTTTTATAAACTAGTGCACACCAGTGTAGTAACCACCATATTATAAATCTGCCTTTGTTGCTGTTGATGGGTTACTGTAACCCTGGCAAAGGATTCTCATAAGGTACTACTACTCAAAGCCTGGTGAACCAAGGTATTTAAAGTGGCGTCTCTCCTCTATTACTATTACTCTGTGATGGCAAGTGACAGGCAGAACCTTGCTCCCTAATTTGTTCCAGGTTGGCAGAGTTCATGAACTATTTTGTTATGACGGTGAACACAACTAAACATTAAATTTAAGTGAAACAAAATACATTGGTATGCAAGAGCATTCTTTCTCCATCTGTTTGTAATTTTGTTTCCAGCTCATGTGATTTTTCAAGCTTTAAGTAATTATATTTTGAAGCTTGTATGATTTTGCACATGAAGCTTTATGTAATTAATTTAGTCAGTCATGAATACTACTAGTCTGCATTGTATCAGACAACAGAAAACTAATATGTGATACTGCCTCAACTTTTTATGCTGATTTGAAATCTGTTTTCAATTTTTTCGTGTCACATACAGTATTGCTGCAATTTGACTTCAAAAATGTATTGGTATGCCAGTAGGTTATATGTATTGTTGCAGGGAAGTTCCTCAATGCGGCCCTGTATACCTGTAGGCTGTTGCACTTATTAATGCTATCTGATACTGTGTGACCTTGAAAGTGTTGTTTATCTCACAGGCTTGCATTACCACTGCTATATTGCAATTCTACTGCATATTTAAGACAGTATTAATAGAACAGTTCACCTGTTGTTTGTAGTTACTACAGTGTCAACACACAAGTGTGTGAACACTTGTGGAAATTATACAGCTCCTGTGCAGAGAATGGTTATCACAGACCTCATGAAAAAAGCTTACCATGCTTATTTTAAAATGAAACTTGATAACCAGTAGAAGGGTTTGACAGTTTGCCGCTGTTGTGCTGACAGGTTAAGATTGTGGACAAAAGGAAAGAAAACATGAATGCCGTTTGTGATTACTTCTGCTTATTTAATGTTCAGGAGTGCAATTTGAAAAATAAGAAACAAATTGTGCATCCAGTCATTGATTTAACCATTAGGCCAGTTGCACATGGAGAAGAACTGATTGCTCCTCTTCCTCTATCTGTTCTAGAGAATGCATGAGGAGATGATGAAAATGAAGTTGATGCCATTACCAAAGACGATAATGATATCTACCAGCCTGAATGCAACTTCATTGCACAACTCAAACATTGTTTATTGCACACCTGTTATCATCTCATATCAGATTTGAATTTGCCTAAGGAATCTGCACAGCTAAGTGGCTCCCGGTTAAAAAGTAAGAATTCTCTGGAACCAGGAACGCACTACCCAAGATACAGACCTTGGGTTACTGCAATAATATAAATAAGTTAATGCAGTTCTGTGACGTTGAACATGATCCTACTCTATGGAGACTTTTTCTAGATTCATCAACCAGGAGGCTGAAAGTGTGTTACTGCATAATGGGATTGAGTATATGTCCATTCCTGTGGCCCGTTCAGTTCAAGTGAAAGCTATGTATGAGAATGTGAAGATACTCTTAACAAGTACCCAACATGAGGAACACAAATGACTTATCTGCAGTGACTTCAAAGTTATTGGAATACTGTTAGCACAGCGAGCCAAGTTTACAAAAGTACCTTGCTGCATATGCAAAGGGAATAGTTGAGCAAGGCAAAGACATTGGAGTGTGAGAGTTTGGCCAGAGTGGAGAAATTTTGTGCTTGGAACTAAAAACATTCTGCACGAGCTGCTTGTGGGGGAGGGGGATCCTTGTTTCCACCACTACACGTAAAACTGGGCTTGATAAAGCAATTTCTAAAGGCTCTACTACAGGATGGGCCCTGCATCTAGTGCCTTTCCAAGAAATTTTCCTTTGTCACACAAGACAAGTTGAAATCTGAAATTTTTGTTGATCCTTAAATAAAGAAATTGATGATTTAGATAAGACAATGATGAAGAGGGAAAAAGATGCATAGATCACCTTCCGATCTGTTACTAAGAACTTTCTTAAGAATAACATAGTCACAAATACAAGGCCATTGCTGAAAAGCTGTTGCAAAATTTCAAGAAGATGGGTTGTAACATGAGTGTGAAAGTTCGCTTTCTACACTCGCATATTGACTACTTTCTGGAAAATTTGGGACATTATAGTGAAGAGCAGGGTAAACATTTTCACCAAGAAATTACGGCGATGGAGTTGAGGTGCCAGGGGAACTGGCATGCAACTATGATGGCCGACTACTGTTGGATGTTGAAGAATGACACTCATCATATGCAAGGATCTGAAAGGAAGTTAGAGGAAAGAAAGTTTAAAAATTAATGGAACACTGTTGACTTCTTGTTTTTATACTAGATAGTCGTGGAGATTAAAAAATCACCTTGTGTGAAATAGTGTTGAATATATTTGGGGTTCAGAAGTTAAAATCATCAAACTATTACCTCTTAATTTGCGTAAAAACCTGATGTGACAGACAAAAATTGACGTCATTTCTAGAATCCGCATAAAAAATTGATTCAAGAACACCTACTTTCTACAAATCATCTGACAAAAAGTTTTAAAATGCAGACTAGTGTAATTGTTTGCACCAAATTCAGTGTACAGGGAATGTCAAATATCCCTCAAAAAGCAGATTAGTTTGAGAAAGGCATTTCTATTTCATTTTTGCCGGAATATCTATAACATTGTAATAAAAATCAGGTATTGTGCACATATTTTCACTGTACATTTTGTTGTGTTGTAATGTTAGTGTTGAACTACAATTTAATGCTACATACACCCATTAGAATATTGACACTGTAGTTCTGTGCCTTTGCTGTCTTTAACAAACAGAGAGAGAAAATCTGTCCTCTCTCCCTGTGTATTATTTCTTATGTGTGAAGATTATTTGCATTTTCAAACTTGTGTAATACACATTTGAGATATATCTATGGTTGTTCTTTTCAGGTAGGGACAAGTTGTGACTGTAAGTCTGTGATTCATGGATACTGACCCTGGTATTATTTGTTTTCAACACTGTGATTCTAAAGTATTTTGTTTCGAATTACCAGAAAAATGTCCTGTGTGTCTAAGTCCTATGGCAAATACTGTACTTCCTCTTCCTCCATTCAGGTAAGAGATATTATCAGCATACATTAAATAATTTTCTTGCTTTTACTTAATTTTTGTCTGTATTGACCCATTTAGTAAGCTTGAGACACCTAATGTGCTAGACTGCAACATCATTAATACAGAAAATAAATATTCACCTCTGTCTTCTTTGTTTTTAACTTTGAAATTTTCCATGTAGTTGTGGTCTTGCCTTATCAAATTTCATTCTTTTCACGTGGCAAATATTTTAGAAATTATGGTGTCTTCAATAGGACATACAAACAATTTTCCAGTGGCATATATGAATGTTAATGACAAGGGTTGGAACCTTAATAGTGGCAACTATCTACTTACAATTTATACAAAATAGATACAAGCTTCAAAGTTTTACTGTCCTTCAGAGTCGTTACTGGCATTGTGTATAACCTGTTACCACTGATGTAAAAGTTGTAGGATACCCTTAGCAGCATCAGTTGTGTTGATAGTTTGAGAGGAGCAATCTGTTGCAGACAGATCTCTGCAACAGTTCTGAAGCGGATGACACCAAGTGCTTCCGTCATATTAGGACACAAATTGAAGTCCAGGGAATGTACTGGGTAATACAATACCTCCCAGCCCCATCAATCGAACAAATAAGTCACAGCTCGTGCCATGTGTATCTGAGCATTGTCCTGCAAAATGATGGGCAAGTCCTACAGAAAGTTTTGTCTCTTCTTTCTCTAAACTGATCACAGGCTATGTTCAAAAAATGAACAGCTTAGAGAAAGAAGCGGCAACATTTCGTGTGTGACATTCTCATCATTTTGCAGGACAATGTTTATCCATGTAGAAAAATCATTGGTATAGCTCACTTAGGATACGGTGACCGATGCGCAATGACCAGTTTTTGTCCAAAGTGCTGGGCGAGTTCATTCATTCGTTTGGAAGGGTAGGCCGATAAGCATCTTCCACCTTTTGGCTAAGCATCTTCCACCTTTCGGCTGGTCAGCGATGACAGAATTGAGGCGCACACCATGCAATCTTTCTCAAATGATTTTATTGAAACTATACGTAAAAAAATCAATGTTGCTTTATTTATTATAGCTACATATATCAGGTTCATGCTGCTGTGCCCATCATTTCATTAATGACCATAGTTATTGTGATATTTACGTGAAAAGTAAGACAATGCGCGAAATTTGGAAAAGTGTTAAGTGAAAAATAGAGTTTGCTATGATTTTGCATTTGTTGTTGCGTATGAATTTTAGCTAACATATTGAATTTTTCTTTAGACTTGGGTAGAAGTATGTATCTGTCACCAACATTGAGAAAATTGGTCTGATATAACACACTCATTTGTGGTCAAACCATGCCAGAGATAAAGACAGAGTGAAATATCCACAACACTCCTCATATTTCATAAGCAGTTTGAGATATCGAAATGAGATTTTGAAAAATGATAGCATTCAAAGAGGAGAGAATTTTACCATATCATTATTATGTAATACTTCATTATCTGCTGTGTTATTCCAATCACTACAGACTTTTTCGATGAAAGAATGTAGTTATTTAAGGCCATCGATAGCTGGTGAAATAAGAAATGCTATTGGTTTTGGAACAACATTTACTATGTAATCAAAAGTATACAGACACCCCCAAAAACATACGTTTTTCATATTAGGTGCATTGTGCTGCCACCTCCTGCCAGGTACTCCATATCAGCGACCTCAGTAGTCATTACACATCGTGAGAGAGCAGAAAGGGGCGCTCCGCGAAACTCACGGACTTTGAACATTGTCAGGTGATTGGGTGTCACTTGTGTCATGCGTCTGTATCCGAGAATATCCCTAGGTCCACTGTTTCAGATGTGATAGTGAAGTGGAAACGTGAAGGGACACATACAGCACAAAAGCGTACAGGCCGACATCGTCTGTTGACTCACAGAGACCGCCAACAGTTGAAGAGGGTCATAATGTGTAATAGGCAGACATCTATCCAGACCATCACACAGGAATTCCAAACTGCATCAGGATCCACTGCAAGTACTATGACAGTTAGGCAAAAAGTCAGGAAACTTAGATTTCATGATCGAGAGGCTGCTCATAAGCCACACATCATGTCGGTAAATGTCAAAATATGCCTCGCTTGGTGTAAGGAGCGTAAACATTAAGACAATTGAACAGTGGAAAAACGTTGTGTGGAGTGGCAAATCGTGGTACACAATGTGACAGTCCAATGGCCGGGTGTGTGTATGGCGAATGACCGGTGAATGTCATCTACCAGCATGTGTAGTGCCAACAGTAAAATTCAGAGGCAGTGGTGTTACAGTGTGGCCGTGTTTTTTGTGGAGGGCGCTTGCACTCCTTGTTGTTTTGCATGGCACTATCGCAGCAAAGGCCTACATTGATATTTTAAGTACTGTCTTGCTTCCCACTGTTGAAAAGCAATTCGGGGATGGCAATTACATCTTTCAACACGATTGAGCACCTGTTCATAATGTACGGCCTGTGGCGGAGTGGTTACACGACAATAACATCCCTGTAATGGACTGACCTGCACAGAGTCCTGACGTGAATCCTATAGAATACCTTTGGGATGTTTTGGAATGCCGACATTGTGCCAGGCCTCACCGACTGACATCATTATCACTCCTCAATGCAGCACTCTGTGAAGAATTGGCTACCATTCCCCAAGAAACCTTCCAGCATCTGATTGGACATATGCCTGCAAGAGTGGAAGCTGTCATCAAGGCTAAGGGTGGGCCAAGGCGATATTGAATTCCAGCATTACCGATGGAGTGCCCACGAACTTGTAAGTCATTTTCAGCCAGGTGTCCGGATACTTTTGATCACATAGTGTATATGAAAGCATTACATGTTTTTGCTTTCTCATAAGCTACTGAGTACTTTTTCTCAGTTCCTCACTTAATAAACTGCTTTTTCAGAATTCTCTCGCAGTTATGTCTGCGCAATATGTTAGTGAGGTGAGACAGTGTGAACTCCACTAAATTTTGGCAAAAGAAGTAAATTTTGACATAGCAGCCCTAGAAATGTGTAGACTTTACTCAAAATTCACCATTCATGACATTCCTCTGAAAGTTACAGTTGGTTAACAAGCCAGACGAAAATAAATTGCTGCATATTCAGAGGAATTCCTATTAGATACTGACGAAAGCAGAGGTGACAATAGATCTTTTTGAATGGTCACCATGCAAGTATGGGCGTGGAGGGGCCCCACTTAATATTTACAAAAGATGTAAGCGTAGGCTTCAGTTTAGAATGGCACCTCCACTCCAGCACACGGCATTTCCCCTACAGTACTCTTGAGTGCCCCCCTCCCCTCCCCCTTGCCCACCACCACTGCTGCTCTCCCCATGCTTCCCCAGATAACTGTGCATCTAGCATCCAAGGCATTTGGCGCCCACTATAGTTGTGGCTTTGCTGAAAGAATTCCTCTTTGTATCAAATGTGAAGTGTAGGCAACAAAACAAGAACTGTCTAACAAACTCTTTGCACTTCAGATAATCTTTGAGCTTAGAGTCTCTAATCTGTTGAAGTAGTAAGAACAGACAGTTGAAAAATTACCAGATCAGATGAAGGGTAGAGTGCAAACACAGTCCACATGGGGTATCCTAGCAATTTTAACAGTCACCTGTGAACAATTAAACCAAGTACAAGGGGTTACTAAAAAAAAACTGGAATTATTTTTTAAAAGCTATATATTTTCAAATTGAATTCAAAACAACTTTATCCACTTCAAAATACTCTGCATTACAACTGCATTCCACCAGTGCTTCCCCTGTTCAAAACATTTTTTGGTCATCTTTACAAATGGTTGACAGCTCCTCCCTAGTTTTTTTCTTGACTTCTTCAATTTTGTCAAATCAGTGACCTTCTATGCCCATTTTCATATGTTGAAATGAGAAAAAGTCCCATTGAGCTAGGTCAGGCAAGTCAGGTGTGTGGGGCAGCAGAACCATGTCATTTTTAGCCAAAAAGTGCCTAACATAGATGGCTGTGCGCGCAGGTGCATTGGTTGGGAGAACCAGTCTCCAGTCCACCACAAATTGCGTCTTTTTGAAGAACACTGTTGCGCAGTCTAATCTCTGACAGTCAGTCAATTGCCCATTGGTGCTCTGTGAGCATAAGCTCTCAAATTTTTGCAATATTTTTGTCGGTTCAGATAGTTGATAGATGTCCAAAATGAGATTTGTCGTCAGGCGACGTGTCACAATTTTTAAATCAAGCAAACTACTCATACAGCTGAGGTTTTCCCAAAGCATGATCTTGATAAGCTTTTTCAACGTTAAAACAGTTTCGGGAGCATTTTTACCAAGTAGAAAACAACATTTCACTGCTGTGCATTGTTCACTTAAGCTTGTCATCATAAGAAACGAAACAAGAACAAAACAGTGCTAGCAAAAACAATCACTGCAGATGAACAGAACAAGGTAGGTTGGCAACATAGGCAGCACTAAACTGACAGTGAGCTGTGGCAGAAATGAGTACTACACAAGCTCTGCCTACAGCAATGTTGTTCTGATTTTTTTTGGATACCCTCTCTTATATATGAGGGTGAGCACCAGATAGATTTAAGATTACTTGAGATTTAAATTGAAAATGTTCAGATGCAAGTACTGATCTTGCCCAAGGCAGATGATAACAGCGTGGAGGGTATCTGTCTGTGATGGATCTGATTGGGGATCGGTGCTCGTGATGAAGGCTTCCATAAAAATGAGGTATCTATTAATGAGGAAGGTGGGAAGACGGTATCTGGATATATACGAAAAAAAAACCTTTGACATTTAAATGAACTGAGTTGTCAAATCTGCACATTTATGATAGCTGAATAAATATTAAACAAATAACTTGATAATTTAATTGGATAGATGAAAAACCTACTTGCTAAGTGGTGACAGAACACACACGCAAAAGACAGTTGTAATTGGCAAGCTTTTGGAGCTAGTGGCTTCTTCTTCAGGCAGAGGGGTTGAAGGGAAAGAAAGAGTGGTGAAGCAAAAGGACTGGAGAAGTCTAGGAAAAGGGGTGGGTATTGGGAAGTCACCCAGAACAGCGGGTGAAGGGAGGCTTACTGCATCAGACGAGATTTGAAAACCTAAGAGCTTAAAGCTGAAAGTTGGTGTTTATGTAAGACAGAGATTACTGCTTAAACATCATTCATGAGTTAATGAGAGTGAAAAGCTAGGTTCATTGTACGTAATGGAGGTGGGAGGGGGGCGGTGAAAAATAAACAGTTAAGACAATGATAGATGTAGAAAACTAAAATGGAGTGCAGAAAAGAGTAGTTACTGTGGAAAAATGCTGAGACGGAAGAAATTAACGTAAATTAAGGCCAGGTGGGTGGCGAGAACCAAGGACATGTTGTAGCGCTAGTTCCCACATGCAGAGTTCTGAGAAACTTGTGTCTGGGGGAAGAATCCAGATGTCGCGTGTGGTGAAACAGGCACTGAGATCACAGTTTTCATGATGTAGAGCATCCTCTGCAACTGTATATTGCGTTTCGCCAGTATACACCCTCTGCCTGTGCCCATTCATCCTAATTGATAATTTGGTGGTAGTCATGCCAATGTAAAAGGCCGAACAGTGTTTACATAAATTCTGGTATATGACATGTTTCGCTTCATATGTGGCTCTCCCTTTGATAGTATATGTTTTGCCAGTTACAGGACTGCTATAGGTGGTGGTAGGAGGATGCAAAGGGCAAGTCTTGCAGTGGAGATGGTCACAGGGGTAAGAGCCATAGGGTAGGGAGATGCGTGCAGAAGGAGAATAGGGTCTGACAAGAATATTGTGTAGATGGTAGGGCAGCGAAAAGCCGTTCTAGGTGTGGTGGGCAAAGTCTCAGACAGCATGAATCTCAATTCAGGGAATGATTTTAGGAAGTCATGGCCCTGTCGAAGTAGCTGATTAATAGATTCCAGACCAGGATAATACTGAGTCACCAGTGGTGTGCTCCAAAGTTGTTTTTTGGAGGGATCAGGAGTACCAGGATTGGATGTGATGGCCCAGGAAATCTGATTTTGAACTTGGTGGGTTAACTACGTACAGTGAAGGCTGAGGTGGGAATGGTGGTATATTGCTGTAAAGAGTCTGCATCAGAAAAATATGTTTGCCTCAGTTGCCAAGGCTTTGTGAGGCAGTGTATTTGACATGGAAATGTTGGCAACTGTCAAAATGTAAATACTGTTCTTTGTTGGTAGGTTTAATGTGGACAGGAGTGTTTAGCTGGCCTTTGGTGAGGATGAGATCAACGTCGAGGAAAGTGGCATGGGATTCAGAATAAGACCATGTGAAATTTAATTGGGAGAAAGTATTCAGAGATTCCAGGTCAGCCTCAGCATCAGTTCATATGATACAGATGTCATCAGTGTATCTAAACCAAACCAGGGGCTGAAGACTTATGGATCCCAGGAAAGCCCTCTCCAAGTGACCATGAAAAGATTGCCATAGGAAGGGGACATCCTGGTTCTCATGGCCGTACTCCTGATATGTTTGTTTGTCTGCCCCTCAAACATGAAGTAGTTTTTGGTAAGTATAAAGTTGATTAAGGTAAGAAGGAAGGATGCCATGGGTCTGGAATCAGGTGGGAGCTGACCGAGGAAATGTTCAGCAACAGACAGACCACATACGTGGGGGATGTTGGTGTAGAAGGAGGTATCATCAATGGTGACAAGCAAGGTGTGTGGTGGGAGTGGGATGGCACAGATTTCAGGCAGTATAGGATATGGTTGGTTTGGTATCTTTGATACAAGAGAGGAGTCTTTGTACTGTGGGTTGCAGGTGCTGATTAACTAACGCAGCAACTATAGGATGGCCAGGATGCTTGGGTTTGTGGATCTTAGAAAAATGGTAAAAGGTGGGGGTGTGTGGTTTGGGGTGAAAAGTTCAATGGCTTGAGGTGTTCGTCCTTGTGAGGGGCCTGAGGTTTTAAAGGAGGGACTGCAGGTCAGTTTGAACCACAGGGATGGGATCTTGATGGCAGACGCTGTATGTAGAGGTGTCAGACAGCGGGCGTATATCTTCACTAACATACTCCTTTCGGTCAAATACTACAGTGGTAGAGCCTTTGTCTGCTGGGAGGATAATGATGGAGTCATCAGTTTTTAGGGAATATAGAACCTGGAGTTCTGCAGAGGACAGTTTTGGGTCATGTTGTAGGGACCTGACGAAAGGCTGTGAACCAATGCTGGATGTGAGGAATTCTTGGTAGGCTAATAGGGGATGATTTTGAGGTAGTGGTGGTGGATCAAGTTGGGATCGTGGCCTGAACTGTTCAAGACAGGGTTCAGTGTCAGGTGTACTGTTGGAAAGGTTTTGGGATTGCGTTGCAAGGTGATATTTCCAATTGGTATTACATGTGAAAGAAAGTAGGTTCTTCACCAAAGCAGCATGATCAAATGTAGGTTTAGGGATGAAAGTGAGACCCTCGGATAATACAGATAATTCAGGAGTGGAGAGTGCTTTAGATGAGAGACTAAGGGCACTGTACTGTTGTGACTGGGTCTTATGATTATGAGTTATTCTTGGTGTGGGAGGCATCAGTGAAGGCTGTGGAATGTTAAGGAGGTTGGCCAACCTCGGTTTGTAGGAAAGAAGTAGTGGTTGATGGTGTGACTGTTTAGGGAACTGTAGAAGGACAGGAAGGGAAACACCACTGTTCAGTTAGTTTAGGAGAAGGTGGGATAGCTTTTTGAGGTGAAGTGTTTAGGAGAAGGTGGGATAGCTTTTTGAGGTGAAGTCTGGCATGCTGTTGCAGTTTGAAGTTGGCTTGGCAGATGATACCATCCGAGGAAACATGAGGGGCAGGTAACTGCAGGATTTTGTAGAAAGAGAGAAGTCTGGTGGAGTCGAAATTGGCTGATGAGACATATAGATCACAGATTAGCTGGTAAGAGCAAGAGATTGCTGTATTTGAAGCTGTAAAAGAGCCTGGTGTAGAGTAGGATTACATCCAGAAACAGAGACGATCAATGTAAGGCCTTTCGGAGTCACTCCGTGGGACAAGCACGTTTCATGAAACAGAATGTGAGATCTTAGTTTTGATAGCATGTTTTCAAAAAGAACAAATGTAATATGAGATAGGATTCATCATAGTTTGAAGAGTTAGAAATCATGGAAGTGACAATAAATAAATAAAAGCTGTGGGTGGGAAAGATAGAAAAACAGAAGAAAAATGAGGGAAAAAATTGGAAAAATCAGAAAGAAAATTCATACAAAAACATTAATAAGACATAATGAGTAGGAGGTCTATATGATATGATATGAAAAAAATGTTATATTAAAAGAAAAAAAGAAGAAAGTCGTGAAAACAGACAGAATTTTAAAAACCGGGTAAACAGAAAGCAAAAGTCATAGGAGAATATGTAGACTACTTAGCTTGGCAATTAAAGTGACGTAATAGACGGCAATAAAAGTCAATCAGAGCAGTTTGCTGAAAAACAATTTCACAAAAACGTGAAAGAATTATGTATAAACAAGATAAGTGGATGATGAGAAAAAAAATAGCTGCCAAATTTGTGAATAGATTGGTGAAAGATGATCGGTAGAAGGCCATACAGTGTAATGAACCAAATTCGTAGATAACAATGGAATTGTGTTATATGTATATAAAAATAGAGCCATATATGAGCACAGAAATCACTACTAGAAAAGATAAGGGGCAATGTGTTGTTTAATCTTGGTGTTACAGATAAATAAACGAACAGATTAGCATATAAGGTAGAAAACAGACAACAATTTAAACAAGACAGACAACAACAAAGACTGACAAGAGGCTTACATAAGAAGGAATGATGGCCACATGGGCTAATACATCAACAAAAACAACCAGTTTTTGACAAAATAATTTAATTGGGTACATATGCATCTGTTGTACAATGGATAGCAGTAGGACGTAAAATGGAAGTTTGCAAGGGAATACGTAAGCATGTGCTCTGTTAAAAATATCACGTTTATTCAAGAAGAACAGCTGAACAGACTAATAAGCTAAACAACTTATAAATGGGTGATGTTTGCTGTTCTTCGCAACACTCTCGTCTGTTACAAAATTACATTTACAACTGCATCTTGGATATCCCAACACGATTTATCATTAACTATGGAAGAGTCAGACGAATCTTTTAGTGGCGACATTCACACACATATACTCGTATAATAGATACTCAGGGCAAATATAAGAATATAGAAAAACTTCGCCAGTAAGCACATGGTTGGCAAACGGTCATTCCCTCGTCTGGAGTGCACGAAGCAAGTGAACAAGAATGCATTGATAAGAATAACCTGTTAATAGTTGCACCACAGAAGAAATTCTGAAGCTAATTTGGAAGTTTTACCCTGAGAATCAGTAACTGTGACATGTAATGATTCTCACAATTCGTGGACACGTGATCGTCACAAACAAAAATTGTGCATAAAATGAGTAGTAAAATTCAGAATAGCTGACCAAATTGGACAGGATACATTACTATGAGTCATGATCTGCTAACTTACAGCTCTCAGATCTGTACGTAACACATGCTGAGACAACAAGGACATGTGGAAACTAGATTCCGAACCGATCTGTTCTATTATCCTAGACCTGTGAGATCACCTACAAACTAAATCAGACTGAACTGAGAAAATACAGCACAAGTTCACATGTTTGAACAGAAGTAGAGCAGAACAGCGGCTTGCACGCCTGAGCAAGTGCAACTGGTTATAATGTCAAAATCAACCAGAAAAATTCCATATACTACTCAACGAGCAGTGAGCAATGAGAGCAAGATGTTAATTTTGACTGGAACTGAAATCTACAAAAATAAGATAATGAATTAACTATGAATAGGCATACTCACACTTAGTCAGTGTCACCTGTCTCACACCTCCCAGACCAGACTGCCGAGCAAACTCTTTCGGAGCCCACACATCCCATTCCTCTGGAAGTGCCCAGAGAGCTCCCAATTGAGTGGTGCCAACCTGTACAAGAGCTTCATCCAAGGCCAACAGAAACCTCTTTGCTGCCTGGTATGTATTTTATAGGATTGGCTATTCTGACACAGAAGCAGGCGACTTTTAGTCCCACAGATCTAGATACTGAAATTTATGTTGTACACTCTCATACATGCTTTTCATTCATCAGGTGAGAGGAGGAGATGATGTCTATACTGACATATTGCACGTAGCTACATTGAATATGCCTGTGGGGCTCCAGTAATTACCAAAAATCTTAGTAAAATGAAGATAGTATACCGTACAGCCACTATACACACACTCAGCTTCTATTGGTTGTTTTTTTAATGTAGTTTACAGTTTGCATCCACAATTGTGGTACCAGAGGTGGGTACATTAGGTTAAATGTTAAGCAAAATGATGAAGAGGTTCATGTAAAGATCTTTCAAGCCTACATGTTAAAAATCAGGATAATGGTGTACATTTAGTGAGTTATATAACTGAGTGAAGATAAAGGATATCGCTACCCGAAGATCTAGTGGATGACACTGTCAGAAGATACCACATTCAGTTCAAGCACTGTGATACTGTCAACTTATTCTGCATTATTATTCAGGAAAGGAAATAGCAGACTCTAAGAAGTGGAAAAATAGTTACAGTGAAAACATGACTTCAGTCAGTGCACGAACTATTCTAATTTACCAACTAATGGCGAATTTTATACATTACATTACAAATTATTGTGTGTCAGTTTTCTAGGGCCACTCCTAAAGTGTCAGTTCATGCATCAGTTTGTAGGATTTATTAAAAACCCAAGACAATGTCTAAAAATTCTAGAACAACCTATTCAATTTTGTGGACAGATAAACAAAATACATGTGTTCACATTTCCATCTGAACTTTTTCATTTACATGTAATTATCATTGTCATGCTATATTTAACATAAATCAGATACATGTAGCACTTTACTCCATGAAGGGCATCTGTTTAAACAGCGAAATCATGATTTACTGCAAGTTTTAATGTGCACATATTTTTGTGTTAATATTAAACTGTGTACATGTTTTGCATATTTAATGTAATTTGGATGCTGTTAAGTACACCAGTAAACCAGTGTTTATGCACATAAACACTGGTTGCAATATTTCATTAGCTTAATTTTTGTGCAGTTTTTTCCCCCTTAGATTGGAAAGAGATATTACAGGCAATTGTAAAGTTTTACAGGTTGATATTTGTATGCTGAAGTGTATATGACAATGCACATTTACTTAAAAAAAAAGAAATCATTGATGATGTAAGAAAAAATAGCACAATGTTCCTTGTATTACTTTGTGTTGACTGCAATGATGAACGCTATGAAAACTAGAGTTATTGTTAAGTAGTGTTCAACTTAAGTAGTATGTTCATTTTAAGTGTTTTCATAAAGTTCTTTTTTGAATTATTGCATTACACCTTTTATAGTTTGGGTGTTAAATATTCCAGTGGGTGCCTAACCAGGTTAGTTAGTTAGCTGGTTGCGTGTTCCATTTATTAGTTGCACAGTACAGTAGCCGTTATGATGTGGAACGTATATGTATATATATACAGGGTGGTCCATTGATAGTGACCGGGCCAAATATCTCACGAAATAAGCATCAAACGAAAAAACTACAAAGAACGAAACTCGTCTGGCTTGAAGGAGGAAACCAGATGGCGCTATGGTTGGCCCGCTAGATGGCGCTGCCATAGGTCAAACGGATATCAACTGCATTTTTTTAAATAGGAACCCCCATTTTTTTATTACATATTCGTGTACTATGTGAAGAAATATGAATGTTTTAGTTTGACCACTTTTTTCGCTTTGTGATAGATGGCGCTGTAATAGTCACAAACATATGGCTCACAGCTTTAGATGAACAGTTGGTAACAGATAGGTTTTTTAAATTAAAATACAGAACGTAGGTACGTTTGAACATTTTATTTCGGTTGTTCCAATGTGATACATGTACCTTTGTGAGCTTATTATTTCTGAGAACGCATTCTGTTACAGCATGATTATCTGTAAATACCGCATTAATGTAATAAGTGCTCAAAATGATGTCCGTCAACCTCAATGCATTTGGCAATAAGTGTAACGACATTCCTCTCAACAGCGAGTAGTTTGCCTTCCGTAATGTTCGCACATGCATTGACAATGCCATCTGGTTTACAATACAGAGTTAAAGATTAATATTTTTATTATTTACGCCATTCCCTTAAATGGCACAAAATGCATATACTATATTTATAGATTTATTTATTTTTATTCAAGAATTTATCTATGGCATAGAAGGAGTTGTCAAGGAGATATGATTTCAATTTATTTTTGAAGCTATTACTGCTGTCTGTTGGACATTTTATTTCATCTGGTAATTTGTCGAAAATTTTTATAGCAGCATATTTTACCGCTTTCTGTGCCAAAAATAGGTTGCATAAAGGATAGTGTAAGTCTTTCTTTTTCTGGTATTATAATCATGAATTTCACTGTTGTTTTTAAACTGGTCCATGTTGTTGAGAACAAATTTCATTAGTGAGTAAATGTACTGTGAGGCTGTTGTAAGAATTCCCAATCTTTTAAAAAGATGCCTACAAAATGTGCGACTATGAACCCCACACATTATTCTAACCACTTTCTTTTCAGCAGTGAATACTTTTTGTCTAAATGTTGAGTTACCCCAAAATATTATTCCGTATGACATCAGAGAGTGAAAGTATGTTAGTTTACTAATTTCTATATCCTCAAAATTGGCAATTATTCTGATTGCAAAAGTTACTGAACCTAGTTCCTTTAGAAGATCCAAAATATGAATTTCCCAATTAAGATTCTCATCTGTATGTACATCCAAAAACTTAGTATGTTCTACCCTGTCTACTGATTTCTGTTGAAGTGTTATATTTAGTATGCTCTACCCTGTTGACTGGCTTCTGTTGATGTGTTATATTTATTGAAGGAACTGTACTTTTTGCAGCAGAAAATTGAATGTACTGTGTTTTTCAGAGTTTAGAGCAAGCCCATTTGCAGAAAACCAATTAAAGACTTTTCCAAAGACCTTATTTGTATCATATTC
Organism: Schistocerca serialis cubense; assembly: GCF_023864345.2. NCBI lineage: Eukaryota > Metazoa > Arthropoda > Insecta > Orthoptera > Acrididae > Schistocerca > Schistocerca serialis. The sequence continues at coordinate 611,775,172 of NC_064642.1, forward strand.
AATTGGAGTTTCTTTTACTGGATTAATAATGATTAATAATTGTATCATCAGCAAACAGTGTCAGTTCAGCTTCCTGTTTCAGATAGGAAGGGAGGTCATTAAAATATGTCAAGAACGGAAGGGAACCCATGATTGAACCCTGTGGAGTACCTAACGTAATTTCACCCCAGTTAGATGAAGCGGCAAACTTATTTAAATCACTTGACCCATATAAGGAAACTTTTTGGTTCCTGTTCTGTAGGTATGACTTAAACCACTAATATGCTATTCCATTTATACCATAGAATCCTAATTTCTGTAACATAATGTCATGGTTCACACAATCAAATGCTTTGGACAAGTCACAGAAAATTCCTATTGGTGACATTTTACTATTTAAAGACCCTATTATGTGGACAGTGAAACTGTATATTGCTGTCTCAGTGAAACAACATTTTTGAAATCCGAACTGTGATTTACTAAGTATCCCGTTACTGTTGAGATGGCTAACCACTCTCGAGTACATTACTCTCCCGAAGACTTTTGAAAATGCTGTAAGTAAGGATACTGGCCGATAATTATTGACATCTGTGGTGTCCCCCTTTTTGTAGAGAGGCCTGACAATGGCATATTTTAACTTCTCTGGGAAAATACCTTGAGTTAGTGATGCATTACGTATGTGACTCAGAACATCAGCTTTAATTGCTCCATATTGTTTTAATATCTTATTAGAGATGTCATCTTCTCCAACAGAACATTTATTTTTCAAAGATTTAATAATTTTACTTATTTCACAACAGGTTCTCAGGGGAAAGTTAATTTGACTAATTTTTTTCAAAACAGACTCTTCCATGTACTACCTGCCTTTTTCTTTTGAACTGTTATCACCAATTTTTTTCTCCTACACTTAAGTAATCATTGTGAAATACATTAGCTACTTGTGTACTGTTGGTTAGTATGGTCTCGTTCTGTTTAATAGGAATAGTACCTACCCGAGTGCTTACTTTTCCTGTCTCCCTCCTAACAACATTCCATATTGATTTGATTTTATTGCCGGAGTTGTTAATTTCTTCTCTAACATAAACATTTTTCGATTTCCTTACAACATTTTTTCAGTATGTTACAATAATTTTAATAGTGTAAAACTACTTCTGGATCTTTACTACCTCTTGCTGTCTCATACAGTTTTCTTTTCTTTTCTGAGGGCACTTTAATACCTGTAGTAATCTGAGGTTTCTTTGAAAAGTGTGTGGCATTACATTTAGTAATTTTCTTTGGGAAACAATTTTCAAAAAGGGACATAAATTTGTTGTTGTTGGTGTGGCCTTCAGACCAGAGACTGGTTTGATGAAGCTCCCCATGCTACCCTCTCCTGTGCAAGCTTCTTCATCTCCAGTACAGAATGTGTTTAGTGTATTTAACTCTTGGTCTCCCTCTACAATTTTTACCCTCCACGCTGCCCTCCAATACTAAATTGGTGATCCCTTGATGCCTCAGAATATGCCCTATCAACCGATCCCTTCTTCTAGTCAAGTTGTGCCACAAATTTCTCTTCTCTCCAATTCTATTCAATACCTCCTAATTAGTTATGTGGTTTACCCATCTAATCTTCAGCATTCTTTTAGAGCACCACATTTCGAAAGCTTCAGTTCTCTTCTTGTCTAAACTATTTATCGTCTACATCACACTTTCATACATGGCTACACTCCATACAAATACTTTCAGAAATGACTTCCTGACACGTAAATCTATACTCGATGTTAACAAATTTCTCTTCTTCAGAATAGCTTCCCTTGCCATTGCCAGTCTACATTTTATATCCTCTCTACTTCGACCATCATCAGTTATTTTGCTCCCTAAATAGCAAAACTCATTTACTACTTTAGGTGTCTCATTTCCTATTCTAATTCCCGCAGCATCACCCAATTTAATTCAACTACATTCCATTATCCTCATTTTGCTTTTGTTGATGTTCATCTTATATCCTCCTTTCAAGATACTGTCCATTCTGTTCAGCTGCTCTTCCAGGTCCTTTGCTGTCTCTGACAGAATTACAATGTCATTGGTGAACCTCAAAGTTTTTATTTCTTCTCCATGGATTTTAATTCCTACTCCAAATTTTTCTTTTGTTTCCTTTACTGCTTGCTCAATATACAGATTGAATAACATTGGGGATAGGCTACAACCCTGTCTCACTCCCTTCCCAACCACTGCTTCCCTTTCATGCCCCTCGACTCTTATAACTGCCATCTGGTTTCTGTACAAACTGTAAATAGCCTTTCGCTCCGTGTATTTTACCCCTGCCACCTTTAGAATTTGAAAGAGAGTATTCCAGTCAACATTGTCAAAAGCTTTCTCCAAGTCTACAAATGCTAGAAACGTAGGTTTGCCTTTCCTTAATCTATTTTCTAAGATAAGTCATAGGGTCAGTATTGCCTCACGTGTTCCAACACTTCTACGGAATCCAAACTGATCTTCCCCGAGGTCGGCTTTCACAAGTTTTCCATTCGTCTGTAAAGAATTTGCATTAGTATTTTGCAACCGTGGCTTATTAAACTGATAGTTCGGTAATTTTCACATCTGTCAACACCTGCTTTTTTGGGGATTGGAATTATTATATTCTTCATGAAGTCTTAGGGTATTTCGCCTGTCTCATATGGAATGTTGTCTACTCCCGGGGCCTTGTTTCAACTTAGGTCTTCCAGTGCTCTGTCAAACTCTTCACGCTGTATCATATCTTCTGTTTCATCTTCATCTACATTCTCTTCCATTTCTATAATATTGTCCTCAATAACATCGCCCTTGTACAGACCCTCTATATACTCCTTCCACATTTCTGCTTTCTCTTCTTTGCTTAGAACTGGGTTTCTATCTGAGTTCTTGATATTCATGCAAGTGGTTCTCTTTTCTCCTAAGGTCTCTTTAATTTTCCTCGAGGCAGTATCTATCTTACCCCTAGCGATATGCGCCTCTACATCATTACACTTGTCCTCTAGCCATCCCTGCTTAGCCATTTTGCACTTCCTGTCGATCTCATTTTTGGGATGTTTGTGTTCCTTTTTGCCTGCTTCATTTACTGCATTTTTGAATTTTCTCCTTTCATCAATTAAATTCAGTATCTCTTCTGTTACCCAAGGATTTCTATTAGCCCTCATCTTTTTACTTACTTGATTCTCTGCTGCCTTCACTAGGTACTTCATCCCTCAGAGCTACCCATTCTTCTTCTACTGTATTTCTTTCCCCCATTCCTGTCAATCATTCCCTAATGCTCTCCCTGAAGCTCTCTACAACCTCTGGTTCTTCAGTTTATCCAGGTCCCATCTCCTCGAATTCCCACCTTTTTGCAGTTTCTTCAGTTTTAATCTGCAGTTCATTATCAATAGATTGTGGTCAGAGTCCACATCTGCCCCTGGAAATGTCTTACAATTTAAAACCTGATTCCTGAATCTCTGTCTTACCATTATATAATCTATCTGAGACCTTCATAAATTTATCAAGAAATATGTTGCATTTATCATTAGCATTTGGCTCATTATATACATCTCTCCAATTAACATTTCTTAAGCTTTCTCTGAAGTGCTTTATAGATACCGGGTTGAGCGACCTCACACTTAAGTAAGTTTTCCGAACTGTACTCCATGTTAGGTTTTGTAAGTTAATCAGTTGTGCCTCATGGTCTGACAATCCATTTACCACAGGGAAAGCATGTGTTTGTTTTACATCCTCTTTCTGTACAAATACATTATCTATTAGGGTGCTACTGTCCTGAGCTATACATGTAGGGAAATTGATCAGTGATTCTAAGTTATATGTTGTTAATAACACTTCTAGTTCACTTTTCCTATCAGAATTACTTAGAAAGTTTGCATTGAAACCACCACAGATAAATAACTTCTTCTTTTTGTCTGACAGACAACATAATAGGGAGTCAAACTTTTTCATGTGAACAGCTCCCAGTCTCCTCATGGTGACCTGTACACTGTTGCTGATGTCAATACTACATTATCTAGCTTAAGTTCACATGCACAAACCTCAAAGTGCTGATCAACACAAAATTTGCTTACTTCTACAATTTTGCATTTATACCCTTGTTTTATGGAAATGGCAACTCCTTTACCCATCCTAGATCTACACATGTGTAATATGCTAAATTATACCCACTTATACTGGCACTATACATGCCCACAGTTACATGGTGTTCAGACAGACAGAGTATATCAATCTCATTCTTATTTTTGAGATCATCTAAACACACTAGTAGCTCATCTACTTTATTTTTTATTCCCCTGATATTTTGATGAATTAAATTGATACTGCCCTTAGCTTTACCCCTATTTACTGTACATGAAGTTTCTTTTGTTCCATTTATCTTGATTGTCACCTGCCTGGACCCATTAACCACAGGGATCACCCCTTGTGTGACTGTGGACCCCCTTACAGTTTCTGCTAATAGAGAAGCTAACTTATTTTTCCCCATCCTATTCAGGTGCAGGCCATGTGTAGTGTATCCCCACCTACCAATAGCATTTACTGGAACAACACTTATGTGAGATTTTGCCGATGTCGGGAGCATCCTGTTCAGCTCAGTGTTATCATGCCTTGCAGCAGTGTTTACCCAGGGCTGATCATGGCGCTGAAAGGCCTCCACAAACCCCACATTTGTGTGCTCAGTTTCTGTTACTATTTTATCCAGGTCACTCCTAATACTGTATCTTGGATTCATAGCCAGGCTGTTTCCTGCTCCCCAAATATAATTACCTGATCTTTCTTCTCAAAGTCCCTGCATAGCTGACCTAAGTTTTCTGTCACCTGGCAAAGGGCTTGCACTTGGTTTCACAAAAGTAGTGACCTGGTACCCTGCACCTAATTTCTCCTGAGCTGCTGGCTCATACCCCTCCCATGACTGCTGCCTATAAGCAGACTTCTTCTTTTCCTATTCTGGTTTGATCCCGACCTGTCTTTTTTCTTTAAGCTAATATTCTGCTTCACCCTACTTTCAACTACATCTGGATGAGGCCCTTCCTCCACTTCAGATAGCAAGCCAAACTGATTTACTAATTGAATTTCTGGAGTTTTTTCAAGTGTTTCACTTTTTCGCCCTTTGCTTGCTACCTTTTCCCAGTTCCCAGTCTCTTTTTCCTCCCTTAACCTACATAATTCCAAGTTCACGTTTTCTAATTCAGCCTTAAGGGCACAAATTTTTGCCCCTCCTGTTCAGCGATTTTTCTGTCCTTCCTACATAATCTACACTGCCACGGAAGAGCCTAATTTTCTACCCTCGTTTCCTCGCCACTACATTCGCCCCAATGAAACCATAACTTACAGTCTACACAGAACACCCCCTCTTTCAAATTTGTACGGCAACCACCACATTTGTCACACATGGTTTGATAGACAAACCTAACACCAAAGCAGAGAATAAGTTGGCACAAGACCACAGTAGTTTCGTAACTTGTAGCCTACTAATCCGTAAAGAAACACTAATGTAAACAAACTTTTAAACTTACTTCCCAAAGGTTTATTACCATATATCATAACTGCATTTTACATTTATTTTTATGCTTTAATTTAGTATGTGCAGTATTAAGAATTTAGTAGTAACTTATTGTTGAATTAGATGTTATGTTGTCATAGTACTGAACAAATAATACCCTTTAATATGAAACAACTCGTTTCTTAAAAAAGAACCTAAAGGTGGAACAAGAACTGTATCTTATTCTTTATGGCAGCTGCTGTTCATTGGCCTCAATGTGATGTAGAGCAAAGTAGAGATTTTATTTGCTCCTCATAACTTATTAACAGTGCGCAAATTGTTGATTACAAATGAAAGAAAAAGGGCTATAAATTAAGAATTGAGAAGATATCCTTTTCTAGAAATTGTGTTTTTCATTATTATTTTACTTTGCATTTCCTTACTCTGAGTATTGATTATGCCAAAGAAGTCAAGTTTAGCAGCTCTGTTATATTCTGTTGATAAGATAGCTAAATTTGACAGCCTGCTTTCGCCCACGGTCAACCTCAAATTGGTTTTTATCATCCTTAATTTGCTGAAACTGCATTCAAATGATGTTGCAGCTGTGTGATTCAACCAGACTGCAGCCAAGTAAACTATTAGCAATAGGCAAAAAACGTATGTTGCTACTCACCATAAAGACGACTCATTGAGATACAGATAGGTGCTAAGAAAAAGCAAGCATTTACACATTAGCTTTCAGCTAAAGCCTTCTTCAGAAAAGGAAGTGCACACACATTCATTCACACAAGCAAGCACAACCTCATGTACACCTGTCCACCATCTCTAGTTGCTCAGACTGGAATTAGAAAAAGTGGTGGTGGAGGGAAGGATCCAGATAGCGAGGGTAGTGAGCCAGCCATTGAAATCAAGCATGTTATGTTCAGCTGCATTTTGTGCCACAGGGTGGTCTACTTTGCTCTTGACCACAGTTTGGCAGTGGCTGTTCTTCCTGGTGGACATTTGGTTGGAAGTCACGCCAATATAAAAAGCTGTGCAATGATTGCAGCGGAGCTGGTATATGACATGGCTGTTTTCACAGAAGGCCCGGCCTCTGATGGGGTAGGCTAAACCTCTCATAGGATTGGAGTAGCAAGAACTGAGTGGGTGGATTGGGCAGGTCTTGCACCTGGGTCTTGTACAGGTATCCCTGTGGCAAGGGGTTGCGATTGAGAGCGGCATATGGGTGAATTATGATGTATCTTCCTGTTCCTCAAGACATGTTGTGGGTTTCCATACTCTCTTGAATAAAAGCCAGATCACCAGACAAAAAGTTGATAGATCTTGCAGACGTGCCCATAACTTTGTGACAGTTGCTAAGCTTCATGAGGTATTCCTTGGTTCATCTTTTCCAAAAGCGATTTACTACCTTTTGATGTATTTTGAATTTGTTGGTCAGGTTGTGTGTGACAGACACATTTAGTAGCCCTTCACCATCTAGAAAGTGTGCTGGTGTCAGAGGTTGTACATCATCTTCAGGAGAGGAGGCCTTGAGTTTACTGCAGCTTCAGTGTAGACCAAGGAGGTGTAGAATTGTTGTAAAGTTAATCTTGGCTGCCCCAACACTTCTCATAAGCATTGCTTGGTGGCCCCACTAATGTGCCCATGGGGTGATGGACTTCTAAGTGATTCCATTTTTGGCGAGGAAGTGATGGGTCTCTGAGGTGGTCAGTGAGTTGTATAGTTCAGACGATTCTACGATGGTGGCATGAAAGGTATTTGCATTGTCAGTGTTGATTATGCTCGGCAATCCATATTTACTAACAAATCTCTAAAGACATCAAAAATATGTTGATGTTCATATTGGAGTAAATTTGTAAATGTATTGTGCATATTGTTGCGCAAGTTCTGTTATCCTGATTATGTGGGTGATACGCACTACAAGAAGAATGACATGTCCCGATAAGCAAGAACTATAGAACTTTATTACTGACACAGCAAATTACCCCCTGATAATAGGTTCTGAATAGCTTCTGAACAAATGCAACTGAAAGATTGTGCTGTCTCATGACAGCTGCGTTATTCAATAACTATTCTTGAAGGTACAGTTGAGTAGACAGTCCATCACAGTAAGGAAACTCTGCTGTAGGAAATGTCCGTATCTGATACATTATTTGTGTCTTGGTTCCAACTGGCATGTGCTGCACTCTGACAAACTGTGCCTGGTGAACATTGATGCCGAACTCTCGAATTGGAACTGACTTGAATCTTCTAAAGCCATTCGGTGAAGGAATACTGAGAACTTGTGCTCCTATCACATGGCCTGTGGAGGTGTGTGTTAGTGGCAGTAAAAGGTCTGGATGGACTCATGTGATTTGCAAATGGAGGAGCTCCAGTTTGTTGCCATTTTTGGAGTCTTCATGATCTTGCATGGTAAAAATGTATGTAGGACCTTTTTAGTGGCTTGAAAACCTGTAAGCATCCAAAATCCTTTCCAAAGTTCAGATAACACGATTTGGAGATTTGGACATCAAGGTAATAAAGATCAGTATGTGTTAGAATGAAGAAGAGTCTCATAAAGTGATAAAGGAATACTGGACGTCATTGCTTACTGGTGAAGTCTCCAAACTGTAATCTATCTCCCTTGAAGAATTCCATCTTCAGTTGATGGGTGAAAGCATCAAATTTTAGGGTCTTCTAAGAGATGGGTTTACCATTCTAGAGTGTGTGGATTTCCTGTGTGAAACATTGGCGTCAGGCTATTCTGAGCTGGTAAGTATGTGGATTTGCAAGCTCAACTCCTGTTAACTCTCCAGCGAGTTTATCTTTGTGACAAATGCTATGTATGAAATGAAGAATCCATCTGGTTGGTCGAAGTAGTCTCCAGTAGGAACTGAGTTTGGAAATTTCTATGAGGATGGAGGTATAGTAAGTGTCATCACATATTTTATGTTTCCTTATCGTTCTTGGTGAGCAAGCCATGGTGGTTCTTTCCACCAAACATACACAGATTATATGCAATTGCCAAGAAGCCCCATGTTAGGTGATCTACTGGGTTATCATGTCCAGGACAATGTCAGTGTCTCAATTGTGTGTGTGTGTGTGTGTGTGTGTGTGTGTGTGTGTGTGTAACAAAATATGTGAATCTGAACATTGTGATTGTTAGTATTTAATATCCCTCATGGGATACAAATGCAAGACATTGAAGGTAAAGTGGACTTCCAAGTATTCCATTGATTTGGCAGATTGGTGAATAGCAGTTCATTCCAGTCCATCCCTCTACACCATGTTTCTCAGAATAATAGTTTCACCTTGACTGCGACAGGAGAAATCAGTCCCAAGTTGGTCATAAAACTTAGCTGTGCTCTGTAACAGTTTCTGGTTGGTAGTATGTCCACCATGTAAATTTTCTGTAACATCTTCCTTGTTGATGTAGAAGCAGTTCATTGCCTTTTTCCAGTATAAACTTGAGTCTCTGTATTAATCTTTACCCTTTGGCTCTCCATATGTCTTGCAACGAATCTAAAATACTGACCCATTTTGTCAATTGAAAGTTCAAAAATTGTATGAGATCTATTAGTTCATAATATATGGCAGTAGTTTCATTGTTGTTGTCTGTGCCAAATGAAAAATCATTCATGAAAACATTGTTGGCCAGTAGCTGCGCAGCAATGGAAAATTCAGTCTCATGTCTAAAAACACATTCTTTTATGTTATGGGAAACAAGAATGGACTAGATTTCAGGACAAATGGAAATCTAGTGAAACAGTAAGTCGTTCATTGTATGGTAGTTTCCGTGACTGTCTTGAAAAACGTGCCATAAACATCTTGTCAAATTCTGTCATATTTGTGCAATACAGGTTGCAGAAATGCTTGGGTATCTCACTAATAACAGCCATGGAATGTAAGCAGAACCATAATAGAACAGGAAGTGTTTCTACAGAAGATTTGGTCACACCTCTAATGCATTGTTGAGAGAGGGCATATAGATCTCATGAGAAGATGAGTTGAAAACAATCCTCCATTTTGTTTATCAAGTTTCTCATTTATAACTGCCTGATGCTGAAGATAGAACATGATGTTACTGAGGTCTTCAGGACGATTGAGTTTTACATGGTTCGTTCTTTGTAATGTAGTCTAACATAAGAGGGTGGTAGGTACCCTTTAAGATGTTGCTAAGAAGTCTTTTATGTAAACTACAAAATGTAAGGAATCAGTCATTAGAATGTAGAATAATATTTTGTTACTTACCATACAGCAGAGATGCTGAGTCGCAATAGGCACAACAAACAACAAAAAGATTCACACAATTATAGCTTTTGGCCATTAAGGCCTTTGTCAGCAGTAGACACACACACACACACACACACACACACACACACACACACACACAACGCTTCGGGTCTCTGAGACTGCAGACGTGTGTACAAGTTGCAGCATCTCCGCTATCTGGTGAGTAGCAACTTTCCTTCTCTGGTATTGTTACATTCCATCCTGGATTTTCCATTGTTTTATTTTGTTACTTAGGTAGATGAATGACTGACTGATGATCATTCACAAGATAAGTTGTGTGAAACTGAAGGACAGAATCTTTGTTGATCTTTTCAGCATACTCAATTATCCCATTTGTCTCTAGGTCCCAAAATGGCCTCAGTTCATTGTCTGTGGGTACATGAGTCGGAAGTACAAAGGTAACAATAGCTAAATTTGCACAGACGTCAGATCTGCTTCCATTGAGGATCCAACCAGATATAATGGAAATATATCAATATATTTAGAAATGCTGATCGGTAGACTTTCAGTGATAGCCCTCCAATAATGATCACTACCAGTTAAAAGTTCAGTGAGCATGTCTTGTTGGAAATATGCATTTGGGTCAGCTAATTGCAGTATGTGGACATGTGGCATATTTTTAATATCTTGTAGAACTCTGAGCTGAAGAATGAAGCAGTGGTCATACGCATTATTCCACACTTCTCTAGTTTTGAAATTGACAAGTCTACTCCGTCATGAGGAGGGAATATGTGTTTCTAAGGTGTAAACACGAAGTTCTCATTGAGTGGAGGCAGGCAATTTCAGATCTTCTGTTAATGGCTTTGCTATTAAGGGTGCATTGCTTCAGTTGAGTAGCACAAATTGAGAAAGTTTACTTGGTCCTGATGGTCCTACATTTCACATTGGAGCTGTTTACAAAAATGTGAAGCCTAGCTTAGTTGCATCTATTTTACTAACAGAAGTGACATTTCTCTGTACTTCAGAGATCTTACATGTCATGCCTTGGATGCATTTTGACTTGCGATGTGGTTTTTTACAGTTGCTCTAAATGCTCTACCTTTCTTTCCGCATTTTGAAGCTTTATGTCCTGAGTTTAGATATAGTACTTTTCAGTTTCAGTTTTCATTTAATGATGTCAGTAATTTTATTACATTATGGACCCAATGACCACATTCTTCACAAAAGGCGCAAAATGGCACATAATTTTTATTGCTTTTGGCTAATGTTTGTTTCTAATTACCATGGATATGTAGGGCTGCTGTCATGAGAATGTGAGTCGACCTTTTATTGTCAAAGTGGATCATCTGCAAAGTAAGTGCTGTGTCTGTTTCTGCCCCTATGAAATCCATCAACCGAAGTACATCCCATTCTGAAAGATTGGTTTGCTTGGTATTTAAGCCAGCATTGGCCTATAATGCCAGAAAAGTTCTGAAAATTTTTGGTGCTATTACACACCCATTAGCGTTTACGTCTTCACTGAGTATGCACAAAAGATGGATGCAGCGATTGCAATTGGTAAACGTAGACTTAAGTAATTTGAAAAGTGTATTGGTTCAATAGAGTCCAAATAATCCAGGTGAACTTGCGTGATTCTATTTTTATTACCAAAGCATTTTGTGAGAGTTCTTAGATTGGTCAGAGATCACAGCGATATCATCAACAAAATACTAGGTTGATGCATAAGTTCTTAGCATTTTTCCATAAGTTTTTTAGACACAACAGATACACGTAACAGAGACTTTATCATCAATAATATATTCTCCTTCACTATTTACAACAGTCTGCCAGTGCTGGTGAACTTTTTGAACCCACGACTGCAGAAATCACGTAGTTGTGACGTGAAGAACTCATCAAGCAATGTCCAGAGCACTTTTTCATCTGGAAAGGAAGTTCCTTGAAGGTTATTTGATAGATAGCAGAAAAAATGAAAATCTGAGGGCACAGGATCTGGCGACGAATAATATGGGTACTCAATGACTCCTCTGTAATGTTTTTTGTCAGTCTAGTAGGATGCAGGCAGATGTTATCGAGGAGTAGTAGCACTTCACACAGTCTTCCTGGTTGTTGTTCTCAGTTGTTGACAATAAATGCCAGCGGTGGTAGTTATACCTTGGAAAAGCAGTTTGTAGTACACCATACCATCACATAATGTTATCTTTTGTAGATGCACGCAAGTCTTTGTACAGGGAGTTGCTGGATTGCTCAGGCTCAACCATTCCTCTTTCCCTAATGTTAGCATAAAGATACCATTTCTCGTCAACAGTAATTGATACAGGATAGAAATGGTTGGTGTTGCTCACAAGCCAATTGGTGACAAACAAGCAGAGATGCATATATTACCACCTGGCAATTTTTGTGATTTTGGCTTGGAGCGTGCAGTACCCAGACACCCGATTTTTGAGCCTTTCCCATTGCATGCAAATGTCACACAATGTTGGAATGATCACAGTTCATCACATTTGCCAGTTCTTTGATGTGGATCATTGTGGATTAATGTGTTTAAATGCTCTTCATCAAATCTCAAATGTCTTCCTGAATGCGGAGAGTGAATAATGTCAAAACTATCCTCCTTAAAACGAGAAAGTCATTTTCTTGCTGTGCTCTATCCAATGGCGTTATCCCCATACATGGCACAAATATTTCTCACTGCCTCTGCTGCTGTCTCCACACTACTAAACGTAAACAGAAAAATAAATGGGAAATGTTCCAATTTCTCCATTTGGCACTCTGGTTTCTAGTATCCACAGCTCCACTCACTATTTCCAAATAACAAACAACAATATATAAACTGAAATAGCAACAGTGAACTATAAATAAAGAATGACTTTCGATAAATAAACCATAGCAACTTGACTAAGGAATGATTCCAGTACAATGCAACTCTTTATTTACAATTATAAATCTTACATTACAAGGGGTTTATGATAAGTCATATCACATATATCAACATCACATCCACTCAAAGATATAAGTATCTTTGTTTATATCAATTCCCTACATGCATTGCTACTAACATCTGCCGGATGGAAAGGTCCTTGTAATTCCTTTGCTGGTTCGTTACCTCCCACATTATCTAACAGCTTTACTGCCAGTCTAGCTGCAGCCCGCCCTACTGCTTATCTTCACTTTTCTGTTTTATGGCTTTTTGTGGTACACGAAGTGGACCTGTGTGAATTGTTATGTTTTCAGGGGATTTCACATCCATTATAAGAAAGCAAACTACAAGAGAATTATGTGGTGAAACAACAAAACTGATTAAAATGAAAAGTTCTCAGCTGTTGTATTTACCCACAGACAGAAATAGAAATTACATGATACCTTAAAGTGTACAAATAAGGTGTTTAGATTTATAATTTCACAACAGAAGAAAGTAGTGGCAATATTTAGAAGAAGAACAGATTATGTCAAACTGAGACAATCTTTTGCTACGAGAGTGATTAATGCAAAGAGTTAAGGAAGTATAGCATATAACATGAGAGTATAAAGCAAATATTTTGTAAACAGAGTATCCAGTATTTTGGGGTACCAAATGGGTTCTTGTTTTCTTCACATGCTAGTGCAGATTGAAGAATGGATATCATTAACTAGTGGTCCCAAACGAACTGAGTTTCGTGTACAAATTGTATAGGTTTTATGCCAATGGAAAAATTGCTTTAAGACAACAATTTTCATATGAATGCACTCCTACAGTCTTGGATACAGGATGTCTAAGAGATGGTGGATGTCATTTTGGCATATAATGTTCTCTGCTACATCCATCAGCTGGCACCACTAGATAATGGACGTTGCTGGTAATGAGACTGAATCAGTTGCCATCTCATCACATTCCATGTTGCTTAACAGGGAAGATGGCTGCTTATTGTACTGCTAATAAGATCAACACTTTGAGGGGTCCATTAGGTAACAGAAGAAATTTGTTTTTAAACATTATCCTTCTGGAACAACACTAACCGATGTTGTGGCTGGGTTGGATGTATGTTACTCTGTTCAGTTTCGCCTCAACAAACATTATGGGTTTGTAGTCACCATAGACTATGCCTTACTACACCATATCATGTTTGGTGTTAATACTGCTTGCTGTTGCTTTAGAGGCCTGGGATTCTTGTCTCAGTGGCATCTCTCACTACAGTGCTGGAGAAGGTGCATGGTGGTCATATGTGAGCAGAAGCCTGGCTGATGGCACTTGTGCTTGCTCATCTTAGAGCAAGTGGTTCCTGATAGTCTGGTTACACTTTGCATCACTAGCTCTTAATTTTTACTTTGGTTCCTCTGTGGCTCTCAGTCCAGGCATGAGACTGTGCACACCTGTCATCTAGAACCAGTGTAACAAAAATATTGCAATGTTTCTCTTGAAATTAGTATTGGCACTTTTTGCCCCATTTAGAAATTTGTCAGCAGTGGACTTCTCGGAACTTCAGTGAAACACCACATATCTGAAACTACTGTGCCATAACTTTTGTTTATGTTTGTAAAAATATTAGCTGTCTCATAGCTTTGGAGTATTTTTACTCATAAATATACAGGTTCGGTTGAGAATTTTGAGTAGAGAACAGCTGTAATTACTTTCACTTGCAGAACAAAACTTTACAATTATTAAGTCACAGATAGCTTTCGTTCAGTAGTACATGAGAAAATAATTTTCTTTCATCACTTTCAATATTTTCACTTGTATGGAGTTCCAATAATTTCAGGTCATGGATGTGAACTATTTAAAGTTCTTCAGATAAAATTCACTGAATTTGCCTACATATATTTTTTTTTCTGATAAATCTTCTCAGACCAGTGTTTATTGTCTGCAGATAGCGGTCATGTGTGTGTGAGATGTGCTTACTTCTGTGAATCCATGTGTGTTTTTCTTTTCTTATGAAGGCTTGGCTGAAAACTTATTGTGTAACAGTCTTTTCATTGTACCAGTCTGCAACTCAATGTGCCATCCTTACAATGAGTAGTAATCTACTGTTCCCATAATTTTTAAGTAAGATTTTCAAACAATGGAAAACCTAGGATGGAATGTAACAATATTATGAGAAGGAAAATTACTACTCGCCGTATAGCGGAGATGCTGAGCATTTCCACTATATGGTGAGTAGCAACTTTTCTTCTCAAAATATTGGTAAGAAGGATTTTATTGGATTGAATGCAGTGCCACACACCCCGTAAAATTTTAGCTTTTTCAAAATAATCTTGTGATCAACTAAATCATAAACTTCTGATAAGTTGTAAAATACCCAAATAACAGATTCTTCCCAGTTAGGTGTTTGCAATACATAGTCCACAAGTTCTTGTGTTCCTGAAGTAGTGGATTTATTTTTTTGGCATCTATGTTGGCTTCTGCCTACGATATTTTGTGACATAAGGAAGCTTATTAGTCTGCCGTTCAGAATGCATTTGAAGGGTCCTGGTATCTTTTTACACGAGTTTGGAAATTTACCACTTAAATCAGATTGAAACAGCCAAATATTGATTCCAGTTCATTTTTCCTGTCAGAATCTTTTTAAGAAATGTGCATTTAAATCTCCACGCACTATTAACTGTTTCTTTTTGTCTGACAGGTTGCTAAAGTTTTGTAAAGGGAATCTGTTGACCCTTAAAATTACAAGAAAAGTATTCATTACATATATAGCAACTCCTTGTTTTTCTATATTCACTCTGCACGGAAATGATGGCAGTCTGTAATCCCTTGTATTTAAGTTCTCTATCCCTGTGAGTACATAGTGCTAAAAAAGACAAAGAAAATCTGTCGCCTCAGAATTCTCCACATCTTCTAGGCATACAAGAAGCTCATCTACATTGCTTTTTAGTACCCTAATGTTCTGATGAAACAAACTTTTGCTTTCTTGGAAACTGTTACATATATGGTTGTGTTCTGTTCTAATTTCTGTCAAGCCTATGACTCCAGTAATCACAAGGATTTTGCCTTGTGTGTATCTAGCTCCTCTTACACTTTCTGCAAGTACAGGCCATTATTTATGCATAACCCATTGCAACAACATGCACAGCACAAATATGAGACTGTTTTTCAGTCGGAAAGGTATAAGATCCCTCTTCCTCCCTCCCACTGCTGATATCTCCAATCACAAATAAAATAAACCTACAAAACTGAACAATCAATAACCCAACAACTGAAAAGAGCACTCCAGACAACCTCACAAACAGCCCGCCCTACTCATTCCACAGGTTGCAGGACTTACCAGTAAACTGGGAGGTGGTATGTGGTGGCGGTAGATGGATGGGAGGATTGCACAGTAGGTACATTGTTGTATTTTTTTTGTGTGTTGAGTCTTTTCTTAATAGCTTTTTACTTTTTATCTCAGTCTATCTTTGTTTTCCCCCTACCTCATGTCCTGCTTTCCTTCTCATTCTTAATTGCACTAGTTATTTTACTTCTTATTGCTCTACCACTTAATCAATCTGTACATGTCACAATATCCTTCTATCATCTCATGGACTGTTGGACCTGGTGGTCTAGCAGGAAAGTATAGAGGTTGGTCTAGCAGGAAAGTGCAGAGGTTGTGGAATCGAATCCTAGCTGGAACACAAAAAAATTTTCTGTCCGCCAGTAATCTAGTCTTCACCTCTCAATGATGAGGTAGTCACCAGGAATGACGCGTGGTTCAGGGTCCACCCTGAACTGCAACTCCCCTTTCCCTGATTGAATAACCGGTGTGCCATACACAATTATTATATCTCAGGAATGTAGCCAGTAACTGAAGTGCAATCCTTGACATCCTACTCTCTCATACTGGTTGATCTCTATCGTTATGGGGTCTGAGTGGTCTGTCCTTCCTTTCAAATCCTTTACACTGTCTACTTCTTTTCTGCCAATGGGAAGGATGTAATAGTTTTGTAAACCAGAATAGTTTTTTGTACTTTCATGTGTGCATATGAAGTACAAAAACTAAAAACTATTTATGTATATCTATCCTGGCTTGGTCGCTCAGTGGTAGTAAAATGCCAGATGATAGACCCAAATGCCTCAGGTTCAGTCCCCAGTCTGCCCTAGGATTTTTGTCCAATTACTTATCAATTTTGACAATGTTTGTTGATGTGATAAATGGCCAAGTTCCCAGGCATCAGAGTCCCCCATAACAGGCTACGTAAGTCATTTGTAAGGCAGGGGAAGGCAGTGGCATCCCACGTTCAATAGGGCAGTGTCTAATATAGCTACTGGTATATGGTTTACAAACAAACCTTCAGGTCAATGACAGCTTTATATTTGTTATGTGTTTATCAGAAATATTCAGATTTTCATCTTCTGAAGGTAAGTAGTTGGCAACCATTCTGTCTCATAATCTTGTTGTAATGAGCAAGTCTGAACCTGACACATTACTCATTGCTTTATGAGGTGTTTATTTGTACCTAAGAGTATACATTTTTCACATCATCTAACGTGCCTGTGCTGCTGTAATTTTGTGTCTTTGAACTACTTCTGTAAAAATATGTATTAGCTTCTGAGGCTATAAATTGTATAGATACTCAAAGATTTCCTGCAACCTGTGCATATTTTCTATTGTTTAGTAACTTTTGCACTAATAATCAGTCCCTATGTCCCTTTAAAAGCATAATAAAATGCTTATTATTCAGTTTTTTTTTTTTTAACTGGAAAAGCACAAAATTCCCTCAGTGTGTGGAAGCTGTTACACTTTAGCTTGAACTAAGAGGAATACATTCCTCAGGTGAGATTATGGCATAACAGTGGAATCTTATTTCAGTGCATGTGTTTTTGGGCCATAGTCTAACGAAGACCTATTAATTTTTGAATAGTTCTATGTGGATGAAACTGTGCTCACTGATATACTCTAACATTCACTACGATGTTACAGAGATTGGACACCAGATGATAGCATTGGGAGTTTTTCAGAATAGCAATGTGTTTCTAATTTATTTGTTTAAATTTACCTGGCATAAGAATGAACAGCACTAAGCAGATTAAAGACCAATATTACTTGCAGCACTCTTCATACATGTTAATAACACATGAGTTTTGCAGCAGAAGATATCCATGAATTTGAGATTGGATAGTATATTATTACTATTTTTATTATTATTGTTGTTGTTATTATTTTACACCATAGTAATTTGTATACAACAACAAGAATTACTTCAATATTTTGTCCTTGGGATAGACAACCCACTCTCTTGAGCAGTGATAGAAATTGTTTACTGAATCTCAGTGCAGAATGTCATCAAATGTCATTTGAGATGTGAGAAGTTTAAGTAAATAGGTGTACCTTTTCAACTTCCATGTTTACACCAACCCACAAATCATTAAGTGCAAGTCAATTCATCACTCAGCTGGAAAGCGGTGTAGAAAAGAGTGAGGAACTAACCCATAAATATCTTTGACCAAAGATGTAAAGCATTTAGTAGGTTATCAATTTAACTTCAGACACAGATAGAAATCATATCTGCTTGACAACTTGTTCTACTCTGTTGAAGAATTTCTGAATTGTTAATAACCTGATGTATGTTGTAAAACTGACTGATTCCACATCATAGTGAAGGCTCACAGTTATGATCCAAGGAACAAGCAAATAACTTAACTGTACCAAGAAAGTAATACAAATACGGAGAGATGTTTTTCAGTTATACACAAGTAATCATATTGAACAAAATTAAGTATCAAGTAGTTCTGAAAACTTACAATTTATTTACTACTATGTTGCAAGACGATAAATATGTGTTTCAGAGACCATACCACAACATTACATGTGCACCATGGCTGTCCATATTTCTTTGTAGAGCACTAAAATTGACTAGCTAATTCTACTTATGATGACTGCCAGGCAAATCCATTCTTGTATTGGAGTCCAAATTTTGGCAGTGTCCATCTTATTATTGATTAGAATAAAGTGCACTTTGCAGCTGATGTTTCTAGATGCAGAGTGGATCAACAGCTATAAAAAAAAGTACAGTTCAATGCTATCTTGAATGCTGGTGAAGGACTGGAAGCTGCTGCAAATGGTGGTGGTGTGCAAACCACTTCAAATAATTCAGGGTTATTCTAAATGACGGACCCATTTTCAGAAATTCGTATGTATTCAAGTACAAATCCAAAATGAACAAGCCTTATACCAATGAAAAGAGGAAGTTTCAAAGTTTTTGGTGGGCAGGCGGTGATGGTTTCAGAAATGGCCGGTAGAATTCTCGTGGCAATAGGGCCATCATTCCGTTTCACTGTCAGTTTTGAGTAAGATGGTGACTGTGGAGCACAAGATTTTCTGCATTCTTGGGTTCGTGAAAAATGAGTCACAAATTGCAGTGCAGCAGGCATTTCGTACCAAATTTGGTATTCAACCACCAACTCGCAAAAGCATTAGCCTTTGGTTTAAGCAATTTAAATAGACTGGGAGTGTGTGCAAAGGAAAAAGCACAGGTCGTGTCAGAGGATGATGATCGATGGATTCAACAAAGTTTTGTGTGCAGTCGCAGTAAGTCTACCAATACAGCCAGTCAAGAACTTGGAATGCCCCAACCAACTGTATGGAAAGTTCTGAGACGGTGTTTGCTGTACAAGCCCTACCGATTACAACTTGTGCAGGCTTTCAACCCCAATGACAAAGGGAAGCGTCTCCCATTTTGTGGTTATGTGCTAGCAAAGATGGAGGATGACGCATTTCTACAGCATGTAATTTTTAGCGATAAAGCAACGTTTCACCTTAGTGGAAACGTCAACAGACTCAATGTTCGCATGTGGTGTTTGAAAAATACACATTCACCATTGCAACATGAAAGAGACTCACCGATCAAGTACCTGGACATGTTGGAACAATGGCTGTTGCCTCAAGTTATGGAAGATTCCCTGGGACTTCATTTTTCAGCAAGATGGAGCTCCCACCCATTGGCACTGTGATATACGAGGCTTTTTGAATGACTCCCTTCCTCAGCGCTGGATCAGTCGCAGGGGACTTTAGGACCTCGCTCTGCACTTCCGGCCACCGAGGTCTCCTGATCTCACACCCTGCGACTATTCCTTATGGTGTTATGTGCCGGAATCTGTGTATGTCCTGCCTCTACTAACCACTCTGAATGATCTGCGGAACCGAATCACTGCTGCTGTGTACACAGTAACAGTAGATATGCTTTTGCGTGTGTGGGACAAGTTTGGCTACCGTGTCGATGTTTGACATGCAGCCAACAGAGGCCACATTGAACATTTATAACATTTATCACATTTCCAATTATTAAATAATTATTAAAAACTAATTAATTACAATTTATTAAATTGACATCAAACATTATGAAAAAAAACTTTGAAATTTCCTCTTTTCGTTGATATAAATCCTGTTCATTTTGGATTTGTACTTCAATGAATATGAAGTTTTGAAAATGGGTCCATCATTTAGAATAATATCTGAGAACTGCAAAAACTTTTACCATATTAAAACTGCTGTGATTTTCAATAGGACATACACAAAATCTTCCAAATATTGTAACAGGATTTCTTTCAAATGCCTAAAAATCTTAAAGCTTCCTTTGGCATGAAAGTCTCCTTATTCTTTTTTATGACATGGTGACCGGAATAAACTGCAGCAAAAGGAAATTAGAAACACTGGACTCTTTCTTCAAATGCTGCGTGAAGAAGGAAATTGAAATAGCACTGTGGTAGTAGTGTTGAAAAAGGAGTGAATGTATATTACTTTCACTGGTGATTATCAGAGTTCTTTACTGGAAGAACACAGATTTTTTTTTTTTTTTTTTTTTTTATATGGAAATATGGATATTTTTCCTATATAGAGACGGGGGGGATTTTGAGCATGCTACAATGAAGTGTGATACAACTACTAATCGTGTTATATGTTAATTACTGTCCATTTTGTTAATAGCTGTTTGTCTTTTTTTGTAGATAGTGTAATTATTTGTGAAGAAGTATTGTCAAGGTATGATTTTAACAAATTACTCAGCAATCATTTAATTCTGCAAAGACTTGCTTTGTTTACAATTGTTTTGTAATGCACAAAGACACAGCCGTGAAAAGATCTGAAAACATAAATTTTAGTAACAAACATGTATTTCTCTAAGAAGTATTAGTCACTTGTGAAAACCTGTATTGTTTGAGAAATGAAAAACATGTTGAAATATTTTTGTGGATGTTCAGGCTATTGAGGTGCTTAAGAGCATACTTCTAAAGTAAAACTTTATTTGAAAGCAGTGCTTGTTATTAATCTCTCATGTAAAATTTTTCTTTTTCCTTCTGTGCAGGATTCCATACCCATTTGTGCGTGCATCACAGCATTCATGTTGCATAGTTATGAAACCTACAAATGGAGATTTCCTCAAGTAAGCTGTTATTTTTAAATAGTGTTGTGTTGTAAGTAACTTCCTGTTTGAAGAAAAATTAAAGATTTTTTAGCTGCATGCATTTGTGCCTCTATTTATTGGAAAAAAGCTAAGGCATGTTTCTTCATTAACTGTGTATCCCCCTCCATGTTTTGGTAAATGAATGGTAGTGTAAGCTGTTCCAAAACAGTAATTTTTCTATGGTAGGATTTTTTTAAATAGCACTTTCTATCATAATTTGTGATTAGCTAAATTCAGCCCTTGGGTATTATGATATCACATCACACATTAATTATGTGATGCTGACAGCATGTTATGATTGACACAGCAGTGTGGGGAGAGAAACATAATGGTGTCTCTAATAAGAGTTAAGCACAGCCATAGCAGTCAAAGACATAATTACGACAGAGGTGAATGTCATATGAAAAATGAAAAAAGTATAACTCATTTGTGAGCTTTGCAACTATGCCAATATACATAATAGATTAAAATAGGCCAGATAACTGTTTATGAGATGACAAAATCCACTGATAAGTTGCACATTTTTCATTTTATATCTGAAGTAACATTTGTGATAGTTGTGCAGTGATGCAACAGTAAACACTGCACTCACTAATAAACAACCAAATACAGATATACAGCACCATGAATGGGCATTAACTTCAGAGATACAACCCTTACAGGTATTCCAAAATTTTACAGGTCTCTAAAAAGTAGCTGATTATAATGGTGTTTCTAGCATAGTTTTAAAATCTTGTGCTAACGTAATAGGACTAACCTTAAGTGAACTTTGTAATCAGTTACACAAGGCTTATTCCCAGACAGTCTTAAATCTGCTGTAGTGCCACTCATCTATAAAACAGGATAAGTAAACCACCTCTGATTAAGATATACACTGGCTGACAAAAAAAGTGAAGCACAAAGCACCCTAAAGGGGAGGATGAAATGAAATGAAATTTCCCTTGTTGAGACAGTATATGTTGATATTTCAGTGAGTACAAAATCTAGTCAAATTACTGGTACTAAGAAATTGTTAGTATGAGTCCACTTATCAGTATGATGTTGCATCCCCTTTGATGTTCACAGTGATTTGCAGAATATAGATTTAGCTGTAGATGATAGCTGAACAGGCATAAAAGTGGTTCACAGCCATTAGTTTAAGTCTTAATCTCACAAGAAATTGTAATACTTGACTTCAAACAAGAATGACCTGTTGTCACAAGGAGACATTAATGGTCACACACTAAATGAAACACTGCAAAAAACTTCAGGTCCAGTTGGTTAGTATGTTAAATGGAGTCAACTTGTAGATAAACCAATCAAGAAGCTTAATTCAGTGTGTTTGCCCTTAGAAGCATTTCTCATTGTGTTGACCTAAGGACAGTTGTGTTGGCTTATTTTGAGTGAACTGTAAGAATATTGTGCAAAGTAGATAACTGTACGTCTTTTAGGAGCCTTTCTTGGAATTTTTATACTAATTTTCCAATACATTTACTTCAGAATGGGGTTTGTCTAGTGTTCACACTGGAATTGTGTACTCTGGTATAAAGTTATTCAGTAATGTTAAAAGCTGCACAACAAGCAGTAATTTGTTTTCAACAGATCTCAGTATTTACTGATGCAGATCACTGTTTAAAAAATCAGTTGGAATCAAGTAAATATCAGGCTATCAACAGGACATCAATAGCAGCTATTTAACCTAAGGAGGCAGCAGTATTGTAAAAGGATACTGTTATTCGACCCTAGATTTTCCATGTTTTAGGGAGGCAGCACTTTTTTTCAGAGTAGTGATGTGTTTCTAATTCATTTGTTTAAATTTAACTGGCATAAGGATGAACAGCACTAAGCAGTATAATGACAGTTTATTCGGCTCTACAGAATATTTTTTCATTGAAGGGCACACTGCATCCATTATTGAAGTATTTGGTAAGCATAATTCTAACTTTTTTGAATCATCTGTTTGTTGTCCCAAGGTGTGTTATGATAGTGTACTTTGTGGCTACCAGTCCCTTTCCTGGAAAGTTCTGTTCTCAGTGCCTTCATAGTGTATGCAGTTATTTGTAATATATCTACTTGAAGGTCTTTCTCAAATAATCATCCAGGAAGATAATCATATCTATGTTTTCAGTATTAAATGTTTTGAGTAATACACACATCAAAAAAAGTTTTGCGTCTCTCTAGTTCCCAAAACTCCTGAAGATAGATGTTGACTGTGGATACTGTATCTCAGACACAGTCCCTTTCACTGTTCAGAGATGTCACTAAACTTGCCCAAAGATGTCATAACTATGCATGAGCAGTGCCTATTAGATGAGGGGGTCCAACAGCTAATCAGTTCGTCATTCCATCAGGAAGGAGGTACACAGCTCATGTTGCCTGTAGCTGAACCACACCTAGACGGTCAATACTGCGGTTCGATTGTGTCCACAATGTTACTTTGTGCCAGAAAGGGCTCTCAACAAGGGAAGTGTCCAGGTGTATCCGAGTGAATCAAAGTTATGTTGTTCGGACATGGAGGAGATACAGAGAGACAGGAACTGTCGATGACATGTCTTACTCAGGCTGCCCAAGAGCTACTATTGCAGTGGATGATCGCTACCTGCCAATTATGGCTTGGAGGAACCCTGACAGCAACGCCACCATGTTGAACAGTGCTTTTTGTGCAGCCACAGAACATAGTGTTATGACTCAGATTGTGCGCAATAGGCTGCCTGATGCACAACTTCACTCTCGGCATACATGGCGAGGTCCATCTTTGCGACCACGACACCATGCAGTGCGGTACAGATGGGCCCAACAACATGCCAAATGGACCGCTTGGGATTGGCATCACGTTCTCTTCACCAATAAGTGTCGCATATGCCTTCAACCAGACAGTCGTCGGAGACGTGTTTGGAGGTAACCCGGTCACTCTGAATGCCTTAGACACAATGTCCAGCAAGTGCAGCAAGGTGGAGGTTCCCTGATGTTTTGGGGTGGCATTATGTGGGACTGACGTACGCCGCTGGTGGTCATGGAAGGCACAGTAACGGCTGTACAATATCGGCAGCGTATTGGTGAGGCATTCGTCTTCATGGATGACAATTCACACCCCCATTGTGTGCACATCTTGTGAATGATTTCCTTCAGGATAATGACATTGCTCAACTAGAGTGGCCAGCATGTTCTCCAGACATGAACCCTATGGAACATGCCTGGGATAGATTGAAAAGGACTGTTTATGGTCGACGTGACTCACCAACCACTCTGGGGGATCTACGCCAAATCGCTGTTGAGGAGTGGGACAGTCTGGACGAACAGTGCCTTGATGAACTTGTGGAGAGTATGCCATGACGAATACAGGCATGTGTCAATGCAAGAGGACGTGCTACTGGATATTAGGGGTACCGGCGTGTACAGCAGTATGGACCATCACCTCTGAAAGTCTCGCTGTGAGGTGGTACAACATGCAATGTGTTGTTTTCATGAGCAGTAAAAAGGGTGGAAATGATGTTTATATTGATCTCTATTCCAATTTTCTGTACAGGTTCCAGAACTCTTGAAACTGAGGTGATACAAAACTTTTTTTGGTGCGTGTATTAGGAAACACACCTACAGAATTTCAAACACATTCTCTGCTGCCTATTTTGCTTATGATAATCTGTAATTAAAAATCTTTATTTCATGCATTACATTCTTCTGTAGAAATGGATTTCAGTAGATGTGAATGCATTGCAAACACATCATGACATGGGAAAATGTGAGATGCTGAGACACTTGTACCTTGTAACAATGGTGGACTAGCTTTACATAAAATCGCATTTGTTTTAGAACTCCACAATCAGAAATACTTACATTCACGCCTGTATGATTATACATGATTTCTTAATTATCAGTGGTAATTCCAAATATCATCGTCATCACCACCACCAGAAGTTTTTGTGCTCTTTGCTGAGCTTTGTGACCCATGAATCGAGCGTCTGCATCCTGGATGGTTACCAGCTTTTCTTAGAACTTGCTGAAGAGGTAGACACAAGACCGTGATTTCATCAGTCCACTTTTCCGCTGCTCTTCCTCTTATTCACTTGCCCTCGATCTTCTCTTCCATGATTATTTTTTCCAGGTTTTCTCCATCTCTTCTCACAGTATGGCCAAAGAACTGGAGAATTTTTTGGTTGACACAAAAAGAAAGGTGCGTCAAGAAATTGAATTGCTCAATAATGGACTCATTTGTTCGTCTTTCAGTCCATTTTCTGCGCAGCATCCTCCGCAAGCACCAAAGCTCAAATACATTGATGCACTGTTTGTATCTGCCTTTAAGGGTCCATGTCTTGCAGCAATAAAAGAAGACAGAAAACTTGGGTGTTTTAACAAGCCAGACCTTTGTGGTGTTCATTATTGCTCTGTTCTGTCAGGTCTTGGTGAGCTTCTTCGTAGCCACTCACCCTAGCGTTATCTGTCTTCTTATCTTATCTTCACAGCTTCTCGTGTCACAGATAGTTGACCCAAGATAGACGAAAGAATGCATGACTTCCAGTTCCTTTAATTGACCTGTGAGTTGAAACTGTACTCCTCGATCAACTATCATGAGTTTGGACTTACTGAGATTGAGATTGAGGTCCAGTCCATATGATAGACGAATTTCCATTACTTTTGTTAATAGCTCAGCAAGTTCATCTTCAACACTGGCTAAAAGCATTGTGTCATTAGCAAATCAGAGGTTGTAAATAATTCTATCACCAATTGAGATGACTTTAAGTCCAAACAAATGGTTCAAATGGCTCTGAGCACTATGGGACTTAACATCTGAGGTCATCAGTCCCCTAGAACTTAGAACTACTTAAACCTAACTAACCTAAGGAGATCACACACATCCATGCCTGAGGCAGGATTCGAACCTGTGACCGTTCTGGTCGCGCGGTTCCAGACTGAAGCGCCTAGAACCGCTCGGCCACATCGGCTGGCTAGTCCAAACAACAAGAGCATTTCTAATGTCATGTTATGCATAGATGTTGTACAGTCTGGAAGATAGAACACAACCCTATCTTATGCCTTTTGATACACTGAAGAAATCAGATGTGCCAGCATTTCTCTTCACAGCTGTGAGGTGATTATTGTATAGAATTCTGATCAGTGCTGTCAAATGTTGTGGGACATTGAACTCAGCAATCAGCTGCCACAACTCTTCCCACAAAACACAGTCAAAGGCTGCCCTACAGTCATTGAAGCAGATGAAGACAGGAACACAGAACTCTCTGTCACGATCTCTCGATTATTTGTTATGTTTTGAGCATCCATTCACAAGTTCCTTTTGCTTCAACAACACCTGCTTGTTCTGTGGATATGTGAGGCTTCAAATGTTACTTTCTTTCTAGCTGACTTAAATTTAACTGGCATAAGCATTAATAGCACTAAGCAATATTGTAAAAGTTTATTGTTAAACAGTATATAGATTAATTTCCATGATTTCTTGTACGTTTTGCTAGTGTATTCCTTGACATGATTGCATGTCACTGAAGGTTCTACTTCTTGATGGGATTTTATGGAATGTGATGAATTTGGTTGGGCTTCACTCTTATGAGGAACACCATCACATTTTAGTCTTTCCCACACTGTGCTCATAGGGTCATTATTAGCTGTAAGGACATAATTTTTGGTATGATGTAGCTTAATAAATCCTAAGGGAGGCAAAATTAGCTGATTAGCTGTCACTGAATTGCTTACATGAGAGAGAGAGAGAGAGAGAGAGAGAATTCAAGAAAGGAAGAAAGGTAAGGGAAAATTATTTGGAAAAAATTAATTGAAATTAACTGCAGATTATTTTTACGTAGAAATGGGAGGGGGGGGGGGGGGTGAGAGAGTCTATATATGAAAATAGACATATTAAAACTATTGATGGACTTGACTTGAAGCCAGCACCTCACATTTCTTGGTCAGTGCTCTTACTGACTCAAGCTATCTTGCCCTCACATTTACTGTTTTGCAGTACCTTTCTCTCAAATCTGTTGTTTCAATTGTGGGTGTGTTTATCAGTATTTTGTGAAATAAATAAAGATGAAGGATCTGCAAACAGTAACATCAAATACTGTGTTTGAATGGTTGATAAAGGTTAGATTTTTCTCCTCATTTGTGCTTTTTGTGTTGTCAGTAGTACTACAGTAGACCCTCAGTCAACTGAATTTCAAGGGACCAAAACGCAAGCAATTTGGTTTAACAAAGGTTGAAATAACAAGTTTTGCTGTAAAAATATATGACTATTGAGATCACTTTTCCTCTTGATATGGGTACTATTGAATGATGGTGCTCGATATTCATTATCCCTTAGAAAAAATAAAAATAACTACATCGTTTAAGTACAACAGTATTTCTGGCATTTGTTGAATTGTCTCTGACTGAGACAGAAATCCAAACATGCTCTCTGATCAAGATGTCATTGCAGTCCATCGGGTGATGAAAAAATATATGCATCCTTAGTGCCCACACACACTCTTTTTCTCAATTTTGATAGAGTGGTTCTTCTGTCAAAGATCAAAACAAGTTAGAAAGTTATCACAGTAGGACCATACATTCTGAATCCGATGTGCTGCTACCCGTTACAACCACATTCGAGAGTCATATCGACACCTGACCAAAAGAGTAACCTATGATAGGGATGCTCACGAGTCTGATTGTCTGCCTCTTTCTCTCCACTGTATCAATTGCAATGGCAGCCATACCGCCACCACCTGAGTATCTCGATGAGCAGGGCGTCCAGAAGATACAGGTGAAGGAAAAAGTGCCTTACCTGGTCGCTCGCAAGTTGGTGGCTAGTCGGAAACCCTGTGTTGTACCATCTGGCACCTACAGTACTGTTCTTGCTACATCTCGTCTGCCAACGAGAAAGGCTCCAAGAAGTCAAACAAAGGGAAACTGTCTTCTCCTCTTCAATGGTGTCGCCACATGACACCCTCACCTGGCCTACCTCTGTGTCGCTGGTGTGCACCATCAACTGTTTTTCTGCCCTGGACTCCGCAGGCCGACAGAAGGAGAATGCTGACACCTCTGTAGAGCTCTTGGAGCAGGGTCCTGCTACCTCTGTGCTGTACCAGCGAGTCTTCGAAGGCTGGCGCTGGCAGCCACCTAGGTGACACCCCTTCATTTTTTCCTCGGCGTGACTCTTCTCCAGTGGAACGTTCATGGCCTTTGAACCAACAAAGAGGACTTCAAGCTGCTCTTAGAACCACAGCGTCTGCTTGTACTGTGCCTCCAGGAAACAAAATTGCGTCCTCACAACTGCTTTGAGCTCTCGCATTTCTTCCCGGTCCGGTTTGACCTTCACCCTTAGGAAGACATTCCTTCTCATGGGGGAGTCATGCTGCCCATCCAGGATGATGTTCATAGTCAGTCCATCTCCCTGACTACCTGGCTCCAAGTTGTTGTTGTCCACATTTTTCTTCATCACATGGCCTGTTCACTTTGTACCATTCACATCTTTCCGTCATTCAGTGTCACTCGGGCAGACCTTCTCCAGCTCATTGGGCAACTCTCTCACCTCTTTCTGCTGCTTGGTGACTTTAATGTGCACCATCCCCCTTGGGGCTTGCCCAGAACCTGTCAGAGAGTTGTCCTCTTGGCTGACCTTCTCAGTCACCTTAACCCTGTCTGCATTAATATGGAAGCACCCACATTCTTTTCAGCTTCCACTCACACTTATTCCCATTTGGACCTCTCCTTCTGCACTGCCTAGCTTGCCCATTCTCTCTGACACATACTCGAACGACCATGTCCCGTGTGCCATCTGATTGCTGACTCCTACCGCACCTATTTGCAGACCCAAATAGCAGCTTTCTAAGGCCTCCCTGGCGACAACATTTCCCCAGTTGTGATGACCAGGTGGAATATCTTACACATGTTATCCTTACTGCTGCAGGACGTTCCATTCCTCGTACTTCTTTACTGCCCCATGTCCCAGCCCCTCGGTGGACTGAGGCAAGTCGCAATGCAATTCATGCGCAGAGCTGTGCTACTCTGTGTTTTTAACCATCATCCTACAATGGCAAACTGCATTCATTATAAACAGTTGTACGCACAGTGTCGCCACATTCTTCGGGATAGCAAAAAAGCTAGCTGGATTTCATTTACTAGTTCTTTTAATAGTTCCACTCCCTCTTTCATCATGTGGGCCAACCTCCGACAGCTCTCAGGGATTAAGATTCATTCCCCCAGTTTCCAGCCTGACAGTAGCAGACGGTATCGTAATGGAACCTATTGCTATCTCCAACACCTTGGACTGCCATTTTGCAGAGATTTCGAGCTCCTTCCACTGTCCTCCTGCCTTCCTCCATTGAAAACGAGTGGGAGAGGCTTAGGCGAAATCCTTCCCTTCGCAAAATAGTGAGTACTACAATGCTACTTTTACTGTGAGGGAACTAGATCATGCTCTCACTTCATCTTGATCCTCCGCCCCAGAGCCAGAGGATATTCACATTCGGATGTTGCAGCACCTATCTCTTGTGGGCAAGCACTTTCTGCTTAACACATATAACCACACCTAGGCAGAGGGCCCGTTTCCCAGATGCTGGTGTGAAGCCACTGTCATACCCATACCTAAGCTCGGTAAGGACAAACTCCTTCCTTTTAGTTACCGCCCCATTTCTCTCATTAGCTGTGTTTGAAAGGTGATGGAATGTATGATTCATGCCCGGCTGGTATGGTGGCTCGAGTCTCGCAGTTTACTAACCACGGAACATTGTGGATTTCAAGTGTTCTGTTCTGTAGTTGACCATCTCATCACTTTGTCCACCATGTCATGAATGGTTTTCTGCGGAAATCTCAGACTGTGACCATGTTTGTTCATTTGGAGACAGTCTTTGACACCTGCTGGAGAACACTGGTATCCTCCGTACTCTCTACACGTGGGGCTTCCGTGGCCACATGCCCTGTTTCCTTCAGGAATTTTTAAAGACTGAGTTTTCAAGGTACGTGTGTGAGTTCTGCCTTGGCGGACACCTTTATTCAGGAAAATGGTGTGCCTCAGGTTTCCATCCTGAGCGTCATCCTCTTTTCTACCGCCATTACCTTATAATGGCCTGTCTCCCACCAGGCATCTCTCGCTCCAAAAGCGTTGAAGAGTTTGCCATTTATTGCAGTTCTCCACTGACCTGTCTCATTGTCTCATTGAGTGGCATTGTCAGAAATGTCTTGATTCTCTTTATTCATCAAGCATTGACAGTGGCTTTTGTTTTTCCACTGACAAAACCGTTTGTATGCGTTTCTAGTGGCACTATTGGATTCTTCTACCATGTTTACATCTTGGGCCTGTTGCTCCTCCATTCATTGAAACCATGAAATTCCTTGGGCACATGCTCGATGGGAAACTTTTGTAGGTCCTCCCACTTTTCTTACCTGGTGTCCCACTGTGTGCGGTCC
Organism: Schistocerca serialis cubense; assembly: GCF_023864345.2. Classification (NCBI taxonomy): domain Eukaryota; kingdom Metazoa; phylum Arthropoda; class Insecta; order Orthoptera; family Acrididae; genus Schistocerca; species Schistocerca serialis. The sequence goes on from NC_064642.1 coordinate 611,805,545, forward strand.
CTCAATGTCCTACATGTCCTCAGTGGTACTTCCTGGAAGTACTGGTCCCTTGTCTGTTCAAAACTTGACTATGGGTGTTTTGTTTATGCAGCTGCACATTTGTCCCTCTTATGCTATCTCAGTACTGGCCATCATCGTGGCATCCATTTGGCCACTGGCACCTTTTCTTTTGCATTAGCCAGGTTGAGAGTCACCAGTATGGGGTGCTTCCTTCTTTCTGTTACCTCCTGGTGTTCGCTTTTGGCTCATGCTCCAGCAGCTTGACTTCACACTACCTGCCACTTTCCTGGTGGGTGTGAACCCTCCATCACCTTGGCTTCATGTGGTGGCCTATGTTCACCTTGGCCTTCATTGACTTCCTAAGGACATTGCGCCAGCCTCTGTCTATCGCCTTCAGTTTCACTACATTTGGATGGAACTTCACGATAGTACTTTTGTCTACACTGATGGTTCTCAGACTGACCGTGGTGTCGTGTGTGCCTTCATCGTTGGCACCAATGTATTTTGGTATCGACCTCTGGATCACTGCTCAGTATTTACAGTAGAGCTCTTTACCCTGTATCAGGCAATGCAGTACATCCTGCAACATAGGCTTTTCAATTTTGCCATCTGTTCCCTCTCTCTCTCTCTCTCTCTCTCTCTCTCTCTCTCTCTCTCTCTCTGCGTCCTTCAAAGCCTCTGTGTGCTGTACACCATTCGTCACTTAGTGCAACCGGTCCAGGAAAGCTGTCACTTGCTCATTCTTGATGGAGCCACTTTGATGTTATGTGGGTTCCTGGTGACGTTGGTCTGACAGGAAACAAGGCCACTGACGCTGCTGCCAAGGCTGCAGTCCTTGTATCTCAGCCCACTAATTCTTGCATTCCTTCTGATGATCTCTGTGTTGCTGTTTGCCAGCAGGTGGTGTAACTTTGGCATCGCCACTGGTCCTCCCTTCATGGGAACAAGCTCCAGCCTATTAAGCCTCTCCCAGCGGGTTGTATGACCTCCACTTCCTTCCGATGATCTCTGTTGCTGTCTGTCAGCAGGTGGTGTTACTTTGGCATCGCCACTGGTCGTCCCTTCATGGGAACAAGCTCCAGGTTACTAAGCCTCTCCTAGCAGCTTGTATGACCTCCAAAAATGGTTCAAATGGCTCTGAGCACTATGGGACTTAACTTCTGAAGTCATCAGTCCCCTAGAACTTAGATCTACTTAAACCTAACTAACCTAAGGACATCACACACATCCATGCCTGAGGCAGGATTCGAACCTGTGACCGTAGTTGTCGCGCGGTTCCAGACTGTAGCGCCTAGAACTGCTTGGCCACACCAGCCGGCTACGACCTCCACTCAGCTCTCTCATCGTGAAGGAAATCATTTTGGCTGGGCCGCGTATCGAGCACTGTCATTTTAGCCAACGCCATTTGTTAGGTGGTGCTCCACCATTTCCTGATGGAATGCCCTTTTTTTTAACACTTATGTTCTCATTTGTGTTTGCCATCTGCCTTATCAGCTGTTTTACCAAACAACACGCGGCCTGTCAACCGTGTTTTACTTTTTATCCTTCATAGCAATATGGTGAAGGACATTTAATCTTTACTTCAGGATCTCCATTTCTTTATGGTGTATTTAACAGATCTTTCTGCATGTTCCTGTTTTTAACTGTCTTCTCTTCAATCGATTGAGATTAACGCATAGCCGTTTTTAGCTCCTCTCTTTGTATTCTTGTTCTACAGTTTTGATGTGGGCGCATATGACCCTAGTTGTTTATGCACCCTAAAACAAAACAAATAAAAACGTGTGCACGCATGCACACACACACACACACACACACACACACACACACACACACACACTGCCAAGAGGTGTAGTATGATATGGCCATTGGTACCAATTCTACATCATCCACAGCATTTCAAAGCAACCAGTATGCCCTTTAAAGGGTGATTTTGTCCAATATGTGTATTATTCTGTGAATGAAGATTTTACATATAACTGTATAATGTTATAACAATATTGTGAAAAGGAAAGTTGCTACTCACCGTATAGTAAAGATGCTGAGTTGCAGGTAGGCACAACAGAAAGACTGTCAAAAATAAAGCTTTTGGCCAGTGAGGCCTTTGTCAACAACAGATCACACACACACACACACACACACACACACACACACTCTCTCTCTCTCTCTCTCTCTCTCTCTCTCACCGAAACATTGCCTGAGACTGCAGTTGTGCGTATGAGTTGCATTTGCGTGTGTGTGTGTGTGTGTGTGTGTGTGTGTGTTTCATCTATTGCTGGCGAAGGCCTTACTGGCTGAAAGCTTTATTCGTGACAGTCGTTTTGTTTTGCCTATCTGCAACTCAACATCTCTACTGTATGGTGAGTGGCAACTTTCCTTTTCATAATACTGTTACGTCCCATCCTGGATTTTCCATTGTTTGGTATATAATGTTGTAGTTAGTATTGAAAGTATGTGATTGTTGAGTATTTTTTCAACTATTCTTGGTGCTAATGCGTTGTGTTTCTATCTTTCAGCGATTACTTGAATTCTAAAGACCTTCATATAGGAGTCACTTCATCTAAGGGGCTAGTGGTAGAATATGACAAAAATGGGTTGCAGTATGACAAAGCGAGCTTGTGGAAACAGTGCTTAATAGTAGATGGTGCTGATGAGTCTTGGAGTGAAATATGGGATAATACTTTAAGACATGTGTCCAGTCTGACTTGCTGGTCTTCTGAAAGGTAACTTGGCTCATTTAAGCTTAAAGTAGAAACACTTGACATTAATTACAGAGGAGCAGACTGAAAAACAGAATTTATCTACCGCAAGTAGTCACTGTACTTGTTGTTTGTGCATTCTATAAAAGTCTCCCATTGGTGCCCCTGTATAACCACTGAGTCATGATTAAGAAGAAGAAACAAAAACTTTATATATAATCTCACAGTTCAAAAGAAATCAGAATACGCTTACATGCAAACCAATATCTTTTTGGGTGTTGGTTATATCTACTTGGGGCTTGGAGTTCATGAACTTTTACAATTAACTGCTTTGCTGATAACTTTTGTGCACATTGCTGATAGGTCATTAAATTCTTCCCTGACATGTTATCACTTGTCTCCTATGTCTCCTCTTGAGAAGAACTGAGGCACTGTACACTGCACCATACTACATGACACATCTATTAGGAAGCATCTGTTTCTCTTTGAAAACATCCATTAGTATGGAATTGTTACACTGTAGCTGTAGTTGCCCTGTGTGTTTGAACATGTTCAGATAAAGGCAGTTATAACAATAATGGAAACTCCAAACCATTATTGCTAAGCTATTAATCTCCAACTTGCCCTACAGCTGCAGACTGTTACATACTTATATACTGTACAGTGCAAATTAATTCTTTCAATAAAACTTAGGGTATGTTTTTAAAGTAGCACATCATGTTGTTCTCTCAGCAGCAAAGGCAGACGAAATACAAAATTACAAAGGGGATGCATCAAAAGCTAACTTGTAGAGAATGACGAAGTTATTTGCCAGAATCCTTTCAAAAATATAAAACTGTAAAAAATTGCTGATGTACAGAGTGGGCAAAATGAAAGTGGCTTGGATAATGTTTGTGACTGTCACAGAACAGGCCCTTATTAATCACATGCCTTTGTATGCGCATCTTCCACATGTTCTGTCCCGAGTGCTTCACTTTGTCATTATGTACGAGTGAGTGAGAAGAGCAGACGCGTTTAGTGACCAGTTGAATGCAACACAAAATAATACTCATAAAAAAGAGCCCATGTTCAATAGCAGTGCTCTTCACACCAGCCTAGAGCAGTTTGTGCTCCATGGCACCATCTCCAGCAGTCAGAAAGGAGTAACGGTGTGAGGGTAATTAAACACTGATCAAAACCTGTCTCTGCTTTAAAAGTAAAATATTTTATGTGGTCTACACTGTTTTGTTACATTTTTTATTTTCCCTTGTTTGTTATATTGTTTGTTATATTTTTGTTAGTATTTTATGACTGCTGACATTTGCAAAAACTATGTTCCAAAAAATTTGTGTGCAGAGTTGTTTGTGCACGTGTTTAAGACTGGAAGTGTTTCGACAAAACCTCCAGCAAAGTGTGAAATGTGAAACTTAATGGCAGAGTGGTACAAAATGGATTCTGTAGTGAACAAGAAACCTTAACTATCCAAAAACAGTTCGACTCCTGATTGTAAATATTTTCTGTGTCAGAGTTATATTGCGCACCCTGTACAAAGATTAAGTGGCAAGTTACCTCTGTCGGGCTATAAATAAAATATCGGAATAGTTTCAGCATGTCTATTAAAATCTTAATACTATACCATTATGTTACTTCTCTACATAATCACAAATTAGACTTAAGATGTTTCACAACATTTAATGAGTTGACTAACTCCCTCTGCTTAAAATTCATTTGTCTGAGATTGCAGGCAGTCATTGAAAACATATTGGAATTCATTTTCAGAGTCAGAGCATTGGGAGTCAGGCCAATTTTTCATATGCATTAAGAGGGTGGATCTCACTTAAAACCAAATCTGGACTGCAGGGAAATTGTTCATAAATTTCCTGTTTGTACTGGTGCAACAATTCTCATTTTAGCAGACAGTTTGCTACATAAAAATGAGCACACGACTTAAAGCACACTGATTCTTTAGTCACAATCTCAAGCAGAACATGCCGAGATGTCTGCAGAAACTTGTCCAACAGTTTAGACATTGTGAAATTATTAGTTTCATGAATTCTGAAATTGATTTTCTCTCCCAGTTTGTTGCTTGCTGCAGACAGCCAGTTATTAATTCTTGACAGCTGGTTATGAATTCTTAAGCAAGTGATACCATTAATGTACAACACCTTCACTCGTCACTCTCAGTTTATATACAGCAGAGATTTCGTGACGAGTGTCAGCAGCTTTGAAAATTTTTCCATTAAAAACTACTTTACAAGACAGATTTAATATTGAAGACAACATTCAATTGCACTGGACAGGATATTCAGTTGCAATGCTCATTGTAAAAGGGTAATGTGGGCAAATGAGAACCAGTGTAGCTTTCTCTCTATTGCACCTCTGAGTGTATTAATATGTTGGAGAAGTCAGTGTAGCAACTGCATTGTTCCTCCTCCCCCCTCCTCCTCCTCTTCCTCCTCAGGTGGTAATTTGACAGTTTGCTGAAAACCTGGGACACAAAGACCGAGCGAGGTGGCGCAGTGGTTAGCACACTGGACTCGCATTCGGGAGGACGACGGTTCAATCCCGTCTCCAGCCATCCTGATTTAGGTTTTCCGTGATTTCCTTAAATCGTTTCAGGCTAATGCCGGGATGGTTCCTTTGAAAGGGCACGGCCGCTTTCCTTTCCAATCCTTCCCTAACCCGAGCTTGCGCTCCGTCTCTAATGACCTCGTTGTCGACGGGACGTTAAACACTAACCACCACCACCACCTGGGACACAACATGTACTGAAAACCAACACATGCGGACCAATACTGGCAGAAAAGTCCAGACAAAAGTCATATTAGAACATTTTCCATTTCCACTCTGCAAATGGATGAGATCAAACTTCTGTCAAATCATAAGCATGTACATTGAAATCTATCCTAAGTAAGACTGAATCTGAATGACATTTCATTAATGTTTCATTTGATTAAACATTATAACTGTTGTGTGTGTGTGTGTGTGTGTGTGTGTGTGTGTGTGTGTGTGTGTGTGTGTGTGTAAGAACTTCACACTGCTTGTTGGAGCTTCTATGTTCGCATCCAGGCAGTACTTTCTCTCACAAAGTTGTTGCAGTCACCATTCCATGTTGAAGACAAATGTCATCCCTTGGCATGTTTCTTCATGTGCAAATAAAATAACAAAGCTCCACAGTATTTATGCTCTCTGCTAATATAACTTGTTTTCTGGTTTTCGTTTGTGAGTAAAATTAATTGGCAAGAATAAGTAGGGATACACATCACTCTTGTGGATTGATATTTAACACCATAATATACAACATTGGTTTCAGGCTTGTACTAGAAAATTTTAATTCATCTGCCACCATCTTGCTCATATAAGGAATAATGAATATGGCCAACTTAGGACACTGTTTTTCTGAATGAAGATGCAATCTTGCAGAACTTCTCCCAAGATTTAAACAGTTTCAAAAGGCGAAAAATTGAAATGAATGGTTATAATAATGGATAAACTGCGTAATTCTGTTAAATTACAATGATTTGATTTCCTATCCGATGTTGAAATAAATAAGAATCAGCTACTGGAAAGTATTTAAAAAATCGTAATGCAAAACTTAATTCAGAGCTTCCAAACAAAATTTTCTAACTAGCGTATCTTTCATTTATATTACTTTTCTGTAATTCATTCTAATTGTAGAGCATCATACATATAAATCAATGTCCAGAAAGTAAATGGATTTATGTTTCTCTGTTTAATTACTACTTTATAAAAAAATTCAGAATAAAGTAGTGTTACTTGAGTACTGAATACAGAATGCTCCATTCTAGTTTCTTCTTTCTGAATGCTGTTTAAGTGATGAATTTTCAAAATACAAAGTTATTTGTTTCAGAATCTTAAAACCACCAGAAGCTGTTACATTAATAATTTTTAGGCTTGTTTCAATTTTAAATAATGGTGATTTAAAATCATAATGCTAAAATGCTGTTGATAATATTTATCAACACAACATGAGAGGAATTGCGGTAGACACCCAAAGAACAGGTAGAACTCAAGAGTGCAACATATAAAATATCATACATATACAACAAATCAACCTATATTGTAAGAAATTGCCAAAAATAATTAAAATTTTCAATGTTAACAGCTTTTGACAGTTGTAAAATATCTTTCCTGAATCATTTAAAATCTGCGAAGCACTGTTTGGAGAAAAAAAATTGTTTTTGTTCAGTGCTACTCACAAGAGAAAGAAACATAATCTCACAAATATATCGAGTGTAGAACAAATCACAGAGAAAGTGCATCATCCAGTTTCAGAGATTACTGCTTTTGGTGAAGTACAGCGTGGAAAGTAATTCAAAGTTCTTCTTCACCTGAAGTTGTTCGAAGTGTTGCCTTATGTGCCATTCTCAACAGTGATATTCTATAAAGAAATGGAAGTAAAAATTTTATTCCGTTCCTAGCCAAGCGCTGAAATTAGTATATTATGGAACACTTTACCCCTTTCTCAATTACGGAATTGAACTATGGGGCTGTGCAGCTGATGTACATTTAAAAAGAATACTTCTACTACTACAGAAAAGAACAATATGACATGTACATACGATGGGACATAGAGATTCATATCGTGAAGTGTCGGAGCAGCACAAATATCTGACAATATATTCTCTGTACATCTTCAAAATAGTTGTATTTTTTATAAGTCAACCAACAGAAGCTATCAAGGGCAGTGATTTACATGATCACAACACTAGAACAAAGTATAACTATTTCCATAACAGAACAACGTTAAAAATGACTGATAAAAGTCCATATATCAGTGGTTTGATTTGGTATAAAAAGCTACCAAACTCTAAGAACGTACGCGGGAAATGTTTTTATAGCAAAATTAAAATCTTTTCTAATAGAAAAATGTTTTTATTCTTTCAATGAATTTTAAGATTGTGATTGTAACATGAGGCATTAGCATATCAGTTGTAATGTGATAAATGTAAAAAATAGACATAAGAAGCAACAGCTATAGAATATAGTGTATTTTATGAGTATAAATATAACCATAGTATTAAGTCTGACATTTGTAAAAGCCATCATTACAATGGCCCCACACAAAGAAAATGTAAATAAATAAATAAATCTGTAGTCTGTCATATCTAAAACTGTACACAGTTTCTGTACAAAGATAGCTGCAAAATAAGCTAACATTTACCACATAGACTATTAAATTTGCGTGCTACAATATTTTTGTTCTTTTTTTTCTGGTAGGTACAATGAAGAAAATTTCAACTGTTACAATTTTGTTTTGAAATTTTTGCAAGAGCTGAGGTATGGAGCCCTCAGTGCAGCCGCTGTCAGTAGAACAAGATTTTGTGAAAGTTACATTGTGCCTCAAACTACAACAGCAGGAAAGTACATTTCTCTGTACCGAAAACTGAAAAAAAGTGGCTGTGTTACTCACAGAATATCTTCAAAACATACTGCCTGTAACACACTTAAATAGGGTGTGTTTCTATATGTTGCAGTATTTTTGTTTTATCATCTAAATGTATATTTTTTAAATAAAATTTACTATTCCTAACAAATATTCATAACACCTTGTGAATTGGTCGTCAAACCCCCATTAACTCTTTTATCTTCTTCGCAATAAATATTAGTGTGTCAATCTTTGTAATATCAGTATGTTGTGGTCTTGAAAGTAATCCATTATGACTCTAAACATTTTTTAAAACAGTGATAGACAAGGAAGATTGACAGGAATTTAAAATGCAATACATGCTTTGAACAGCAACCTTTAATGCTTGTATACATTATAAGTAGAAGCTTTCAATCAGACTGTCCCAACACTGCTCCAGAGACTTAGGCACGTGTAAGCACATGTCAACTTGCCTTTGCACAGACACAGGTAGTATAGGCTACCCGCTAGGCAGCCATATTGCATGGGTTTGTGCATGTGCAAGTCATGTGGCTGCCCCTGTCTGTAGGGTTCAACTAGGACCTTACGATCATGCCCACTAGGATCCAAGTAACTGATTACCACCTGTCAGCTGTTTGCCAACCCAGTCTTTGAGCTGGAACAGGTTGCATGCACCTTTTGTGTACATGCGATGTATAGTTAAATGTAAGTAAATCTGTGGGGAGTACACTTTGCTACCCTTTCTCTTTTGAGAAAGATTTTAAAAATACACACATTCACGTAACATCAAGTATAATCAGAATAATGATTCAAGTCAGGTGGCCTTGTATTTGTTGTATTCGCCCCAACACACTTAAGGAGGACATCACAATAATATATTCAGATATTTAGTTTTGGCTACTAAAACTTCTTAGCTCGTACTGATTTGTCTTTGATCCTCTCCTCGACAGGAGGGAGGTAAGGGATGGTAACCTGGTGAAGAATTTAAATGCCCGGAACCATCTGGGCCAGCAGAGGCAGGAGTGGGCAAACAAATGACACGGCCAGTCTTGCAGCCTGGCTGTAGTGTACACGATCATACTTCTTTGATTGCACACAGGGAGGTGTGCCCATTGGTTTGCACATGTGCATAACATGAAATAGGGCCACCTGACTTGTATCCTACACTACCTGTGCGTGCCCGCAAGCATGTTGATAGGCAGGTAGGAGACGCCGAAATACAAACAAATGTTATACTGGGCATATTATCCCTCCATTACTCATATATACCTGGAAAATATGGGTAATCAACTTAGCTCCTACTGCTTTGCTCGCATCTGCACAGATTTTCTTTTTTTTCTTTAATTGAGCTTTTATGTTGTTCATAAATTGTAACAGCATCTAAACTTTTCATGCTAATTAAGGCCGTAAAACTATGGTATTTTCCAACTTTATTTCTGACCAAAAAGTGATGCTGGTTGGGGTGGTCTTTGTTAGTCTTGCCTTTTGAGTTCTTGTAGTGATATTTCCATATAATCTCTCATCCCCTAACACATATTTCTTCAAAAGTATAATAGCAGTTTTCATCGATTTAGCTTTAAATATGTTTCACTATAATGAAATACTTTCAAAAAAAATTTTATCTCTTATTTCACCCCCTTAAGGGTTGAATATCCCAAAAAACACTGGAATGCACAATTGTTTTTCCTTTTCTTCTTTTTTTCTTTTTCTAAAAAATATTTATAACCAGGAATTCAAGTACAAATGCTTTAGTAGTACTTCAATAATGATTTCTTTTCAAAATAAACTATCACTCACTAGTTTACCCCCTTATAGTTGAATTCCCAAAAATGCTGAGCACTGAGCATTATATATATATAAACACAGATGATGTGACTTACCGAATGAAAGTGCTGGCAGGTCGATAGACACACAAACATACACACAAAATTCAAGCTTTCGCAACAAACTGCTGCCTCATCAGGAAAGAGGGAAAGACAAAAGGATGTGGGTTTTAAGGGAGAGGGTAAGGAGTCATTCCAATCCCGGGAGCGGAAAGACTTACCTTTGGGGGAAAAAAGGACAGGTATACACTCGCACACACCCCCGAGTATATACCTGTCCTTTTTTCCCCCTAAGATAAGTCTTTCCGCTCCCGCGATTGGAATGACTCCTTACCCTCTCCCTTAAAACCCACATCCTTTCGTCTTTCCCTCTCCTTCCCTCTTTCCTGATGAGGCAACAGTTTGTTGCGAAAGCTTGAATTTTGTGTGTATATACACTGTCTGCCTGTGTCCATTCATGCGAATGGACTGTTTGTTGCTGGTCATTCCCACATAGAATGCATCACAGTGTAGGCAGGTCAGTTGGTAAATCACGTGGGTGCTTTCACACGTGGCTCTGCCTTTGATCGTGTACACCTTCCGGGTTACAGGACTGGAGTAGGTGGTGGTGGGAGGGTGCATGGGACAGGTTTTGCATCGGGGGCGGTTACAAGGATAGGAGCCAGAGGGTAGGGAAGGTGGTTTGGGGATTTCATAGGGATGAACTAACAGGTTACGAAGGTTAGGTGGACGGCGGAAAGACACTCTTGGCGGAGTGGGGAGGATTTCATGAAGGATGGATCTCATTTCAGGGCAGGATTTGAGGAAGTCGTATCCCTGCTGGAGAGCCACATTCAGAGTCTGGTCCAGTCCGGGAAACTATCCTGTCACAAGTGGGGCACTTTTGTGGTTCTTCTGTGGGGGATTCTGGGTTTGAGGGGATGAGGAAATGGCTCTGGTTATTTGCTTCTGTACCAGGTCGGGAGGGTAGTTGCGGGATGCGAAAGCTGTTGTCAGGTTGTTGGGGTAATGATTCAGGGATTCCGGACTGGAGCAGATTCGTTTGCCACGAAGACCTAGGCTGTAGGGAAGGGACCGTTTGATGTGGAATGGGTGGCAGCTGTCATAATGGAGGTACTGTTGCTTGTTGGTGGGTTTGATGTGGACGGACATGTGAAGTTGGCCATTGGACAGGTGGAGGTCAACGTCAAGGAAAGTGGCATGGGATTTGGAGTAGGACCAGGTGAATCTGATGGAACCAAAGGAGTTGAGGTTGGAGAGGAAATTCTGGAGTTCTTCTTCACTGTGAGTCCAGATCATGAAGATGTCATCAATAAATCTGTACCAAACTTTGGGTTGGCAGACTTGGGTAAACAAGAAGGCTTCCTCTAAGCGACCCATGAATAGGTTGGCGTACGAGGGGGCCATCCTGGTACCCATGGCTGTTCCCTTTAATTGTTGGTATGTCTGGCCTTCAAAAGTGAAGAAGTTGTGGGTCAGGATGAAGCTGGCTAAGGTAATGAGGAAAGAGGTTTTAGGTAGGGTGGCAGGTGATCGGCGTGAAAGGAAATGCTCCATCGCAGCGAGGCCCTGGACGTGCGGAATATTTGTGTATAAGGACGTGGCATCAATGGTTACAAGGATGGTTTCCGGCGGACAAGGGTTGCACGACCGTGGTACTTGATCGTCGGAAGTATGTGGCTGAGGGACTGTGTCAGCTTTCAGACAACACCACATACAAAGTTTGCCAAGGTAACCCCATTCCTGATGTCCAGGCGGAGCTTCAAGGAATCCTCAGAACCTTAGGCCCCCTGCAAAAGCTTTCACCTGACTCCATCAACCTCCTGTTTGTTTCTTTATGTTGAATTCTATTAGTGCAGTATTTGCTGCACTTATATGATTTTCATAGAACTGTGTATTATATAAACCAAAAATTCTCTTCAGTGCTTTGCCTGATAATATCAAAAGAAATAATAAATATTTGGAAGTAGTTAAAATCTGTGTGTGCTACCTCATATTATGTCTAATCAGCACTTTATAATTATCAACGTGTTTCTAGATAAAACTGAATACCTTTTACTATTGTACTTCTGTTAATTAAAGTATGTAGTCATATCTCTTTTGTGGCTATAGATGTGGACATGAAATCTTATTTTATATCTAAAAACAAAGATGATGTAACTTACCAAATAAAAGCGTTGGTATGTTGATAGAGACACTAACTGTGTGTGTGTGTGTGTGTGTGTGTGTGTGTGTGTGTGTGTGTGTGTGTGTGTACCTGTACCTGTACCTGTCCCTTTTTCCGCTCCCGGGATTGGAATGACTCCTTACCCTCTCCCTTAAAACCCACATCCTTTTGTCTTTCCCTGTCCTTCCTTCTTTCCTGATGAAGCAACCGTGGGTTACGAAAGCTTGAATTTTGTGTGTGTGTGTGTTTGTTAGTGTCTCTATCAACATACCAACGCTTTCATTTGGTAAGTTATATCATCTTTGTTTTTAGATATATTTTTCCCACGTGGAATGTTTCCCTCTATTATATTGAAATCTTATTTTCTTATACATATTTGACTAGAATGTTGCTTACTTTATTACAGTCAATCAAGATGTGTCAATAACTTTCAACTGTGTGTCTTTTATGCCTACATGTGTGTACATAAAACTCTATTTTCTTACACTTAATTAAGTAGAATAGTGTTTATTTTATTGTTATCAGTCAAGACATGTTGACTTTTTAAGAGGGCCACATGTCTAATTGTAATATTACAACTTAAGTGTACCTATATTTTGTAGATACTTGTATGTAAAATTTAATATGGTCTCGTATCCTGACAAACCCTGAATCATAAATGTGATACGATCATTGCTAAATAAATAAATAAGAAATACTGGAATATTTCATTGGTGACACTGTTGCCAAGTACTTGTAGACTGATCAGCAATGTAAGCCATTGAAGAGTAATTGTATTGGAAAGTGAGTGTATGACATCAACGATCTTTAAATTGTGCAATATGTATGGTATTTACACAACATTCTTAATGCTCACTTCTGCTAAATAAACTCTTTATTTACTTTAGATACACTGTCCCTAAATATAAATACATAGGGAATTAAAATAAGCTGTCACTGTTGTCTTTAGGTCAACACAACGAGAGATGATTCTAATGAACTGAGTTTCTTAATTAGTTTACACATATGCTGACTCCAATTTTACTTTTTATCCAGCTGGACCCCAAGGACTTTTACATTTCATTTAGAGTACTACTGTTAATGTCTACTTCTGATGCTAACAAGCCATTATTGCTGGTTTGAAATTGTACAGGGTGTATCAAAAAGAGTCATCTGATTTAAAAAATCATTAACTGTTATGTTATTTGAGATATTTGCTTGGACAACATAGTGTTGGAAAGAGCAAACTCTCGAGTTTTACATGGTTCCTGCTGGGTGGCAACAGTGTGTGTTCACTTCAATTCTAGTAAAAATGGTGTCGGGACAGCAGAAAGCATCTTGTGTTCTAGATTTTGTGCAGTGCAGATCTATAATAACTGTTCAGCGTGACTTTCTTACTAGATACGGTGTGTATCCTCGTACAGTACAGAACATTAGATGATGACATGAACAATTCTGAGAAACAGGTTGTCTGTGTAAAGGCAAGTCGCTGGGTCGGCCCCGAGTGTCTGACACAGATGTCAAACAAATCGGCCATAGTTTCACAAGGAATCCACAGAAATCCGTTTTCTGTGCAGCTTGGATGCACAATATTCCCCCAGTGTCTCTCTGGCATGTGTTGCGTCGATGTTTACACATGAAACCATACAGAATTCAGCTGTTGCAAGCTCTTTGTGAAGGTAACAAACAACAATGCGTAGAGTTCTGTAATTTCATTCTTGGTAAGATGGAGGATACAGTTTTCTTCTACACTAAGTGTTTAGTGACGAGGTAACATTCCATTTAAATGGAAAGGTGAAGCATCATAATTTGAGAATGGAACAACCACATGAAGTTGTAAACATGAGAGTGACTCTCCAAAATTTAATGTATTTTGTACAGTTTCATGGGAAAAGGTGTGTGGTCCATTTTTCTTTGCCAAGAACACTGTTACATGAAGCATCTATCTCGATACGCTTGAGCACTTTCGTTACCCACAGTTGTAGACTGATTTGAATGACTTCATTTATCAACAGAATGGGGCACTGTCACTTTGGCATCTGGAAGTGCAGGAATTTTTAAATCAAAGAGTTATTGAACAATGGATTGGTTGCACTCGATCAAATGATTCAGCCTTACATTACTGCCCTCCAAGGCCACCAGACCTGACTATGTGTGATTATTTCTTGTGGGGATTTATGTTTATGTGCCTCCATTATCAACAACAATGAATGAACTGAGACATCACATAACAGCAGCACCGGAAGTTGTAACTCAAGACATGCTCGCTGCAGTGTGAGAACAATTTGAATACCACATTGACATATCCTGTTCATCCCAAGGGTGGGGAGGGGGGGGGGGGGGGGGGGCATATTGAACACCTGTGAAGAAGTATGAAAAAAACCGTTTTAGTTTCTCTGTCATCAATAGACAAAATTCATTGTAATGTTTATTACTTTCAGAAATATAGATGTGCCAAATCAGATGATTCTTTTTGATGCACCCTGTATAATAGGAGTCTCTGTGAGATTGACAATTGTTAGCTGTGAACCAGTTGCAGGTGAGTTCAGCTATCATCTGAGCTGTGTCTGCTAGGGTTGAGTCAGTTCCTTGAATAGCATGCTTGGGTGAGCTGCAAATATTGTCGTTTTTGAACTGTCCTTGAAAGCCATTTGAAAAACATTTATGTAGCTTAGAGACAAGAGTGGGCCCGGGATTATCCTAATGGCACTGTGCAATTTACGTCCCCCTATTCTGAGGTTATTTACATGTCTGAGATACAGCCTGTCAGTGAGACCCTTTGCTTTCTGTTATGAAGATAAGATTCCATCCATGTAAGAGGGATGCTATTAATGTCATAACACTTAAGATAGCCAAGCAGAATTTTATGATGCATGCAGTCACACCCAAGACTTTGGCAAGATCACAGAATACACCAACACACTAACTTTCTGTGTTTAATTTGTAGGGGGTTGAAGTGCATTGTTCAAGTGTCTGCCTGTGCAGTTTCTTCAACCTCTTTGTGACATTCTGTCAAGGGTCAAACAAACATATGACCATTTGTGCTTTTCTTCTCTGTGCACATTCGGTATTCCCTTCTAGTCCTGTTTGAGACTGATACCACATACTTGTGCCATATTCTAGAATGGATCACATACACGATTTGTAAGCAATGTCTTTTGTCGATTGATATCATTTCACTATTATTCTACCAATAAAATGAAATCTGCCACCTACTGTACGTATGGCTGAGTCTTATGTTATGATTCCTGTTTATATACGTACAAAATTTTGCACCCACACGTTTGTGTGGGTTGACTGATTCCAACTGTGACTTGTTGATACTGTAGTCACAGGATACTACATTTTTTGTAAAATGAACAACTTTATGTTTTTGAACATTTAAAGCCAGTTGCTAATCTTTGCACCATGAAATATTATCAAGTTCTGCCTGAACATTCAAGCAGCTGTACATGGACAAGATGGACTGAAATTGGGGGTAGCAAAGTGGTAGAAACATGTACCTCTTGTTTTCAAATTTTGCTTTACATATAAAATTTATTGCTCCAATTTAATTCTAACACCACTGCAAAGATGCGTGACTGTAGACCATAGAGGATCCCTGCCATTATGAACTGTTCTGCTAGATACGTACCTATCAAGTGCATGGTCAACTATCATTCTAAACCTGAGCCACAGTTGTTCTACTTGCTCCTCTCCTGAGCCAAATGTTTTGAGCACCTTATTGAGATACAATACTACTGCTTCTTCATTTAGTTTACTGCAAATTTGAATCCTTCTACTTCTTTTACTTGCCCTTTGTACTTTGGTAATCAATGCAACAACAATCATGGAAACTGACACCAGTTTCTATGTGGACAAAGAGATCAGGTCTATTTGTTGCTATTAGGTCCAATATGTTTCCATTGTGAATGAGATTCCAAACATGATGTTGTATGTCATCCTCAGAGAAGGCATTTAATAATTATTCCCAGGGTGTCTTGTCTGTCCACCACCTATAAAACTGTACTCTTTGGATGATTAAAGCCTCCTCCAGTGATGACAGTATGATTGGGAAACTTACTAGTGAACTTATGTTTCCTCTAAAGTTTTCAGTAATACATCAAAAGGAGTCATGTGACCAATCGAAGCAGCTGATTACAAGTTCATGCTCACCCATCATACTGAGTCTTGCCCAGATAGTCTTGTGCCTAGTTTCAATTTCTGGTCTCGGGGATTCAAGTTTCCTGTCTTCTTCTTTTATTGTGCCTTTATCCTGCATGTGCGCAGGATCAACATGATTATTTTATGGATTTGGCATGGTTAATTTAAATGGTGACCACATGCTCTCTCTACCGCCATCCCGGGACAGATCGTGTGTACTCCAGCTGTCTGAATGTGAAAGTGTATTAGAGTTTTCTAAACGTTTGTGAATCATGTAACTGTGGTGGGACTTTTACATATACATCTCATAAGACCTCTTTTACTAAAAATATTTTTTTGTAACCATTCAGGCCAATATGACAACATTTATACTATCTGTACAAAGAAATGAGAGTGCAGTCTTCAGTTTTTTTGAGGGTTGCTAGGAGACACCTGGCTGATCACTTTTGTCTTTTACCATCACAATCTTGTCATTTAAGCATCATTCTCTGTAGCTCTGAACAATTTCCGATATATTAAACTAATTCTCATTGAAAATGTGGTCAAATATTTTATTATAATGCCATACCACATATTTACGTCAGTGATTACTGTACTCCCAGTTCCACCTTACAGACCTTTTGTGAGAGGGGCGCAACATTTAGAAGTGGTACCGATCCGTTATGTCACCCTGATACGTGCAAAGATTTTTGTGTCGCTACAGATGCCTCATACACAGGATTGCGCTCTTGTCTGTTTCAGATTGATCAAGAACAAGGTAAATATGAAGCAGAAACTATTAGTTTTGCAAGTAGAACAGTTCATGAATGTGAGGTTCTTATTCAGTGACAGAATTAGAAACAATAGCAACTGTGTGGGCATTAAAAAAGCTTAATTATACAGGGTGTTCCACTCAAACCTCCCTGATTTGAAGGACCCAGGAGAGAAAAACTACAGTGGATACGACAGTGAAAAATGCACCACATTGTAGAGCATCTCAAAGAATTGATATTCCTGCGACAGAGGTGCCAAGTATGGTCGCATGAAGTGAAATGGAGACTCCATAACAGCACGCGCAAGCAGTAGTGTGGTTTCCATATACAAAATTGCCGATTACTGTGCAAAGAAATTATTATCGTATGTATGAATATGATCCACCTGATTTGAAAATGATTAAGGAAATGTATAGGAAGTTTCTGGCAACAGGAAGTGCTCTGAAACATTCTGGTGGTGCACTTTGCGGAGTGTCAGAAGATAGAGTGGAGGACAGCAGACAAACGTTTCTCAGAAGCCCACGTAAGTCAAATTCGTCAAGTGTCTAGGCAACCTGATGTACCTCGATCAACATTGCATCGTGCAGTTCACCAGCGTCTTCGTATATGTGCTTACAAAGTCCAAATTCTGCAACATCTGACGCCAAATGACAAACCACGCTGACAACAATTTGCTGTGGATATGCTGCAGCGTATTGATAATGATGCCAGTTTCCTGGAAAGATGTTTATTCTCAGATGATGCAACATTTCATATATCAGGAAGGGTTAATAGGCATAATGTTCGGATCTGGGGTTCGCAAAATCCGCATGTTGTCATTGGACATGTCTGTGATAGCCCGTCTGTGGGCTAATGCACCACAGGATTGTTGGACCGTTCTTCTTTGCTGAACAAACAGTGGGTCAGTGTATCTGGACATGTTGGAGCAGTTTGTGTACCCTCAGATACGAGACTTGCAACCCAACATCATTTTTCAATAAGATGGAGCTCCGCCGCATTGGTCAACGGCTGTTTGCAAGTTCCTGGATTGGAAATTTCCCAATCGTTGGATCGGACGCAGAGGACCCATTGCCTGTCCATCATGTTCACCCGACATTACGCCACTTGATTTCTTCATGTGAGGATTCGTGAAGGACCGCGTGTATGCGACCAAAGTGGACGATATTCCTATGTTGCGACATCATATCACTAATGTGATTGCAACAATAACAGAGGAATTGTTTCAAAGATATTGGCAAGAAACTGAATATGGACTCGATATTCTTCATGCTACAAATGGTTCACAAGTAGAGGTGTATTGATGATAAATAAATAAATTGTTTGAGATTCTCTACAATGTGGTGCATCTTTCATCGTTGTTTCTGTTGTGGGATTTCTCCTGGATCTTTGAAATCAGGAAGGTTTGAGTGGGACACCCTGTAGTAGAAACATTAGTATATACTGATCGCCAAGCTTTGATCTTTTTGATCTTCTGCAAATTATAACATCTGCACCTAGTGCAATCAGCATTATTCTTACAAGAATATTCATTTGGGAATAATTCACGTAAGAGGAAAAGAAAACATCATAGCTGATGCACTGTCTAGACTGCCACAAGGTCTGACCGAAAATGCAGAATCACTAGAACAAGGAAAAGACAGTTGTATATTACTCATACCGTTTGAAAACATAGTTAAACTGATTTGTTACACAAGTCATGCCTGGGGGCTCAACAGTACCACAAAATATGTAAGAATGCTTAACCTATTTTGCTACTTTCCCTATATGCGATGAAAAGTACATTGATTATGAAGCCCTCATTTCATCTGTCAGAAAGCAACATCCATCAACATGCACTTTATTTTGTCTAGAAAACCACATATAATCATAGCTGTTGATGCTGCCGATCCACACCGATCATCTATGGCGGTTTCAAACATGTCACTGTATTATATGGCATTTTTTCTAAGTTTGTGAAGCGACATGCTGCTAAGTCTGCTATAAATGCAGTAATTATCGAAAACATTTCGAGTGGTTAAATCCCCACAGCAGGAAAACCCAAGATCTTGCAAAGGACAATGCATCTTACTTCAATGGCTATAAATGGAGAGAGTTTTGCGAAAAAATTACATACAGGTAATTTTAATCCTACATTTCAACCCACAAGCAAATACCTGCGAATGTGTGTTCCATGAGTTAAACAGGCTCATACAAAATTATACACACAATCAACACACTTTCTGTGTGCAATATCTTGATTTGTTTGAGCAGGTAGTGAGCTATATTTCTATTTACGACACACAATATACTCCTGCAGATTCGAGGTTGAACCTCAAAGAAAACAACGAATTGGTTGTTCCTTTAGGAAATTTCGAGGACAAACAGAATCTTACAAGGAAAACATAAGATTCATGGTGTCTGCTCTCACTTGTCAAGCGCATCTTAGAAAATTGCAACATTACAGAGACCTCAAAAATAAACAAAGTTATGAAGTAGGAAATTATGTTTTACTCAGGACTGGTACAGTGGATGTACCCTCTGCCATGCACTTCACAGTGATTCACAGAGTATGGATGTAGATGAACAAGACCCACAAATCCGCACACTACTGCAGGACCAATCCCTGGCTTGAGAGTTGAATGTTGCTATCCTCTCAGGTCTGATAAACAAATCTAGTGTGATACGTTACAAAAGACAGTTCACCCAATGGTTCTCCTTTCAATGTGACACACATCTTCCACCACAGTCTCCATCTTTGTTGCACACTGGAATTCAACCTTCAACCAAACTAGTCACAGACCGTTTTGTCCAGCCACATATGAAACTTGACTGTAAAATGTGGACACATGTTTGCAAACACGGCAAGCAATGCAAATCCAGACCTATGATGATATGATATTCAACAGGAAGACTGCAACATGTGTACCTACACTTAACTGGCAAGCTGCTGGAGTCCGGAGGATACAGATACATGCTTTCTGCAATTGACTGCATTACACGGTGGGTAGAAACAGCACCAGTATGAGATATTACAGCAGAGACCACAGCAAAGGCATTCTTTCAACTTTCGATCTCAAGCTTCAGATGTCTGGCCACAATGACCAAGAACCAAGGCTGCCAGTTTGAGTCAGCCCTGCTCTCAGAAATGTGCAAAATGTGTAAAGTGAAATGCAACCACAACACCATGTACCACCTGCAGAACAATGGCTTGGTGCAGTGGTGCCTTAAAGGCAGCATTGATATTCCATGGGGGGCAAGTGGATGAAATAACTACATTGGCTACTGCTGGGAATATCTTCAACTTTGAAGGAGGACCTGCAGGCATTATTGAAAGAGAGTCTGTACGGAGAGCCTCTGAATCTACTGGCGAAGTTCCTCGAGCCTAAAGTACGTCCAAACACTAATCAGTTGCCAATCCCAATCAGCCGTGTGAACCATCACATCCCATGTATTAGAATGGCGTCTTCTCAGCTGCACAAAAGTCCCAAGAGCTTCATTCACAAGGCCCTTGCAACCTGCAAGTTAGTAATGCTGTGTGACAGCACTGTACAGGGGGCTCTCCAGCCACTATATTCCAGCCCCCACAAAGTCCTACAGATAGGTACAAACACATCTGATTTATTGCTCTGCAACAAACCTGCTACTCAATGCCTCAAACCTGCCAGGATCCTACCTGACACCACCGACTCCCAGGACCCACACATCACTCTCGCACCTGCGAATGCACACCAACATTCCAACACATCATGGCGTCTGGCGACACCACCACTGCTGCCGCCCCATACTTCTTCTCTTGTAACGGCTGCGCTATCCCCTCCACAGGAAAACGCCCTACAATCCCATTTAGGGTGCACCACTGATTACCAACTCACATCAACGACTACATCTTCAACTAACTGCAGATCCACATTTGTGCTCCGTATACGCGGTGGAGGTTGTGTGGAAACTCTTCCCATAAGAGATTACAGTTCTTGAACTAATAATACCCTTGTTGGTTAGTGAAGTGTGCTATATTTTATATTTGTCTTTTGTTCTGTACCAGCCTTGTGACTGACTGGTTCTAGGCACTTCAACCCGGAACCACACTGCTGCTACGATCGCAGCTTCGAATCCTGCCTCGGACATGGATGTGTGTGATGTCCTTAGGTTAGTTAGGTTTAAGTAGTTGTAAGTCCAGGAGACTGATGACCTCAGATGTTAAGTCCCATAACGCTTAGATCTATTTGAATCTTTTTTTTTCTGTTGTCTAGTGACTTCCATGTTTGCTACACTGGTGTAATTGTAGTGTAATTAAAATGTACTTAAGTGATCAATAAAAAGGTTTATCAATGAACGGAATACCACAACGTAATTCAGAGCACTTTCTGAGTGGAGTCCCTACCAGCTTTTATCTGACAAGGGGAAGTTACGGATTGGCACTGTTCGATTTTCTTTATGTTGTTGTTGTTGTGTTCAGTCCTGAGACTGGTTTGATGCAGCTCCCCATGCTACTCTATCCTGTGCAAGCTTCTTCATCTCCCAGTACCTACTACAACCTACATCCTTCTGAATCTGTTTAGTGTATTCATCTCTTGGTCTCCCTCTACGATTTTTACCCTCCACACTTATGTATAAAATCTAAAACGAAAAAAACCCATGCACCACAAAGGAATTATTATCCAAATGGGATTGTCATTGGTAGACGTGATGTACGTGTACAGACAAAGATTAGAATTTCAGAAAAAAATTGGATGATTTATTCAAGAGGAAGAGCTTCAGAAATTGAGCAAGTCAATAATGCATTGGCCCACTTCTGTTCATTACGAAAGCAGTATTACGCTTGGCATTGATTAATAGAGTTGTTGGATGTCCTCCTGAGCAATATCGTGCCACATTCTGTCGAAATGCGCCGAATTATGTTATATGACCTTCATTTATGTCCTACTGTTAAAAAAAACTCTAGGAAACTAGTATATATGGTAACTACACACTTGTAAATATACGCCTAATCCAAGAAATACTGTAGCTAATAAAAAGGGAATATGGAAATGGGCTTTTTTTTTTTTTTTTTTTTTTTTTTTTTTTTTTTTTTTTTTTTTTTTTTGCGTAATATTGTAGTTGGCTGACTGACGTGAGCCTAACCTCTTGATTTCTAGCTTCCTTTCCTTACTTAAGAAATGAATGGGCATTTTTAGCAATCAAATTACCCGTACTTTATCCATTTTAAAAGTACTGTAAGAATATTCGAGTTTCAGCGACACTGTTCCAGGATACGGAGCACAACTGAGAGATCGGCGTGTCTGCTGTCTGCAACATTCCCGTTGATGAAAGGCAGGAAGGGACTGGAGTACAGGACCGAACATGCCTCACTTCCGTTCGGTCAACAGCTGCTGCCTATAACAGCCAGCTTCACTACAGTATTGTAGAACATACGGGGCTGACAAATAACATGCTGTTTAACGAGAAGTTTCCTAGTTTTGCCGATTTCAGCCAAGTAATGAGTGGAGTGAAACTGTTTAAGCTACACTGCTTCAAAATATTTGATAGAATAATAAGTGAAATGGGAAACGGATCTGATATATAACACATCATTTCAGCTCAATTTGATTTCCGGCCAGGAAATTTCTACAAATATTTTCAAGACAGATGTAAGACATTTTACAATTTGTAAAGTAGTTTTAATAAAAATGAAGCATTATTGAAGAATATTATTTAAATGACTACAGTATATTAGGCGAAACATATTGCACCCAACATATATTAAATATTTTGAATTTTTTGTTTTCAGTGTATGGGTTCCGAGATGCTTATGCAAATATCGAAATAACATTGAGGATATTTATGACAATTACAACGCACTTTCAGCAAATTAAAGATGATAAAAAAAACTACTTATGGCCGGATGTAGGTGAAGCAGACCGTGAAATTCATCAATCTTCTCTAAGGAATATGACCAGCAGCTAAATGATAGCTTTGTATCTTCTTTTGAGACATACACAACAGATTTTGTTGCAAAATATAACAGAAACATCGATACAGCAGAGCTGGTTAAGGAAACAGCTATTTTCAAATTCCAGGAAAGAAAGCTGATGAAGAGCTGTAACGCAGATTGCCATTCAGGTATTTTGAATTTTTTTGTTTTCAGTGCATGGGTTACGAGATGCTTATGCAAATATCGAAATAACATTGAGGATATTTGTGACAATTATAACGCCCTTTCAGCAAGTTAAAGATGATAAAAAGACTACTTGTGGTCGCATGTAGGTGAAGCAGACTGTGAAATTCAGCTATCTTCTCTATGGAATATGATTAGCTGCTAACTTTGACTTCAATGACATTATCAATGCGTTTGCTGCGCTCAAAGCAAGGAAATGGAAAGAAAAATTATATTAAGAACACAATTCTTGAAAAGTAATGGGTTTTTCAACACATTTTTGTAGCCCCTTTCCCTTTGTTTCCTATTAATGATTCAAACATCACTAATAATTTAATAAGAGCTAGCACGTACAATAAGACGTAGATTTTATTTTCCTTTCAATTCTTTTAGAAAGTTCAGACAAATTGTAATTTATTTTTCTATACTGATACATTTAATATGTTTGGTGCAATATGTTTCGCCTAATATATCTCATTTGAATAATATTCTTTAAAAATGCTTCACTTTTATTAAACCTACTTTACAAATTACAAGCCGCGCAGAGTGGCCGCGAGGTTTGAGGCGCCATGTCACGGATTGCGCGACCGCTCCAGACGGATGTTCGAGTCCTCCCTCGGGCATGGGTGTGCGTGTTGTTCATAGCATAAGTTAGATTAAGTTGTGTGTAAGTTTAGGGACCGATGACTTCAGCAGTTTGATTCAAATGGTTCAAATGGCTCTGAGCACTATGGGACTTAACATCTGTGGTCATCAGTCCCCTAGAACTTAGAACTACTTAAACCTACAGAAGAACTACTTAAACCTACAGAAGAGCTTCTGTAAAGCTTGGAAGGTAGGAGACGAGGTACTGGCAGAAGTAAAGCTGTGAGTACCGGGCGTGAGTCGTGCTTCGGTAGCTCAGTTGGTAGAGCACTTGCCCGCGAAAGGCAAAGGTCCCGAGTTCGAGTCTCGGTCGGGCACACAGTTTTAATCTGCCAGGAAGTTTCATATCAGCGCACACTCCGCTGCAGAGTGAAAATCTCATACTTAAACCTAACTAACCTAAGGACATCACACACATCCATGCCCGAGGCAGGATTCGAACCTGCGACTGTAGCGGTCACGCAGTTCCAGACTGAAGCGCCTAGAACCACACGGCCACTCCTATAGAAAAAACATTATCAAGATTACATTCCAAGCCAAATGTCCATGACTGCGATCATATGAAGTAGAAAACATCTTGTGTTATAATGTACATCTAGATCCACTTTTCGATCGTGGCCAGTGTCGTCGATGTTAATGATTAATGAAGAAAAGTGCACTGTAATAGGATGACAGGAGCGGGTGACGTGGTCGGGGTTGTAGGGCGTGGCTGGGTAGAAGGTGGCTGTTTTTAGCAGTCTTCCTCTTTGTTGTTGGTTCTTCCAATAAATTTTCGGGTAGCTCAGCCCCACCGCTCGTGTCGTGGGCCTGGCCCAGCACGCCTCCTGCAGACGCTGTCGCTCGTGACGACACCGGGAGTCGCCGGTGCAGCAGCGGGCAATGCCCTCCTCTGGCCGGTCCTCGGGGACAGCGTCACTGATGACGAAGACGTAACAGCGACCGAATGCCCAATTGGTCGAACCGAATGCCGATGCCCACCTCTGATGCCCTTAAATATTGCAGACCGCTGCTGAATCCGCCGGTTACACGGCGCCGATATTTATCTGCGTTATTCTGCTAACGCTGCATTCTGGCTGTTGATAGCTGCCGCGCATGTACACACATACCAACGCTCGTTGCAAAATTGTGTCTCCTGCATAACGCACTGGCCAGCCTTCATCCGCCGTCTGCCGTGAGGCTGGTGCATCGCGCACTGAAACACACTAAATCACAATTTCGCACCATATTTCCTAAAAATAACCCCTTGTCCTTTACAATTCCTGCTTGTACGAAAAGAATTCGTCCCCGAATTCAACCAAAAGGCAAAACAACTACAGTTCACTTCACAAACACCATAAAATGCGATTGATTCGCTATTTACACTGTGTTCATTCACTTCTATCCTCAGTCTAATCTTTGTTCATAAACATTACTCAGTGTTCTGCTGCCATGCCTCACAACTGTTCAGTGATTTTGTCTAGACCCTTAGGTTAAAGGTTGGAAGGGGTGGGATTTGGGCTACCTTCCTCTTGAGCCGACAGTACATTAACCCTATGACAAAGACAAAAATACAGGTGGCGGTGGTTGATGATCCAATAACTAGTACGTGTTGCTTATGCTCATTATGGTACTCATGCACTCGTTGAAAAAGATATTCCATAGTTATACCTCCATTCTGAGCTGCTAGCATCCGGTCCAAACAGGCGAGCAAAGTTGGATCTAATGTGCTATTCAAAAGAGTGAGATTTTCTTTCATGATGAATTGCACCGGTTGGTCGGGTACATAGATCAATGTACGTGTTATGTTCATGATTGTAGCTCAAGTAATCACGGCTGGTAAACGGAAAGTTGGCCCTGAAATGTCACATTGTGTGCCATTAATTAACAGTCCCTGCCCTTGCAGTTCTATTCTTTGCATACTCCCTTGCTTAGCCTGCTTGTAACAAACGCAAATAACGACTATGTTTTGCATTACTGAAAATACCCAATGCGGACCCACTTGCTGAAAGAACTGCACCGTGCCTGCTAAAATTTCCTTAGGGCACTCTGCGACTGTTTCTTGAGAGCGGAATAGAGAATACTCACAAGATTTGGGACCGTTGTGTAACAATTTCGCGGGGCAGATGGTAACTGGACTTGTTCGACAACACAGCAAGTCTTGTGCAGTAAGGAACGCATGAGCTTGTCTGTTACGTGCCACTAACAGTATTTCCTGTACGAATTTCTGCAAAATTTTCCACTTCACTGGATACGTATGCAAGGCGTAACACTCAAATTTACAATCGTTACATGTTGATGGTATTATGATATGAAATCTCAGCAGAATACCCATCCTCATATTGGTAACAGTGGTCATTTTGTAGTTCAGAGATCAGTGTTCGTCTGTTAATGTCGTCAGTAGCTCCAGGGATGCAGGCAGTTCTGATTGAACTTTCTGTAATCCTTCCCGAAGTTGTTCCGAAGGTAACAGTACCGGGGTTATGTGCCCGCACATTGCGTGCAACAAAGCCTCCTGTAGTTCCGTGGCTTCTATGCGTGCTTCCGTAATACTATCAGCAAGAAAACGGAGCAACTTATCGATTATCAGCTTTGAATCGATGTTATCCAACTGGTACTTGATTATACCCAAGTCGTGATTGGTTGTCTCAGCTGTGGCCTTAATGTGGGACATCAAGGTCGCGGCCAAAGCTCGCAATTGGCACGTATTATTAACTATATCTTTCTCCAAATTCTCTAATTGGGTCGTGTGAAGATCTAGCATTCCCTGGTTGCTATTCACATTATCCTGTACCTGCTGTAGCGTTTCATTAATACTTTTAATATCTTCTGCGTCAGCAGTCCCAAAAACAGTTTTTAGGATACGGCCACATGTGTCTAACCATCCTCTTTTCCTACGGTCGTGCGGGATTAACCCTGCAGTTTGCCGCAACTGAGCTTGTAAGCGTGCAAAAGCTGATCGTAGTAGCTGATATTTCCCCTGTGTGTCATTAAACCTTGACTGATTAGCCACCATGGAATGAAGTTCATTAAATGTATCCTCTAATTTACGGATTTTGTCTTCAACCGCCCAAATATTACAGTCCACCCTTAAGGTCCATTGATGTCGCGAAAACAAAGCACCACTTGATATAGGATTTACCTTCAAGGCTTCAGCTAAGTTGCAACAGCAAACAGAATAACTATGCTGAGAGATAGTGCACACCTTCCCTCTTCAGCGCAACCCATGACGCTGGAACTGCTGGTCTTACCAGAACGTCATGCTTTCTCAGAAACAAAAGAAAAACAACTCACATTAGCTCTTCCTTTTTACACGTGGCCTAAGAGCATAATAGCATGTCTGATCATTTCCAAAATTAACTTGGTTCTCTAGTTTATCTACCCCTTTCTTATTCTTTTTCTTAGATTCATCTTTCTCTCCACTAGAAGTTACTGCAGACAATGAAGGAAGTTCCTCAAAATTCCGCTTGAAAGGCCTAATTCGGCTCACATGCACAATAGTAGGGCGAGTTGGAAGGTGTAATTTGACATTCACCGGCGATGTCAGCTCGATCACCTGGAAAGGACCTTGATAACGGGAAACAAATTTTTTCGTGTTGCCTTTCGGCACATACGGATTAGTCATCGTCACTCATTGTCCTACATAATATTTGGGTAAAGCCGCCTTTCTATTGTGAACTTTGTCCTGTCTCTCTAACGCTTTGGTGTTTTATTTTATTTTCACCTGCCGCCAGATTGTTTTCAACTTTGTGGATAAATCCTTAACAGCCGAAATATCGGTTCCTGGTGGGGTCTTGAGCAATTCAAACGGAGATGGCATCTTCCGACCGAACAATACTTCTTACGGAGACAATCCTGTACTTTCATGCACTTTTGAGTTATACGCGGTGGTTACAAACGCCAATAGGGTATCCCAATTGTTGTGTTGCGAATTTACGTAATAATTTAACATCTTAGCTATTGTAAGATGAACTCTCTTGGTCTGACCATTAGCCTGCGGGTGTAACGCGCTCGCTCAATTTCTTTACATGCAACAACTTGCATAACTGTTTCATCAAATCAGACATAAAATTTGACCTTTGATCTGTAATTATAGTTTCAGGTGTTCCGAATTTCAGTGTCCATTGGTATTCCATGGCGTGAGCCACTGTTTTGGCTCGCTGGTCCAGAATAGCTGTCATAGACACACAGCGCGAAAAATGATATATTATTGTTAAAACATAGCGATTACCCGCTGGTGTTTGCACAAACGGTCCCAAGACGTCTATGCCCAGTAAATGGAGAGGTCTATCTGCTTCCGGTAGTCATTGCAACACAATTTTCTGATGACTCAATTCCGCCAGTTGAGCACACAGAATGCAATTCTTTACGTACTGATCGACATCTTGCCTACGCATTGGCCACCAATAACTCTGTGCTACCCTCCTTTCCGTTGCTCTTCGACCCGAATGACCAGAAAACATTGAATCACGTGCTTGCCTTAAAATTTCGCTTCGCAATTTTTCTGGTACGACTATGCGTGGACCGTTCCTAGTTTTACGGTACAATATCCCGTCTTCCACGACGAACTGTCTCTGTGAGGTAAATCGTTGACAATCTGTGTCGGCGGTTTGTGCCTCCCATTCGTTCTCATTTATTCCTGTGCATTCCATGGTGCATACTGTACGACTCAGACTATCCGCGTTTCCGTGCAATTTACCCGGTCGATGAATCACTTCAAAATCGTACTCACTAAGACACAAAGCGCACTTAGTTTATCTACTCGTTGGGTCTTTAAGCCCTAACAACCACTTAAGTGCTGCATGGTCAGTAATCACCCGGAAACGTCGTCCATACAAATAACACTGGAAATAGGTTATTCCGAAAATTAATGCCAATAACTGCTTTTCGATTGTTGAGTAATTTTTTTTCTGCAATGTTTAGCTGTCTGGAAGCATACGCTATTGGGTGTTCCTGCCCATCTATTTCCCGAGATAATACAATACCCAAAGCAAAATTGCTAGAGTCGCAAGATAATATAAACTGTTTACTAAAATCTGGAAAAGCTAAAACCGGACTAGATGTCAACAAATTTTGTAACTCTTGAAAAGCCTCTTCACATTCTGCTAACCAGTGAAATTTCGCTCCCTCCTTCAACAACTGCGTGAGGGGCCTTGCAATTTCCGCAAATTTTGGAATATACCTCCTGTAAAAATTGGTGAGACCTAAATAAGACTGCAACTCTTTTACTTTTGTAGGAAACGGAAAATTCATTACCGCCTCTACAAGTTTTGGATCTGTGCGAACACCCTCCTGCCCTACAATATGACCTAAATAACGGACTTCTTGCAACAAAAAATGACATTTTCCCATATGAAGAGTTAACCACGCTGCTTTCAGACGATCGAAAACTTCGCGCAAACGGCGCCCATGTTCTTGCACGTCCTTTGAGAAAACAATTATATCGTCCAAATATACGATACACTGATTAGGTTTCAGCCCTCGTAACACGCTATCCAGTAACCGTTGGAAGGTTGCTGGAGCATTTTTGAGTCCGAAAGGCATTTGCCGATACTGAAAATGACATGTAGGTGTTAAAAAAGCTGTCTTCGGTCGGTCTTCCGAGGCTTTGAAGATCCAAGGTCGTGAAGTACCGACTCTGACCCAAATTATCCAGAGTTTCAGTGATATTATGCATTCGGTATGCATCCTGTAAGAGGTCCATGATTAAGGAATTTGTTGCTAGCGCACTCGAGCAGATGTAATTTCGATGGATTGCTCATACGCTGCCTGCAATATGTAAGCTATAAGAGAATCTCAGAGCAGAGAGCAGTGTTGTCAGCAGTAGGAACTGTGTGTCAGTAGGAGTAGTAGTAGCGAGCAGTCTTGTGTGTGGAGTAGGCTGGGCCGGTCGTGGGGAGCGATGTCGGAGCCTCAGCGTTGTAGTATGAGTTAAAAGCTGCCTCGCGCATATATACTATTGTTATATCAAGTCCCATGTAAATGTTTTAAATAAATTTCTTAATAATAGTCTTTCTTTTAAAAATTAACTTTTGACAATCGTTCATCTCAATTTAAAGATTTTACTAATTTCTCCAATCCATGGTCATCCCGATTATCGTAAAGAAAAGTCAGTTATTTCTTTTTATACATGACCAACCTATCGGCCAGCACTGCACTGAGCTGTGCTATAAAAAATTTCTTATAGGAGCAGATATATACGCGTTATCCGGCGACCTTATTGACGTAAGAATTTTCTATTTATTCAGAATGAATTTTCAAGGCCATGACGCAGCACTGCTGACGTCTAAAATTTACCAGTTTAAATTGACAGTCAATTATTGAAAGGTTATAAGTGAGCCACAATTTTATTGAGAGATTAGTCACGTTATTATTGGTAGGTCACGGATTAATAAACTGTTGCTAGGTTACACTAAATGTCAATGTTATAATTATATTTTTTAATGTTGGGAGGTTACACTAAATCTGAATGATATATAATTAGTATTATTTTTACTGTCGGGATGTTTCGGAATTTTTATCTGTTGGGAAGTTACACTTTTTGTTGGAAGGTTACACTTGTCGACATCCGGCGAGGATCGTATTTTGTGAATTTCTGCTCTTATTTAGTTAATGTTAAATGTAGTTTGCATGTGGCGCGACGCTTTTACTAACTTGCCACTCTTTCTTTCACAGATCATCGGCAATTTATTGCTCTTTGTTGTAATTGTATTTGTTCCATTTTTGCTTTGTCTTTGTTTGATTTTGTGCTTAACTTTGATTTGTGAAAATGCCGCGAAAAACTGCTAACAGTACATCGCGATGTGCAATGAGTGAAAAAGCCGACTCGAATAATATGACCGATAATACTAGCGACACTCAGTGTAATAGTGATAATCCTCTAACCACAGATAATCAGTGCGAGCCGATCAGTAGTAATGATTTTAATCCTTATGATGAGCAAACAAATTCAATTATGTCCACAGTAAATGTAACAATTGATGACGCGGCACTTTCCGTTAAATGAACGCTGTCCAGTTTGACATGCCTGATTTGCAAAATTTATGTAGCGGACAGATAATTGTTTCTAACGAAGGTGAACAATGTACTCAAAGTACGTCAGATTTATTTGATTCCGGTGTAGTGATCAACATTGCACATCCAATTGGCAAAACTTTTCAAGAATCAGAGAATGACCAAATGGTTACACAAAACGTGACATGCAGATACACCATCACACAGCACAGAGAATACAGCAGCTAATTTTGGCATGGATCAAGTTATGGCATTATTGCTACAACTTAATGAAAATCTCAAACAACAACTTAATGAATCGAACAAACAACTTAATGAAACTCTCAAACAGTCGAATGAAAAACAGGACAACAATTTCAAACAACTTAATGAAAAACAAGACACCAGTTACAAACACCTTAGTGAACAGATTACAGCCGTTGCCATGTAATGTCATGATACTAAAGAACAATTACGTGAGGAAATTAAGGTATGTGCTAGGAACAGTAGTGAAGAAATTAGATCTGTTGCACAAGAATTAAGTAATACACATGCAGCCACAACGAAATTAGTCATGGACAGAATTACTGCACAGAGACAGGAAGATAAAAGAAAGTTGTTTACGAAAGCAAAAACATACGTAGACAACAACATTGCTACAGTATCAGACGAAATCAAACAGTTGAACACTGAACTGCATGATGAAATCTCCGATCTTAAACAAAAACAGACACACAGGCAGTAGATTTTCAGACAATGACCAGTAGACTTGAAAAGTTGGAATTAATACAAGATCCTGATGCCATTAAAGCAGACGTTAAGAAATTGAACAAAACCACACGTAAAGTGCAAAAAAAATTAATGCTTGTGACACTAAAAATGATGATCAGGTAAAGGCACTGAATGAAGAATATGATGAATTGGCTAGTCGTATAGATGTTATCGAAAATAACAATGACACCAAATCAGACGATACGTCACCAGTTTCGTTTAATCAAACACCCGAATTCCAAAATTTACAGCAGACAATCAGTGAGATAGGTTCGTCCAATAATAAATTACGTAGAAAATTGTCATCTTTACAGCACGAAGTGACGGAGATGAAAAATATTTCATCTTTTAACACATCACAGCATACGCCACTTTCCGAACATTTGTCACACTCACACAGCCAGTGTAACTTAGGTAATTTACAGAGAGTACGTGACTTCGATTCCGAACAGTCACAGACAAACAGATTATCATACAATCCTGAACCTGCTCAGACATACAGAGACAATAATTTTGATTATAAGCACTTTGTATCCGTTAGGAAATTTAAGGTATTTAAAAATGGCAGAACACAGGTTCACCCTTTGGATTGGACACAACAATTTAGTTTTGCGTTTCCACCAACTTGGCCGTAACACATAAACTTGAATTTATTTGCAGTTTTTAGAAGGCGAACCGGCAACTCGTATGAGACCGATCGTGAGACAATGCTACTCCATAGAAGAATTTCAGAATGATTTTCTGTAAGCGTATTGCTCGAAGACGACACTGCGCGGAATCAAGGATCAATTAATTACCTTACCGAATTATGACAACTCAAATTTTCCCATTCTCACGCAATTTTTTGAACACATGGTACAACAAAACCAATACTTATGCGAGCCATACAGTAAATCAGAACTTATCCAGTTATGTATTTCTAAATTACCACGATCGTTAAGACTATCACTTTTAACAGGACAGTAGAAAGAAAATATTTCGGCCTTTAGAGCTCTGCTACAGCTTTTGGAAGTTCAGCAATCAGACTATTCTTTCATAAACAAAAATTTTTCACGTCATAACCAAGGCCAACAAGCATACAGTAATTACGACCATCCACGCTATTTTAATAGCGAAGGTGATAGACGCTCCAGGAATGACAACCACCAGAAGTTTAATAACAGACAAAATTTTAATTGTCAGTATCGTCAAAATTAGCAGCAACAGGAAACACATTTTAATCATTTCAACTCTTATCACAACTCGCCGTATGGGAATCACTATCATGACAGACGTAAAACTAATGAGCACAGTTTTGAGCGTACATTTAATAACAGTAGGCCTTATCAGCAGCAGAGTCAACCACAACAACAGATTATTGTGAATGAACCAGACAGTCGGTATCATCCCGAACGTAATACGTCAGGACGAAGTAACAGAACAGTACAAATAGTCGAAATGCCACAGCATCCTCCCGCAAATAACAGCACGTCAGAAAGAATTTGACTAGATACAGTACAGGTTGCATCTTCCAGCAACATAAGCAATACATTTGACACACCGAATCTTGTTCACGATAATGTCATTACTTTTGACGACATCCGAGACACATTTTTATTAGAAAAACCAGTTATACAAAAAACCATTTCCCACCGTGTCATTTAAGTAACGATTGGATCATCCACATTTTCAGCAGTAATGGATTATGGATCACCTATGTCAGTTATAAATGACGAAACTTTCAACGGATGTAACAAAGAGAACACTTGTCCTACGTTACCATTAGGCAAAATTAAAGTAAAAGGAGTAGTATCTGGTAAAGGAGTAGATGTAAAATTACAGACATACTTATAATTTTGTATTGCAGGTCATACGTTCCACTCAAATTTTTGGATTGTTCCCTTATTGACAACAGACGTTATTTTAGGTACGAGTTTTTTGGTACAACACGACGCAGTTATTGACTTTCAAAATTGCTATTTAATGTTAAAGGATGAAAATGTACAACTGGCTTTAGAATTTCAGCACTCTTTATCTGCAGAAGAACAAACAATTAATCGGACAGAAGTCATTTCTACATCGCGTAACATAGACTGTCATTCACATTGTTCACAGATACGTACGTACACAACTACAATACACCAGACGAAGCCGACTATGACATTATGCAAATGATTTCTGAGAAAGTAAAACAAATCAGTGCAAATACAGACGACGAACGTACGCAACTAAGCAAAATTCTTTTACAGCAAGATCCAGTTTTTGACAGCATCCCTGGTACTATGTCCGGTTTCATGTACGAATTTCCAGTTACACTGCACGACACAATTAAAGCCAACATTATCCCATCCCATATATTCACAGAGAACAAGTTAAGAAAGAATTGCAAGCTATGCTTGACCAAGGACCGTGCATAAACCCGCTCCATATTGTAAAGAAAAAGGATGGCTCACTTCGCCTCGTACTTGATTCGTGTCACGTCAACGACATTATTATTAATGAAACAGATCGCCCACAGACACTAGAAGAACTTCTACAGAAATTTCATGGTACTGCTGTTTATTCCACATTAGATTTGAAATCGGGATTTTGGCAAATTCAGCTCCATCTGAACTGCAGAAAGTATACAGAATTTCTCTGTTTTGGTGATTGTTATCAATTTTGCAAATTGCCGTTCGGTTTAACAATTTCTTCAGCAGCATTTATCCACGAATTGAATACTATACTTCCGACAGAACTGAAATACAGAATCACAACACATATAGAGGACATCCTTATCGCAGAAGCTAACTGGTCTGAACACACTCTGATTCTTGAACAGAACAACTGTTGCAAACATTTCGTGCACAAGGACTCACAGTTCATCTTAGCAAATCGCACTTTGGCAAAACTTCCATAAAATTTCTTGGACATGTAATTTCAGCAGAAGGCATTGCCCCTGACCCGGAAAAACTTCAAGCTTTACGTGACACTACTGTTGCAACGTCGTAGAAACAACGATGCAGCTTTTGGGAATTAATTAACTTTTTCCGTAAATATTTTCATTACTATGCCTTAGACATCCCTAGATTATGCCAGTTGACGGTCCTGGGAGAGCCAAGCGCAGTCTGAATTTGTCGATCTGAAACAAGCTTTGTTGAACGCACCACTTTTATCACACCCAGATCCTACCAGAAATTTTTCCATTGCCACCGACAGTTCTAACACCGCTTTAGGCGTACACATTTTGCAGGAAATTGAAGATGACGGTACTACAGTACTTAGAAACATCGCCTTTGCAAGTCGTATTCTGTCACCTGCTGAACGTAAGTATTCTGTCACAGAACTTGAAACATTATGTGTTGTATGATCATTTACCATATTTAGGCATTATCTTTATGGAAGACATACTACCGTTTACACAGATCATAGAGCTATACAGTTTTTACTTTCCGCTAAATTTACATATGACAGGTTAAACAGATGGAAACTTTATGTACAGAAATTTAATTTTACAGTTGTTCACATTCCCGGCACACAAAATATAGTAGCAGACGCACTATCCCGTTCTCTCAGCAACAATCAGCAATACATTGCAACCAACTTCTGCCAAGCAAATTTTTGCGTCATGTATATTCAACAAGTTGCATTTGAAAATTTCATTTCATCATTACGAGACATAGCACAGGAGCACAGCAAAGACAATGTATGGAAAGAAATTAAACACCTTTGGCAAGATAGGAATAATGTTACCATTAGAAACCATTACTCTGTACGCAATACGAACTTGTTAACAAATTAATTTGGTATACTCATTTAAGTTACGCACATTATGGAGCCAAAAAATGTTTTCTTATACTGAGACAGAACTGTTATTTTGCCAACATGGAGAAACGTATTCGACGAGTTTTAGCGTCATGTAAAATCTGCCAGAAAACTAAATCAGACACGTCTTCACATATTCCCCCGTTACATATATTGTACCCGTTAAATTGAGACACATGGCCGCTGTAGAAATTTTTGGTCCGATTCCCAGATCTAATAGAGGTTTTTGTTACATCTTTGTCGCTGTTGAACTCACTTCGAAATTTGTTACCTTCACTCCGTTACGCAAAGCTACTGCTAAATCTATTTCGAATGCATTTATAAAACATTTTTTTTTAATTTCATGTAGGGCATGTATTGAAAGTAATTTGCGACAATGAACCACAATTTTGATCTGCGATATGGACACGTATGTTACGAGCTAGAAACATTTCTCCGATCTATATATCCAGGTATCACGCTTCTTCGAACCCTTCTGAACGACCAATGAAAGAAATTGGTAAACTATGTAGAATATACTGCCATTAAAAAAAAAAAACATATTGATTGGGATACACACATACTCTCATTCCAGGATGTAATTAACTCCATACCAAATGAATCTACTATGCTATCTCAGACTGTTGTATTCAAAAATGTTGAACCACCTAACAAAATTAAAGAATTAGTATCTTTTCCTACATCTCGTTGACTACGCCACCATGAAATAATTGACATTGCGCTGAACAACATCAAACGTGCCACAGAGCGTCAGAGAAGACAGCAAAAGCAGGTTAGTACACGCTGTGACTTTCACATTGGACAGAAGATATTAGTACGCACACACTAATTATCCAACAGAGGAAAGAGTAGGTGCAGCAAATTTGAGCTTCTATACGCAGGTCCATAGAGAATTCGCAGCATTCCTCACCCCAATGTAGTACATGTCGAAACTTTGAGAACCAGAAAAAGCAAAGGCAATCACTATGTCTCCAATATTAAACCCTTTATTAAATGAACATACTTTATGACTTATCACACTGTAATGCCATTTCGTGATACTTATATGACCACTTATGCTATTATATTTATGTGACTACTTACTGATAATGATCGTATTTTTTTCTTGGCAAGTGCCCGGCAAGGTAATGTTAGCAGGTCGCTTTTCTTGTCGTTAGACATCAGACCGTGCACATTTTCTATTTTTTGTGTATGTATGATTGTTTTCCTATCGAAAGTAAAATTTTTCTCTGTATCCACTATGAAATCTTTCAGATGTAACACCAGTTGACATTGACATTCTGCCTTATGATGTCTCAACATCTTGACTATTCTACATTTTTTGCTACTACATTATGGTACCGTGTGTACATTTTTTGCACTTGAAAATTGTCTATGTTTTTGACCTAATACGTTTTCTGTCATGCTATGCTGTATGCTTAGTCATATCACTAGAAACAAGTTTTCATTTAATGGGTATATTATTTAAATGCAAGATATTAATCCACATTCATCATTTTCAGACAGCAATAGCGTGTAAAAGAAGTGAATTAAATAATCCACGGTGGTTTACTATGAAATAGAGATTTTACCATCAGAATGAAAGGAAGAAAATGCAATACCTTGTCATGAAGAGTTAATGGGTCAGAATTAACAAGCATATACTATACACACTGTATAATAGCAGCCTTAACTAATTATTTTTCTTTCAGAATACGAGGCGATTGGTGCAAGCTGTCAGACAACTACACATGTTAATTTTAGTGATGAAATATGCTAGAAGTAAGAAACTCTATACTATGAATAGTTGTATGAAGTAAATGGTAATATGAATAATGAAGTGTCTATTTTTTGCAGATGATAATAAATGATGATGAATAGTTATATGAAGTATATGGTAATATGAATAATGGAGTTTTTCTTTGCAGATGAGGATAATGATGAAGTTTATATATTTTCTATTAGTTAAGAGATGGTATGTAGTTATTTAAGTATTTGTTGCAGTTCCTTTTGATAGTATGTCTTATGTCACATAGTATAATGACTGAATGTTTTGGGAAAGACAGCTAGAATACATACATATTAAGTACACGTTTCATTACCTGTTAATTTGAAGATTACTACTTTTCAGCATAATATACATTTTTCTTTCAGGCCAATAATCCATTTTGTATTTTATCCAGGAGAAGCTTTTCATGAAATTAATATGCTATCATCAGTTAGGTATTAAACCTTTTCTAGTACTTGCATTTTTTTACCAGTTGTGTCTATCATTTATGAATGTGATCACATATACTGTCCTTGTTTCATAACCTTGCTACAGCTGACTCATGACGAATGACGTTATTAATCCTTATTTCCAGCAATAAGTCAAAAGCAAATATTTTCATGCCCCAGCAATTGACTATTGATCCTAACGCAATGCACTGCTAGCACAAAAGAAATCGTTACCAGTCCCAACTATTACCAGTACACACTAAATAATGCTACCAGTTTAAGATATATTTCTAGTCCGAAATATAACGCAAATTTTTCTGATGTTTTGATTCCCTTATGTCTATGTATTATTGGACTACAGACCTTGGAGTAATAGTTACAGTATGTTACATTTTAAATAAGTCTTATGTCACTTGCATGATACCATATATAAACACTAACAGCTTGATGCTACATTCAATAACTCTTGTTTTGAATGATGACTTGTGAGTAATACTGAATGATGTTTTGTAATTATGCCAATGATTACTGTAATGAGATGACTTATGCATAAATGTTATGCCAATGGTTACTGTAATGAGGTGACTTATGCATAAATGCTATGCCAATAATTACTGTAATGAGATGACTTATTAATGATGTTCTGTTACATTCCATAGATGCTATGCCAATAATTACTTTAATGAGATGACTTATGCATAAATGCTATGCCAATAATTACTGTAACGAGATGACTTATGATTAATGTTCTGTAATACTCCATACATAGTACGGAAATGTTTAGTAACTAGCCGATGAGTACCAATAATTATTCAAATCGGTTGATACACTAATGTAATTCTGAATGATGACTAGCACAAGACTTAATGTCCTTCACCTTCTGACCTAATTACCACCAATTACTGCAATATGTCCTGTCCATCCTCATGATCATGGAGCACTATATTTGGTTTTTGCACTAATTCTACATTAATGTAAGGGTCTGGATTCTACTGGAATGTGGTGTTGATGTATCAAGCTGTCCACCACCTTGAACGATGGAAATGTTATTATGGTCCTACTGTTTGGTGTACCTAATGTACTACCAAAATGATAACATACAATATTAATACAACATTTCAGTGTCCTGGCTACACTGATAAATACTTCAGGGAAGAGAACTTCAGATTGTCTCATTTGGTGTTGTGCTTCTGTAGAAAGATATGGACTTTCAGTGCAGCTATGTGCAACCCACTGTGCTACAACCATGATGCTATCCTTCCCATTCCTTTCCTAGTTCTTGAAAAACGCTGCAGACTTCTACTGTGTGTGTGCACTTCATTTCATTTGTTAATATGATCAGTTCTCCTAAATATGCAAAAGACTGATACAGTGTGTGTGCACTTTATTTCTTAATGTATTCAGTTCTTGTAAAAAAAATGCTAAAGACTTATACAGTGCGTCTGCACTTCATTTCATTTGTTAATATGATCAGTTCTCCTAGATATGCTAAAGACTTATACAGTGCGTGTGCACTTTATTTCATTACTTAATATATTTAAATTCTTGTAAAATGGTAAAGGCTTATACAGTGCATGTGCACTTTATTTCATTTTTCAATATGTTAAAGTTCTTGTAAAATAGTAAAGATTTATACAGTGCATGTGCACTTTATGACACTTGTTAGTATATTTTGTACTGATTGGGTATACACTTTGTCATTTCTCAATATATGTTCTGTACTCAGTGCGTGTGCACTCTATTTCATTTCTTATTATATTCTGTACTCAGTGTATGTGCACTCTATTTCATTTCTTAATATGTTCTGTACTTACATTATTTATCAATAATTTTATATATATATGTATATACTCTGTGACTGTAGACTTAGTAAACTAAATAGATTATAGAAAAATTTGTTGCTCATGGCAAGTCCAATTGACTCACCATCGCTGCCAAATTTTAGCCCCCCCAGTGGAGAGTTATGTAAGAGGTCCATGATTAAGGAATTTGTTGCTACCACACTCGAGCAGATGTAATTTCGATGGATTGCTCATGAGCTGCCTGCAATATGTAAGCTATAAGAGAATCTCAGAGCAGAGAGCAGTGTTGTCAGCAGTAGGAACTGTGTGTCAGTAGGAGTAGTAGTAGCGAGCAGACTTGTGTGTGGAGAAGGCTGGGCCGGTCGTGGGGAGCGATGGCGGAGCCTGAGCGTTTTAGTATGAGGTAAAAGCTGCCTTGCGCATATATACTATTGTTATATCAAGTCCCATGTAAATGTTTTAAATAAATTTCTTAATAATAGTCTTTCTTTTAAAAATTAACTTTTGACAATCATTCATCTCAATTTAAAGATTTTACTAATTTCTCCAATCCATGGTCATCCCGATTATCGTAAAGAAAAGTCAGTTGTTTCTTTTTATACATGACCAACCCATCGGCCAGCATTGCACTGAGCTGTGCTAGAAAAATTTCTTATAGAAGCAGATATATACACGTTATCTGGCGACCTTATTGACATAAGAATTTTCTATTTATTCAGAATGAATTTTCAAGGCCATGACGCAGCACTGCTGACGTCTAAAATTTACCAGTTTAAATTCAGTCAATTATTGAAAGGTTATAAGTGAGCCACAATTTTATTGAGAGATTAGTCACGTTATTATTGGTAGGTTACAGAATAATAAACTGTTGCTAGGTTACACTAAATGTCAATGTTATAATTATATTTTTTAATGATAATCACAACAAAAACGATATGCCTTGCCCCCGTCAGGTGATTTTTTACCCACCATTACGACAGGTGCGGACCAGGGACTACTACTGGTTTCTATTATCCCATCCCTGAGCTGTTGATTAATAAATTCTTCCATGACAGGCTTAAACTTTGTGGAACACGATATGGACGTTTATATACTGGTGCGTCAATCTCAGTGGGGATGTAATGCTGAACTAACAGTGTGGCGGGCAGTGGACCATGAGAATTAAATAACTCTTTATATTCCATCAAAAGGTTCTCCATGACTTCTCTGTCTTGCCCTTCTAAATGTGCTACTTTACCCCTCAGTGTGGACCAGCTGACAGACTCCCAGCATTGTGTAATCTGCTGCGAAATCCTTATCCAGTTCATCTTCAACTATTATCTCCAGATTCGCTATTACGGTACCTCGTGCTAACTGCACCGCTTCAAGGCCAAAATTATCAATACTGACAGGCACAACCTTTTTTCCTTCTATCTCCCGCACGTAGGACACGCTACGGCGCGTGAAGCACTTCATTTTATCCAGCGGCTCATTCTCAGACAAAGGTTCAACGACACACAACGAATTTACCGGCACGCTAGCTCCAACGTCTGCCCAGATTATCTTGCCTGTACCCTTCGGTATAGTACCCCTTGAGTTAACCCTAAGGGACTTTGCATGCAGTATAGGTGGCCCACCTGACGTCTGGGCGGTTCCTTGTGACAATAATGGATTTTCGGCCGCAGAACCTAGGCGAAATTGTATTCCGTCCAGTTCTACTGTACGCCGTTCCAGGTTAACTTTTGCGTGATGCTTAACCAGGAAATCCAATTCGAGTATGACATCATAGCTGCTGCCAACAACTGGAAGAACTTCTACCTTCACCTGAAAGTTCCTCATTTCCACTTGGAAGTGTAACACCACTGATCTGAATGACTTCACCTGTCCCCCACCCACGCCACTTAACGCCCAGCATGGTGGTTAGTACATTACTACTCGCCATGGATGCCTGAGACCCGGTATCCAATAAAAATTTGCACTATTTGCCTCTCACCAAGCTGGTCAGAAAAAAGTCTGCCACTGATTCTGCACTAGCATTAATGCTTACTGGGGGTGTTGCACAGTGGACACACAGTGGACACACCACCCCCTGCCCCGTTTAACTTGGGGGGGGGGGGGTGAGGCCCATCTTGTGGTTTCCTATCATGTTTCTGCCAGGACCCATTGCAATTACGCTCCATAAGACCCCAACGTCTGCATTTCCTGCACTGCACATCCTTGCAATCGGGTCTAATGTGTCCCATTTGACCACATCTGAAACATTTTATTTCTGCATTAAACACTGCTTTCCTGTCCCGCGTCTTTGTTACTGCTTCAACTTCCTCTGACACCACAGCGATTCTGACTGCCTCACTGAGGGTCTTAGGGAATTCCATCCTAATCTTGTGGGAGGTTTTGGGTTGTATTCCTCGCAAAAATGCGTCTAGTGCCCTCTGCTCAGCTTCCTGCAGAATGGCTTCATTAACCCTATCAGAATCCATTAGCTCATAGGTATTAACATTAATTTTTCGAATTCGATCTACAAAAGCTTCTATTGGTTCCCCATTCCTTTGATACATTCTATTCAATTGTTCCCGATAATATCTAGACGTATTTTTCCTCTGATACCTTTCCAGCAACCCTTTTTTGAATACTTCAAAAGTCCGAGCATCCCTTAATTCTTCATGGCATGTAACGTACGCTCTGGCATCCCCAGTTACCTTCAACTTAGCCACATGCGAAAGTGTTTCTGCACCCCAATTTCCCAATTTAGCGGCCGTGCTAAGGTTCTCAAAAAAATCATAACATCCTCCCCAGCTTTTCCCGAGAAAGGGGTGACCAAAAATGCAGCAATAGTGTCAAGAATTACTGCACTAACAGGAAACCGTTCCTTGCTCGGTTCTTTAGACTGAGCAAGCTCTATCTCTAATTCTGACACTCACTCAAGTAGCTGCTGAATAGCCAGCCACCTCGGCTGACACAGACTTCTCCATCAGTACCAGCTATCGAATCAAGACTACAGTACGCCCAGAAAGAAGAACAGGAAGGGAAGATGGACTATGCTACAGGTTCATACAAACCACCAAACGGAAAATTGGTACTTACTTGTCATGTTGCTGATCCATTGTTGCCCTTCTCAGGTGCCACATATCCTCGTCGATTACCAGCCACAATTCCCTCCAAATCCAGGAAGAAGACCACTACTATCACCAGTTGTAACAGGAGTGTGTGATGCACAGGTTGCCCGACTGACACCACTTGTAATAGGATGACTGGAGCGGGTGACGTGGTCGTGGTTGTAGGGCGTGGCTGGGCAGAAGAAGGTGGCTGTTTTTAGCAATCTTCCTCTTTATTGTTGGTTCTTCCAATACATTTTCCGTTAGCTCAGCCCCACCACTCATGTCGTGGTGGAGACGTGCTGATGCACACAGTCCAGGGAAAGCGACGCCGCGCTCGGTCAGCATCTGTGGAGGCGGTAGGAGGTTAGCGGCATGAGGCTCGGCCCAGCGCGCCTCCTGGAGACGCTGCGGCTCGTGACGACGCCGGGAGTCGCAGCAGCAGCGCGGGCAATGCCCTCCGCTGGCCGGTCCTCGGGGACAGCGTCACTGATGACGACGACGTAACAGCGACCGAACGCCCAATCCAGTCAAACCGAATGCCGATGCCCTTAAATAGTGCAGACCACTGCTGAATCCACCGGTTACGCGGGGCCGATGTTTATTAGAAGTTTTTCGATGAGTTGGCTAATGCAACCGCGCCACACGCGGCCCGCGCCCGCGTAATTCTGCTGGCTGTTGATGGCTGCTGTGCATGTACACACATACCGACGCTCGTTGCAAAACTGTGTCACCTGCATAACGTGCTGGCCAGCCTTCATCCACCATCTGCCGTGAGTGTGGCGCATCGCACAGTGAAACACACTAAATCACAATTTCGCACCATATTTCCTAAAAATAACCCCTTGTCCTCTACAGCACGGAGGTGGTTGCTGGTCTACCGGCAGACTCCAGTTTAGGCACTCAGATGGATATATCGGCCCTGTTACTGTTGAACATGCAGTCCCAATCATGAGGATTTTTGAGCTACCTTTTGAGGTACCCGCCCATTCCGTTATCTCTGAAGCCATGCAGGACTGTCATTAGCCATGTGGCTGAGAAGTAGCAGACTTACAACGTATCCCATTCTCAATGGAGTAAGACAAATCAAAATCTCACTCACAAAGTATGTTCCTTCATACTTAAACATTGGTGGTTGTCATGCAGTCATCACGTGTGATGTACAACAGTGCATACGCTCAGGGTGTGGACGGGAGTGTCATGTTTGCTCTTATTGTTTGCAGCGGTGGGTCACCCAGATTCCATCAGGCCAAACAGTAAAACATATTACTCCTTCGATTCTAGTAATTACTCATGCATGATGGCATGTATGACATCTGTTGGTGGTGATCGGGGTAGGTTACCCACTCAGAGAGACAGACATGTTACTGATTAGGCGTGTACCACTCGCGCACTGTAGTGAGTCGCCAGGTAAACACGAACAACAACTGCCATCCCACAACATGTGGATGGATGTTGATACACGAGTCGTGTGAGCCCACGTTTTCCTCTCAGAAGGTGCAAAGAAACCAGATCTACATCCACATGTTGACACCCTCACGCACATCCGAAAGTAGCGTTTACCCTGCAAGCACAACAAACTCCAATGGACGCCGTCTGACAACTGTTCTCTGCAGACAGATACACGCGATTGTACTGATTTCGACCGTGTCGTATAGGCGTCAACCGACACTGCTTCCCGTTTAGGAACTGAGACGATGGATTTTCCTTCTCCTGGACACCAGTTTGGGGATGGAGAGGACGATGGAACACCGTCACAGCCTGAGGAACCACGACAAAGGCCTCTTTGGTAGCTGTTGTAACACACCAGCAGCCTCTATCTAGTGACTTGTGGGCGGACGACATGGAAGACTTCTCTTTGGCGGGCACATAACTTGCAGAGGAGGGGGATTTACACAATCCTTCACATCTCCTGCGGACAGCATGGTAACATAGATGACAGGGTGGCATTGTGGTGACGAAATTCGTCACCGCCACTTACACAGATGACTGCCACTGCCTTAGACGCCAAATGACAGTCATATCAATTTGCGACTATTAACATCAGTACCATCCGACTACATTTGAGGCTGTCTCTGTTAAATGACACACTTTAAGCAACCGCAACTATGTGGCTTTATTGCAATAAGTATACGTTCTTAGCTATTGGTTACATAACATGCGTGTCATTTGCATCATTTATGAGCAATGCCGTCACAATACTTCTCAAAGAAGGTTTAGTAGCCACCAATGTACATTACCTACCAAATGCTAAGGGCATGGTACTTATGGTCCAATGGATACACCTCCTCATTGCTTACACACTGTCTGGTGCCAGCAAGAGGCGAGAGGCATGAACG
The DNA here is from genome assembly GCF_023864345.2 of Schistocerca serialis cubense. Taxonomy (NCBI): domain Eukaryota; kingdom Metazoa; phylum Arthropoda; class Insecta; order Orthoptera; family Acrididae; genus Schistocerca; species Schistocerca serialis. Next base: position 611,850,164 of record NC_064642.1, read on the forward strand.
TTCGTTTTTTCTTTACTGAGGAATTAATGCAATTAGGCCAAAGCAGAATAGATGATACGGTGATGGGGGGAGGGGGTCATTTTAACTGTAGACGATCTTCCAAGTACCAAATTTCTCACCATTCACCATGCTCAGCACTCGGCGCTGTCACTGTCAGCCGGAACATCATCTATACTGACAGACTAGAATTCATGCATCTTACGGAACATTCTTCAAGCAGAATTGACTGGGTATATACCTTCTGCTCTCTCAGGGAGGCAATCACGACAGTCAAGATGTGGCCAGCAGCATTTACTGACAACATTGCTTACATCTGTATCACATTTGGATGCCAACTGGTGAGGTGCTGCCTCAGTCACTGGAAATTTAACACCACTCACCTGACCTCATTAGAATGTCAAGCAGTGATGGGAGATATGTTGAGACAGCCCTCCATGTACCATATAGCCACGGAATGAAAGTGCAGGCACGGGCCTTTGATCTATGAGATGATGACAGAAAATGGCATCAGTCACACCATGCAAGGGAACACAAGCAATGCATGTTTCATACATTATTCTGACTTGTATAAGGAGAAGAGACAGGAACTTAATGCTATTTCCTCCTGTGCATCACTAATTTATAAAAGTCTGAAGCGCAACTATACTTGTAAGTAGCCTGTTTGTATGTTGGCAGCGCGATAGACTGCATTAATATCTCTGCCAGCACTGTGAGCCCTCTGTAAGAGACTCAGTTGCTGGTCGGACTCACAGTTAGGAGTGAATAGCCAGCAGTGATGGAAGTTGGAAGTTAATAGTCAGCAGGGATGTAGGTTGGAAGCTTATAGTTAGCAGTGATGGAGGTTAGAGATGTGAAGTGTTAGCGCGAGTAGATGGTCTGGACGTTTGTCCATCATGGAGATGTAATATTGTTGGCGATTATATAATTTTTGGAACTGGATGTCATGGATGATTATATATTTTTTTAACTGGATGTCACATGATTAAGGAAAAATCTGCTAAATACATTGTTTGCTCTGCAACAAAATCTTTGCTTAGCTAACTACATGCCTATTAGTAGTTAGAGCCTACAATAATTAGAATATTTTTTTTATCTGGCTGTATTGGTGCTTGCTGTATTGCTGTTGTTCGTGTAATGAAGATTTTCTGTGAGGTAAGTGACTTACAAAATGTATGGGTTATTGTTAGGATTTCTCCTAATTCAGAGATATTCTTCTGAGTTAATTTTAAAGCAGTCAGATCGCATTATCCCTGAATATTGTGGGTATTTAATGAATAGACTAAGTTTGAGTTGTACTTGTTAGGGAAAATTCTGTAGGTCAGAAATGAAATGAAAAAAAAAATAGCAAAGTGACACTTGCATTCAGTTTCACCTAGCAGTTTCAGAATTAAATAACGTAGTTTAACCTTCACAGTTATTGCAATTTAAATAAAAAATATTAAACAAAGAAGTTTCATACTTTAAGGCCAACTCATACTGGCCATCATGCACACCAATTCACTTAGGCCCCTTACTGAATGGTAAGAGCGAGGTTATGAGCTACCATCCATGGTACAAAAGACCTATGAGTTTAATATTCCAACCAATGAGTTTAAATTTAAATCCGTTAGAATGACAATTCAGGAACTAACAACGATAAACTTTATTAATGGCGAAAGCTAAATGCATCATGTATATTTTTAGACACTTTTGTTGGTAAAGTGCTAAGAAGTGAAACAACATTTCAGAACAACGAAATTGTTTATCTAACGAAAATATATACGTACAGACACATCAAACAAAATTGTAAAGGAATCCCTTTAATCTGATTCAAAAAAGCGCTCTCTGACCCCTAGATAGCAATAACATCTATGACAATGGTAAAAGATAGTGAGGCCAGAGATGATTGTTAATGAACAATCCAGTGAGCACTAATTCATTAGTTGCTGTCTGTCTGTGTTAAGATCTGAAAGACACCAGATGCATTGATGACTTGTGTAAAAAATGTATGCACACTATGAATTATTTAACTTGTGAATGTGTTACCAAAGGTTATATATGAAAATGTACTCAGGACAGTTTTAAAAAGTTGTTTGAATATTTATTAATTAATCCATGAATGTACATCATAAAAAATATTTTGGCGATCATGAGGACCTGCAAGGACACCAGTAATAGTGGAGGGAAATACCAACGTGTCACCACAGCATTGAAGAGGTGTAAGAAATCATTTGAAGAAGGGACATAGGAACATTTTTTACTTTTTATATCTATGTATTCATAAAGAAATTTTACTCAATTTTTCTTGATAAGCTATGGTGACTGGATAGCTGAAACCCCTCCTTTATCCAATAATATATTACAGAATAATCTTAAAAAATCAGCTAACCATTTAAATAGTATTTCTCCTGTGATTTCCATAACCTTTTCTTATAACTTTACAATGGCTACCGAACTGTGACCATGATCTTCAAAAATTTTACGTGAGAGTACAAGAAAGATTAGAATCCGTTATTAGAGATCGACTTTGTACTAATAATAATTATTTTTTGCATATTTATGGTATACTAGGAAGAAAGATGGAAAAGCTGTTTATTAATTGTTGGGAACAAGAAACATGTAAACCATCCAAATATACTGGAAATTACAGAATTCCGAATTAAGAGGGAACTTGAACAATGTAGGATCAAGAGTATTCCTTGTTCAATTTCCCAGCCTTAGCAGCAAGCAAGAAAGTTCATCCTTGTAATTTGTATTCTTGTAGTGTTTGTTATGTAACAGTACCACAATGATGTACCATCTTGGTGCGAGTAAAAAGTAATTTCTAAATATACAAAAAAGTTATCTGTAAGCATTTAACATTTTTATGTATTCAATTAACATGCATGTTTGTTAAAAATGGAACCCAACAACAAGCAACAAATAATGGTGAAAGTGAAATGTCGAAGCAGTGACAAATTTTCCAATAAGAGATGACAATAATCATTCACAGCAATGCAGTAATTTGCCAAATAATGAGAATATTCAATTAAACTCTACTATCATTTGTGAATTAGATGTGTATTTTGGGGGTAATGATGACACCGGTCCTCAATCAATCATGGAAGGTGAAATTTTTTGTAGTGATGGAGGAAGTAATAATGGAACTGACAATGAAAATTTTCGCGACTCATTTCTGGGTGAATGAAGCGCGCTGGAAAGAATGAGTAATGTGGATACATCGATACATAACGGTAGACATGAATTAGAGTAACAAAATATAGCAGACAATATTAAAAATGAATTCAGAAATGTCGAGAATATGTACAGAAATGATTAGAGTACACTGAAATTGCTGGTATATGTTTCAGATAACACAAAAATAATTACTGCAGGTGCCGGGGCATGGTCAGTTAATACGAAATTGGCTAACAAACCAGTAACTTAGATATGAAATTAATATTAAAAATTATTATTTTTATCTTTATTATTATTTTGAGGCAATGCAATTGATACATGTCATATCTTTACACATGGACATTTTCAGGCCTTATACACTAAAGTTGAGAGTACATTAAAGTTTGTGTACATAGTTACAAATAATATATAGTTACAAATTAATACTATTATGCAGATTAATAATCAAACCTGTTAAAATCACACAGGTTTATAATCATGTTAGTCTATATTCATGCAATTTTATAATGAACCACTCATTTATTCACAACTTTGCTTTGATCAAAAAATTCCTGCATTGAATAAAATGAATTTTCTGTCAATATTTGTCTAATACATTTTTAAAGTCATTTATGTTCTCTATTTCCGTAATGACTTTTGGAAGATCGTTACAGAGGCGCATTCCTATGTATGTAATCCCTTTCTCATATCTGGTTCAATGCTGAGTTGCCCTTAGTTTCCAGCAAATCTTGGTTTTATATTGGTGTATTTGTTCATTTGTTTGGTAGAGATTATTGTGTTTTTTTGTGAATGTTAGTATTTTGTAGCTGTAGGCATTTACCGGTGTTAGGATGTTCAGTTCTTTGAACTTTGGCCTACATGTGGTACAGCTTTTTTGCCTTATCAGTCTGCAGATGGCCTTTTTCTGTATATCAAGGATCTTGTTCATTTTTATTGCACTCCCCTAAAGTTCAGTCTCATAGGACATAATGGAATAAAATTCTGCATAGTACCAGGTGTAGAAGTATGAAACCGGAACTTCCCTATTGATGGTGTTAGCCGTCAATTTAGGGCCTGTGAAACCGTGTCTGCAGCGCCAGCTGCGTCCTCTAATGGCTGACGATGAATGTCAACACACGGTAACGCAAGTTCCATACATTGGTATCTGTTTTAAACCCGTAGACACGTCGAGTTTTGTATCTACGAGGTACGATTTGCGGACAGCATTGATTTTCTGTTATCATTTGAAGAAAACTGCTGCAGAATCGCATCGAACGCTTGTCGAAGCTTTCGGCGAGCATGCTCTTGGGAAAACACAGTGTTTCGAGAGGTTCAAAAGTGGCGATTTTGACGTGAGAAACGACGAGCGCGGGAAACCACCGAAAACGTTCGAAAACAACGAATTGCACGACATATTGGATATAGATGATACACAACCCCAACAGGAACTCGCATAATAATTGAATGTGGCGCAGAAAGCCGTTTCTCCTCAGTTGAGAGCTGTGGGAAGGGTGCAGAATGTGGGAAAATGCGTTCCGCACGAACTGAACGAAAGACAGCAAGCAATTCGAAAGACTACTTGTGAAATGCTGCTCGCCAGATACAAAAGAACGTCGTTTCACCATCTAATAGTGACCGGTGATGGAAAATGATGGGAAATTGATATATTTTGAGAATCCGAAGTGTTGCAAATCATTGTTGAGTCCAGGAAGACCATCGACATCCACTATAAGATAATGTTCTGTATTTGGTAGGATCAGAAAGATGTCACCTATTGTCTTCAGTCCTGAGACTGGTTTGATGCAGCTCTCCATGCTACTCTGTCCTGTGCAAGCTTCTTCATCTCCCAGTACCTACTGCAACCTACATCCTTCTGAATCTGCTTGGTGTATTCATCTCTTGGTCTCCCTCTACGATTTTTACCTTCCACGCTGCCCTCCAATGCTAAATTGGTGATCCCTTGATGCCCCAGAGCATGTCCTACCAATCGCTCCCTTCTTCTAGTCAAGTTGTGCCACAAGCTCCTCTTCTCCCCAATTCTATTCAATACATCCTCATTAGTTATGTGATCTACCCATCTAATCTTCAGCATTCTTCCGTAGCACCACATTTCGAAAGCTTCTATTCTCTTCTTGTCTAAACTATTTATCGTCCATGTTTCATTTCCATACATGGCTACACTTCATACAAATACTTTCAGAAATGACTTACTGACACTTAACTCTATACTCGATGTTAACAAATTTCTCTTCTTCAGAAACGCTTTCCTTGCCATTGCCAGTCTACATTTTATATCCTCTTTACTTCGACCAGCATCAGTTATTTTGCTCCCCAAATAGCAAAACTCCTTTACTACTTTAAGTGTCTCATTTCCTAATCTAATTCCCTCAGCATCTCCCGACTTAAGTCGACTACATTCCATTATCCTCGTTTTGCTTTTGTTGATGTTCATCTTATATCCTCCTTTCAAGACGCTATCCATTCCGTTCAACTACTCTTCCAAGTCCTTTGCTGTCTCTGACAGAATTACAATGTCATCGGCGAACCTCAATGTTTTTATTTCTTCTCCATGGATTTTAATACCTACTCCGAATTTTTCTTTTGTTTCCTGTACTGCTTGCTCAATATACAGATTGAATAACATCAGGGAGAGGCTACAACCCTGTCTCACTCCCTTCCCAACCACTGCTTCCCTTTCATGCCCCTTGACTCTTATAACTGCCATCTGGTTTCTGTACAAATTGTAAATAGCCTTTCGCTCCCTATATTTTACCTCTGCCACCTTCAGAATCTGAAAGAGAGTATTCCAGTCAATATTGTCAAAAGCTTTCTCTAAGTCTACAAATGCTAGAAATGTAGGTTTGCCTTTCCTTAATCTAGCTTCCAAGATAAGTCGTAGGGTCAGTATTGCCTCACGTGTTCCAATTGAAACATCCCCTTTCAACAATTATACACGACTGTCCTTAACCTGACACACAATATTTTTAGCGCAACGCAATCTGACTTTCAAAATTCCCTACAAAAGAATGGCCCTGACTAACATTAAACTATACCTTTCACAAATCACTTACCTCACAAAAATCTTCGCTGCTCAAGCTACTGCAATACAGCGAGCGCCACTACTGCCAGCTAAATAAAAGATTCAAACTATGGAAGGCACTAACTACTGATAGGGATAGTTAGCAAATGAAAGATGTTAGTAGAGAACAAACAATGTATTTACCTTGATATCATCATATATAAATATAGCAGTTCATGTCAAATTACAAATCTCCGCCATCTCTCTCCCCACATCCACCACTGCTGGCGGCTCACCTCCAACTGAGCAACGCTATGCGCTGTTCACATCCAGCTGCCGCTGCCCAACACTACAATGGCAGACAACAATGCAAACTAGCCACAGACTGCACACAGCACAGCCAGTGATTTTCATATTGAGCGCTACGTAACGTTGCCAATAAGAAAACATAAACAGCCTACTCACATAGAGAAAACATAAACAGCCTACTTACATAGCCCCCATGCTCCCCACAAAAAATTTTACAAATTGGATTGGGCAGTGGCCAATACAGATTTGAAAAAAAATTTTCATAATTACAATAACAAAGAAATCAAATGCACACACTTATTGATACAATGTTGGTCAAAAGCTAAAAATTTCTCACAGTCCATAAAGACAGTCCAGATCATTCATCACAGTAAAACTGCCGTTTCTTTTCTCAAAGTCTCAGTAAAAGACACACAGAAGTAGTGGATTTCCATGCAGTCTTGAAGAAGTAGTGTTGTCCTTCCAACGGAAAGACAGTGCTGACTCCCGACATGCAGACAGGTAATGGGCCACAACAGAGCAAACCCACTGTAGAGTCAGTCGAAGTTTTGAAGAATATTGGTAGGTAGGTCATCACAGAGTAGACCCACTGTAGTCCTGGTAGAGAGTATGGTATTGGTGGGCCACCAGAGGTGCAGACCCACTGCAGTCCTTGTAGAAATAATGGTATTGGTGGGTCATGAAAGGTGCAGACCCACTGTAGTCCTTGTAGAGACGGCCAGCAGCCATCTGTTGCGACTGTGCAGGTGCACAATCACCATCGAAGAGTCTTGCGGAGAATGTAGCAAGTCCATAACCACCACTTGTGCACTCACAAAGTTTTTGCAATTGTGCTTAGAACCAGCAATGCTGTTATCCAGTCCCTTGCTGAATTTTTAACACATGTGCAAACACTAACAGTCCCTACTTCTCACATATTGTCCATATACTATGACCAACAGAAACGTGTGCACTGAAATGTAACTTAATTTGAAGAACTGGTGTCTATACAATTATAAATTTACAACATGAAAATAAAATTACAAAGGTACAAAATACGTCATTAAAGAACATAACAATACAGATAACATTTGTAGTACAGGCTTTACAAAAGAATCGAAATAACATATCCATCAGAGTTACAGGAATTATGACATAAGTAAATACATAAAAGATCAGAATAACTTTCGAAACATCAACTTCACACATGAGCAATAACACAAAACAGAATAAATAATGTCTAAACATCTTTACAAAGTAAATAACACATTATTAATGCCAATTGTATTTGAGGATAACAGTATTCCTCATCATAGTGAATGTAACTTAGTATTAGAAGAGAAAAAAGTTCTATGAAACAGTACACAGAGACAGGAAGAAAACAAATACACAAGGGTACACAAACATATAGTGGGATAATACAAAAGGGAAAGGACAGGGTTTGTTTTACTGCAGTATTTTGCATGGAGATCTCCCTTTGTTCATCATTATTCCCAAAAAGTCCTATCTAAGCCTGCTTTCTGTTCATATTTCTTTCAAAATAATTATTTCTGATTGTACAATACTCATTTGGGCCCAAATCTTTTTCATATAACTTAGCAATGCATTCTTTACCTATTCTCCATAGTCAGTTTCTTATATAGTCTACCCCCTCTTAAGCTAACTTAAATCTACTGAGCTCAGATGCTAAACTAAGGGATGAGGCAATGCAGCATCACATAAAACAATTAATATAAACAGCAATGAAAAAAAAATGGAAAATCGGAAAGCAAGCTACAGTAAATCTAAATTACCAAGCAATTCAACATTACAACTAATATGAGGCAATGCGCAGCAAACAAAAAAAATAAATCTGGCTTAGCAGAGTAACACAAATTAAAGTTCAGTAGCACTATGCCTGGCAAACAGCAGCTTATATCGAAACATGACATAGCTCAAGCAGAAAAAATAGTACACTAAAGATAACAATGCAGATAAGGGAAATGTATAATCACATCTTAATGTCTAAGTAATTAAAGTGGTGCACCACAACAACTTATTGTAAAAGAAATATTGCCATGTACTTGAAAAGAATATTATGTATGCAGTTACTGATACTAGTCCCTTCTTATTGTTCTTTCCTTTCCAAGTGCTCCTTTTTTGAAGAATGTGGATCACAAAATTATTATTTAATAGATCTGTTGACAGAAAGTGTTCACATTAGCAAATGCATTTAATTTTATTTTATGAAACCAATGCTGCAACACAGCTGGAAAACAGATGTCAAATGAAATAAGCAATTACGCAAACCAAAGCATAAAAACATCATTCAATAGCTATGTGGCATTTCGTAAGTCAGTAGCTCTCAACTCTCGTAGAAAGGCACTTGTCATTATCAGGTTTGCAGATGTAAGAGTATTTCTCGTCATTTCATTAGGCATTTCAGTAAATATCATAAATTACGAGCTCCACAGTATGCTTTCAACAAGGAAATGTCAATATGGAGGATAATGGCCTCCCCCCTTTTTTTTTTTTTTTTCTACCTGTGCTTCCGGAAAGGCACACCCTAATGGCTTGTTCTCCAGGTGTCTGACACAGCGGTGTGCCGACGACGCACGTGCAGGTGGTCACTTAACTTTCTTACGGAAATATTTACAACAGCAGTTTCCGCTACAGTGACAGTCTCACTTAAAAATATTTCACAGGTCAAGAATTAGCGTTGCAAATCTGTAGAAAGAAAATCCTATAAATATAAGTGTCCAAATAAAATATTCGTCAGCATTGTGATACAGTCACGCATTTACGCACATTTCATAACTCTTAAAGTACGATTCTTGGTTTCCAACATACTTCTTATTCCTCATATACGGTAGCATCATCTTATTGATCATAAACATATCTCAACAGCATAGTACACATCGTCGTCGTAATAATAACATCATAACACCTCAGTCAAATCTAAAAAACGTCGTAGCTTTCTGCAATCATTTCAAAACCTAAAAAAATTCTCTGCTCATGTCAATAGTGTCATCTGCCTCAAACGTACTTTAAAAATCATGATCCCATACCAAATACATCATTCAAAGCTCTCATAGTATCACAATGATTCCGAAAAAATATGAACAGTTTACAAAGTACAGACAAAATACAGTTTCATAAGTGTGAAGTTACCCAACTGTGTATTGCGTAAACATGTGTCACTGATGTAGTAAAAAAATGTTTATCTCTCAGTTAAATGATCAGACAGCTGTCTAATTAGTGTGTTAGAGAAATATGGTACCGATGTGTAAAGTTGTGTAAGCAAATACCATATTAGCTAGGGTTCCTTGTGGTTGCCACACACATGGTACACAAAGTAAGCGTGTACCCCCCTGAGCATTAATGTAATTATACCCTCAGGTGTTACAGATTACAGCAATGAAATGAAATGTATCACTGAAAACCTTTGTATCATTGTACTTCAAATATCTTTAAAAATAAGTGTTTTAAGTACAAAATTAATCACTCAAATGCGTTTCCTGTAGCGCTAAATGTGCGTCTTGCTGTAAGATAATTCTGTGGAAGTGTCGTACTTATCGTCCTCCGAAAGCTAAGTTCTGCAGAAGTCAATGTACTTACCTCATGATAAACAAAAGTGAAATGCTTTATGTATAGATATCTTAGTTATTACGCTTATTGCCATGATGAAGAAAGTACTGTGCTGTAACGTATTGTTGTGCTACGGAAAAGGTAATCTCATTGTAGCTATACCACAAAAGTTACTACTAAAACATGTTTTACTTTGCAGAATAAAACAGAAAAACTGTGCAGAAATAAAACAGAAACACTACAAAAGCAACATTGTAAATTGTCACTCATTAGTTACATCATGATATAGTCGTGTAGCTGTCAAATAAACTAACCACTGTGTCACCTGGTATCTCACAGAAAGTACATTAAACCCAGAATGTATTTTCAAGTAAACCAAAATGTTGCATTAAAATCTCATTAGCAGTACCAGTATGTGTCCTAAGTATCTAAGCCTGATAGTCGTTACGTAATCGTGCAACTAACAAGCAAGAATGTACAAATACAACACTGTGTCGTCTGTTCACTATAACAATGCATTCGTAATTTCTGTTTAAAAATGTTCCCTAGGTTCTAGACTGGATATTTAACTTCAAACATTGTTGCATGTTAACAGTTTCTTAAGTCTGACAAAGCATACTAGAAATGTGAAGTGAAAAGTTTTATGGCAAAGACAAGCAGATTATCTCTCAATAAGCGGTTTTACATGTGAAGTGTGGTGCAATCCTTTACTCTTCATAGTACTCAGAGTTTGAACTTGAATACAATTGTCATGCGGTATACGTTGGTAAAGAATACTGGAATTTTTCTCAAGGTTAGCGTCTATGTTATTTTTCTCTGAGCCAGCCGGCGCACGCGGCTGCCTGCGGTGCGAGTCATTGTCTGTTCCTTTGTTGGCGCGCGTCGTTATTGGGATTAGGAGACCTAACTTCTACAAATTCACCGTGACGAGAGGGCCCTGCTCTGTTTGAATCCCGCCAGTTCTGATGCAATTCAGGTCTGTCGTTACGATCACATCGTCCGTCGCCATGTCGGTAGTTCCTGTAGTTTCTTTCTTGTTGGTTAAGTGGTGGAGAATTTCTCCCTGAATCGTAACTGCGAGCTGAACTGTTGCGTCTGAAGTTATTCTGTCTCCCTTGATAATAATTATTTTGGTTCCCATATTGTCTGTTTCTCTGATTGTCTCTGTGATAGTCACTACCGCGGAGAGGTGATCTTTCCCTGTAATTATTACTACTCTGCCAACGGTTGTCGTACGGGTGGTGTCTATTTTGGTCACGATTTGCGTTGTAAGAATAGACCAGTCGTGTCCGGTTATTGTTTCTGTCGTCACGGAATTGTGACGGATGTGACCTGTAATTGTTGTGTCCTTGTTTTCGCGTTCCGCGATTATCAGTGTCAATTTCTAGTTCTTGTAACAGTCCCTGAAAAGCTTCAATGTCGTCTTTGCAACGTCCTGCTAAAATAATATGCCGTAAATGTTCAGGTAATTTGATTAAGCAAATGCGGATGAGTTCTGAGGGGCTGTATGGGTTTGACAGGTACTGATTCTTGTGCAACATGTCTTCAAAATATTTCACAAGACTGGAGAATTCAGATTGTTCGAAATGTTTCATCATTATGATACCATGTTTTACTTGGTCTTGTGTGGCTTGAGACCAATATGCTGAGAGGAAGGCATGGTAAAATTCTCCTTCACTGTGGCAATCGTGAATGACCGATCGCATTCTTACAGCTGGTTCATTCTCTAAGTAGCCACACATAAATTCTAATCTGTGTTCCAGCGACCAGTTGGGAGGAAAACAATGAGAGAATTGATGGAGCCATGCTTGTGGATGAATGTCGTTGTCAGAATTCTTAAATGTTTTGAATTTACGTGTAGTAATGAACAGCTTATAGTCAAAATCATCATGTCGGCGAGTCGCATATCGGTCATTGTTAGGTCGTGTCGCCCGTTCCATCTCAAAATTCGGTGCACATTGCCAATTTCTTTCATAACTTCCGAAATGCCCTGTGTTATTATTTTGCAGCTTTTCCGTGTTTCTAAGTCCCTCTTCCCGTGTTGGAGCGCCAGTGTCCTCTGAAATACGTAATTCTTGTATTACCTGTGTCAGCTGATCTTGTACTTCCCGGATTTCTCTTTGGTGTTGTGTATTAATTTGATTCTGATTTTGTTTGAATTTTCTTATTTGTTTATACTCTTCTGTGTCAGTGAAGGCTACGGGTCTTGTGTCATTCAGATCATCATCTACCTTTGTAGATAAGTTAGTGACCTGATCCGAACGTTCGGCTACTTTCTCCGATAGTGTACTTATTTCTTCAGTGTGTTTTTCTGAACCAAGTTTCAGAGTATCTACTGTGTCCTTAAAGTTTTCCTGAGTTTTTGCAAGTTGCGTAACCGAATCGGTAGATGCAACTGAGTCAAATTTAGCTTGCAAGGTCTCATGATTTTCATGAACAATAATTTGCAGTTCTTTTATGGCTGCTTCGTGATTCTGTAATGCATTTTCATGCTGCGAAAAAATAGGTTGAAAATGCTCACAAATTTGTGTTTTTACGTCATTACAGACTTTTTGACATTTCGATTCAATGTTATGTAACTCAGTAGTTAAATCTTCACGTGTTTGTTCAAGTGTTTGTTCCAATGAGTCTAACTTTTTAAGATTTTGTTCCACTGTGTCTAACTTTTGAAGCTTTTGCTGTGTTTGTCTCTGATTTTGTTCCATTGTGTCTAACTGTTGCTGTGTTTGTCTCTGATGTTGTTCCATTGTGCCTAACTTTTCAAGCTTTTGTCCCATTTGTTGCATTAATTGTAATAACAATGCACTGGTGTCTGAAACATGTTCCTCAGTGCTTTTCGGCAGTGAAGTTGCACCGGCAACATTCACATTTTGACAAGTGGAAAATGTGTCTTGACTCATTTGAGAAAACGGTGGGAACCCAAAACCTGACTCTGCAGTATTTGCAATATTGTGTTCTGTCATTCCCGATTCCTGAGGCGAGCTGTTGCCGACCAATCGATCGATAACGCTTCCCTGTTCACTACCTGTTTCACTGTCTACACCATTGTTTGCCGCCCGCTCCATTTCCCTATGCGCAATTACCAAATTACTACTTTGAACATTAGTTAATTCATTACTCTGCGGCGCTAACACACTGCTTTCGTCTTCACTGTCATTTCTCAGTTTACTTTGGAGCCTAGTATTACGTTTTTCACACGCCATTATTGTCACAGTATTTCACACGGTAACACAGAAAAGCGCAATTTGAAGAGCAAAATAAAATAACATAGCAATGGAAATAATGTCTACTTAATTGCCAGCGCAGCTGCGAAATACTTGGTGCAAATCTACATGCATGCCACAACTGTTTTACTGTACAACAATGAAAAACTACAACTACAAAGGAAATTCTCTCTATAGTTACGCGCTAGCAATAAACAATAGCTACACTAATTACACAAACTACAAGAAAAAAATCAGAAGATTCCAGTGAGGTATCCTAGGCTAAGGGTCGACATATGAAACGTCCCCTTTGAACAATTATACACGACTGTCCTTAACCTGACACACAATATTTTTAGCGCAACGCAATCTGACTTTCAAAATTCCCTACAAAAGAATGGCCCTGACTAACATTAAACTATACCTTTCACAAATCACTTACCTCACAAAAATCTTCGCTGCTCAAGCTACTGCAATACAGCGAGCGCCACTACTGCCAGCTAAATAAAAGATTCAAACTATGGAAGGCACTAACTACTGATAGGGATAGTTAGCAAATGAAAGACATTAGTAGAGAACAAACAATGTATTTACCTTGATATCATCATATATAAATATAGCAGTTCATGACAAATTACAAATCTCCGCCATCTCTCTCCCCACATCCACCACTGCTGGCGGCTCACCTCCAACTGCGCAACGCTATGCGCTGTTCACATCCAGCTGCCGCTGCCCAACACTACAATGGCAGACAACAATGCAAACTAGCCACAGACTGCACACAGCACAGCCAGTGATTTTCATATTGAGCGCTACGTAACGTTGCCAATAAGAAAACATAAACAGCCTACTTACATAGAGAAAACATAAACAGCCTACTTACACAATATTTCTACGGAATCCAAACTGATCTTCCCCGAGGTCGGCTACTACTAGTTTTTCCATTCGTCTGTAAAGAACTCGCGTTAGTATTTTGCAGCCGTGACTTATTAAACTGATAGTCCGGTAATTTTCACATCTGTCAACACCTGCTTTCTTTAGGGTTGAAATTATTATATTCTTCTTGAAGTCTGAGGGTATTTCGCCTGTCTCATACATTTTGCTCACCAGATGGTAGAGTTTTGTCAGGACTGGCCTTCCCAAGGCCATCAGTAGTTCTAATGGAATGTTGTCTACTCCCGGGGCCTTGTTTCGACTCAGGTCTTTAAGTGCTCTGACAAACTGTTCACGCAGTATCATATCTCCCATTTCATCTTCATCTACATCCTCTTCCATTTCCATAATATTGTCTTCAAATACATCGCCCTTGTACAGACCCTCTATATACTCCTTCCACCTTTCTGCTTTCCCTTCTTTGCTTAGAACTGGGTTTCCATCTGAGCTCTTGATATTCATACAAGTCGTTCTCTTTTCTCCAAAGGTCTCTTTAATTTTCCTATAGGCAGTATCTATCTTACCCCTAGTGAGACAAGCCTCCACATCCTTACATATGTCCTCTAGCCATCCTTGATTAGACATTTTGCGCTTCCTGTCGATGTCATTTTTGAGACGTTTGTATTCCTTTTTTCCTGCTTCATTTACTGCATTTTTATATTTTCTCCTTTCATCAATTAAATTCAATATTTCTTCTGTTACCCAAGGATTTCTACTAGCCTTCATCTTTTTACCTACTCGATCCTCTACTGCCTTCACTAAACTCTGTACAACCTCTGGTTTAGTCAGTATATCCAGGTCCCATCTCCTTAAATTCCCACCTTTTTGCAGTTTCTTCAGTTTCAATCTACAGTTCAGAGTCCACATCTGCCCCTGGAAATGTTTTACAATTTAAAACCTGGTTCCTAAATCTCTGTCTTACCATTATATAATCTATCTGAAACCTTTTAGTATCTCCAGGCTTCTTTCATGTATACATCCTTCTTTTATGATTCTTGAACCAATCATTAGCTATGATTAAGTTGTGCTCTGTGCAAAATTCTACCAGTCGGCTTCCTCTTTCATTTCTTACCCCCAATCCACATTCACCTACTACGTTTCCTTCTCTCCCTTTTCCTACTACCGTATTCCAGTCACCCATGACTATTAAATTTTCGTCTCCCTTCACTATCTGAATAATTTCTTTTATTTCATCATACGTTTCTTCAGTTTCTTCGTCATCTGCAGAGCTAGTTGGCATATAAACTTGTACTACTGTAGTAGGCATGGGCTTCGTGTCTATCTTGGCCACAACAATGCGTTCACTATGCTGTTTGTAGTAGCTTACCCGTATTCCTATTTTTTTATTCATTATTAAACCTACTCCTGCATTACCCCTATTTGACTTTGTATTTATAACCCTGTATTCGCCTGACCAAAAATCATGTTCCTCCTGCCACCGTACATCACTAATTCCCACTATATCTAACTTTAACCTATCCATTTCCCTTTTTAAATTTTCTAACCTACCTGCCCCATTAAGGGATCTGACATTCCACGCTCCGATCCGCAGAACGCCAGTTTTCTTTCTTCTGATAACAACGTCCTCTTGAGTAGTCCCCGCCTGGAGATCCGAATGGGGGACTATTTTACCTCCAGAATATTTTACCCAAGAGGACGCCATTATCATTTTACCATACAGTAAAGCTGCATGCCCTCGGGAAAAATTACGGCTGTAGTTTCCCCTTGCTTTCAGCTGTTCACAGTACCAGCATAGCAAGGCTGTTTTGGTTAGTGTTACAAGGCCAGATCAGTCAATCATCCAGACTGTTGCCCCTGCAACTACTGAAAAGGCTGCTGCCCCTCTTCAGGCACCACACGTTTGTCTGGCCTCTCAACAGATACCACTCCGTTGTGGTTGCACCTACGGTATGGCTATCTCGTATCGCTGAGGCATGCAAGCCTCCCCACCAACAGCAAGCTCCATAGTTCATGGTTCATGTCACCTATTATGAGCTGCTAAATCCTGGTGAAACCATTAACACTGATCGCTACAAACAGCAAATGACCGATGTAAATCGAGCTTTACGTGTAAAAAAACCTGGAATATGGGAAAAGACAACGCAAAGTCATTTTGCTCCATGATAACGGCCCCATCACATACAGCAAAATGGCTCAGGGAAGCGACTGAGGCGTTCAGCTGGGATATACTAGAGCATGTGTCTTATTCTACAGACTTGGCTCCTTCTGGTTATCATCTGTCTGCATCGTTGGGACACACGCTCACTGAACAACACTTCATTTCATATGAAAATGGCCCGCTGACTGGCTCGCCCCAAAAGAAGAACCTTTTTTTTTTGTCTTGGTGTTTATAGTCTGCTGGAGAAGTGGAAGAAACGTGTAAATATCAATGGAGATTATTTTGAATAAAATGTTGTTTATCAGTGTCAAACAATGGATGTGTAATTATTGCAACCAAATTCTGGTTTCAAATTTTGTCAGGGTTTCCACGTTGCAAGTTCACTTAACTTCCTGATCGCAAAACAAATCGAGCTGAGCTCATGGCATACAAAACTTATGTGCTCTGACTATGTCATTTTGTCATCTATGCAGCAACCCGCAAATCTCGCACTTTTCACATGTTCAAGTCTGTTGTCATTAATTTTTAATTCTAAGAACTTTTATTTCGTCTTGGTATTTTTAAAACAGATAAAACCGGTTTTCTTGTAACTTTATACTAATCTATAATTGCAAAACCATTTACTAAGATAACAAAGAACCCTTTCAGCGTTTAGATCACAGTTTTCTAAATTTGCACCCTTTATCACAATATTGGTACCATCAGCATAAAGGATGGTCTTTTTCTGGATGCCACTGAGAAGATCAGTTACATAAATCAAGAGGAGAAATGGCCGAAGCTCTCTTCCTTGTGGTACACCTTGAATAATTTTCTTTGTATCTGAGCAAAATTTATTTCCATTTTCATCTGATATTGCCACTTTCTGATACCTGTTTGTCAAATAGGATCTCAACAGGTCAAGCACAGTACCTCTGACCCATAGAATTCTAATTTCTCCAGAAGCAAATCATGATTTACTAGGTTTAATACATTAGGTACGTCGCAAAATATCCCTATTGTAGTTTCTTCCTTGTCAAAAGCATCCACAACATAGTCAGTGAGAGGTTGTGCAGCAGCAGTGATGGACTTATTTTTCTGGTAAGCATGTTGATTTCTAGATAGTATTTTGTCTGTTGCGAAAAACCTCATCAACCTGTTGTGCAGAATACTTTCAAAGATTTTTGCTATTGTTGGTAAAATATTCACAAGTTTGCAATTTTTGTTTCTCTAACATCAGCCTTTTGAATAAAGGTATTAACCCCCTCTGCCAATGACTCATTAAATACTTTGGCCAGTGGCTTAACTATAAAGATAGAAGACATTTATATGAGCATATTTGATATCCCACAAACATTCTGTGTCTTAGTGTTTTTCAGGTTGTTTATAATTCTACACTACTGGCCATTAAAATTGTTACACCAAGAAGAAATGCAGATGATTAACGGGTATTCATTGGACAAATATATTGTACTAGAACTGACATGTGATTACGTTTTCACCCAATTTGGTTGCTTAGATCCTGAGAAATCAGTACCCATAACAACCACCTCTGGCCGTAATAACGGCATTGATACGCTTGGGCATTCAGTCAAACAGAGCTTGGATGGTGTGTACAGGTACAGCTGCCCATGCAGCTTCAACACGATACCACAGTTCATCAAGGTTAGTGACAGGCGTATGGTGAGGAGCCAGTTGCTCGGCCACCATTGACCAGACGTTTTCAACTAGTGAGAGATCTGGAGAATGTGCTGGCCAGGGCAGCGGTCTAACATTTTCTGAATCCAGAAAGGCCCGTAAGGACCTGCAACATGACGTCGTGCATTATCCTGCTGAAATGTAGGGTTTTGCAGGGATCGAATGAACGGTAGAGCCACGGGTCATAACACATCTGAAATGTAACGTCCACTGTTCAAAGTGCCGTCAATGCGAACAAGAGGTGACCAAGACGTGTAACCAATGGCACCCCATACCATCACGCCGGGTGATGCGGCAGTATAGCGATGACGAATACACGCTTCCACTGTGTGTTAACCGTGATGTCGCCAAACACGGATGTGATCATCACGATGCTGTAAACAGAACCTGGATTCATCAGAAAAAATGACGTTTTGCCATTCGTGCACTCAGGTATGTCGTTGAGTACACCATCGCTGGCGCTCCTGTCTGTGATGCAGCGTCCAGGGGAACCGCAGCCACGGTCTCCGAGCTGATAGTCCATGCTGCTGCAAATGTCGTCGAACGGTTCGTGCAGATGGTTGTTGTCTTTCAAACGTCCCCATCTGTTGACTCATGGATCGAGACGTGGCTGCACGATCCGTTACAGCCATGCGGATAAGATGCCTGTCATCTCGACTGCTAGTGATACGAAGCCGTTGGGATGCAGCACGGCGTTCTATTTTACCCTCCTGAACCCACCGATTCCATATTCTGCTAACAGTCATTGGATCTCGACCAACGCGACCAGCAATGTCGCGATACAATAAACCGCAATCACGATAGACTGCAATCCGTCCTTTATCGAAACGTGATGATACGCATTTCTCCTCCTTACACGGGGCATCACAACAACGTTTCACCAGGCAACGCCGGTCAACTGCTATTTGTGCATGCGAAATCGGCTGGAAACTTTCCTCATGTCAGCACGTTGTAGGTGTCGCCACTGGCGCCAACCTTGTGTGATGCTCTGAAAAGCTAATCATTTGCATATCACAGCATCTTCTTCCTGTCGGTTAAATTTCGCCTCTGTAACACGTCATCTTCGTGGTGTAGCAATTTTAGGGGCCAGTAGTGTAATTACTTCTCCTTCACTAGTACAAAACAATTAAATCGAATTACTTAATGGTTGTGTCTTGAGGTTTAACCCATTTAAAGAATTAGTTGTTGAGATAGTGATATTGTCTGTCATATGTTTGCAGATATTTATGAAGTGGGTATTATTCCACCTAATTTCTTTGGAACAGTCCCTTTTATTCCTTTTATGACCTGCTTCTTTATTTAAGATTTTCCATGGTGTCGTTGCCTTGTTTTCTGAAACGCTGATAGCCTTCTCAATAGCCTTTTCTTAGAACATTTTATGACAGTGTGATATATTTTCTTATTCCTAGTATAACACATCTTGATATTTCTGCACTCTGTCCTCCACTTTACTAATCTACGCATCTGACACTCAAACATTCGGTGATGTAGTTGATTCAGATCCTACAAAATGGCCTGACAAAATAGTTGATTTTGTTAGGACAAAGTTAGTCGAAATGTGGCCTCCAGAACAGATAACACAATTTGTAAGTTGCCGTAAGTATGATTCTGATCGTCGCTTTATCTCAAAAATTACAGTTACAGTTTTTGCAATAGTGAAATTGTTCAGTGGAAATGATTAGTTTGTTCAAAAAGTCCAAATGCTGTCTTTTGTTTCAGCTGTAAACTTATTTCGAACATTAAAATATGCTGGTTGTAATAACTGACAGCACATTTATGAGACATTAGCCAGTCACAGTAGATTCCAAGTGCACTTAGAATGGCATCAAAAGTGGGTGGAGCTCGACAGATGATTAAAATCTGGCGATACCATCGATGCAGGAAGCCGACAGATATTAAATGCAGAAATATGGAATTGGAAATATGTAATCGAACACATTATAGCAATTATTTAGTTTTGGACTCGATATTGTCTTCCCTTATGGTGAACGTCAGACAAACTGTTCACTCACAACAAAGGGAACTTCTTAGAACTGGTCGAATTATTTGGTAAATTTGATTCAATTCTCAGCAATCATATAAGGAGAACATCGCATGGTGAAAATAAGTCTCGTCTTTATCTGTGTGAAGCCACACAAAATGAAATAATGCACAGTCTCCATCAAAAAATTAAAAACAAAATATTGTATTTATTCAGCCTTGCTAAATATTATAATTTAATTTTGGACTGTACACCAGATATTCCTGGTGTTGAACAAAGGACAACGATAGTGCATTTTGCGAATATGACTTCTGCTGATATTGACACTTGTGATGTAAATATTAGTGAACATTTTCTTGGATTTGCACCTGTAAGAGATACGCCTTGTTTGAGGCTTACAGAGGTAGACTTAAGACAGTTAGAAGAAATGAAGATACCTTTGGAGAACATGACATGTCAGGGTTATGTTAATGGTTCTAACATGAAAGGCAAGACCACAGAAATGTAAAACAGGATTTTAGATCTAAATTCTAAGATATGCTATGTTCTGTGCAGTAGTGAGTCCTTGAATCTAGTTATAAATGATGCTGCAAAGGCATCAGAATACGCAGTTTCATTCTTTTGTTTGGTGAGAAAAATTTATGATTTATTTTCTGCGTCTATGGGACACGGGGTATTCTAGAATGATCATATATCTGTCCTAAATTGGAAGCCACTAAGTACGACAAGATGGGAAAGTAGGATCGATGCAATTGCTCCTCTCAACTATAACAAAGGGGAGGTCTATGATGCCCTAGTTGAAATAAGCGAAGACGAAAATACAGATAGAATGGCTGCACATGAGGCTTGCAGTCTGGCACACCTTATTCCTGATTTTACGTTTCTTTGTTCAGTGGTAATATGGTATGGTTTATTACTCCATATCAATGTTGTCAGCAAACACCGTCAAAATATTACCACAGATATATCGAAATTGTTGTAGTTTATGCAGATTAACGCAGCTAAATGACAGGTAACAACTATTTAACGGACAAAATAAACTTATGCTTTATTTGCACAACACATATTAATCCATTTGACTACCGAAATGTATTACGTTGCCCCATCAACAAACACGGAACATGTATATTCCACAGAGTCTAATGCACTCTGCACATCGTATCTTGTGCTCCACTACGCACACTGGAAAATGTTTGTTCATATATACCCAACACTCCCCCTTGAACAAATATTTTTAAGATAATCAACACTATACATCCGAGGTTAAACCATAATGTTTCATCAGTTTCTGAAATTTGTCCTTAATGGGTGCCTTGGTTAGGAGATGAGATAACATTTCTTCTGTGCATAGATAACTGAGGATTATATCCCCTGTTCCACATGATGTCTTATAAAGTGACGCCTTATGTCGATATGTTTGGATCTTACACTGAAGACATAATTTTTTGCAAGTTCAACAGCTCTCAAATTGTCACAAAATATCACAGTTGGCTTTAATGTTGGAGGAGATTCTATTCACTCATCAGTGTACAGATCCAAAGAGCTTCTTGGATTGTGTAGGACAAGGCCATATATTCAGCTTCTACAGTACTCGAAGTAACAGTTCTTTGTCTCTTACATGACCATGATATCATCACTTCCAGTGATGGAGTGTCTGCTTTGCAGCTCACATCCCCAGTCCGCATCACTGTATCCTTCCAAGTTTATGTTTCCAGTTTTAGAATATTTTAACTTATAATCAGCAGTTCAATTTAAGTATCTGAATATTCTCTTGGCTGCCAGCTAGTACTTTTCCCTTGGATCACTGCAAAACTTGCTTTACTGCATTTGTAGCAAAATGCAATGTCTGGTCTGGAAGTCTGTGCTAAGTACATTAAAATTCCTACAGCTTCCAAGGTACACTTTCCTTACATTTCTTGTCATCATCACTTATTAGCAGTTTTGCTTTGTTTTCCGTAGGAGGAGAAATAGGTTTACAAATTTCCATATTGAACTTTTCTAACATCTTCCTTGTGTACAGAGATTGATCAATCCATAATTCTTCTCTGTTGGCACTTCTTATAATCTTCATGCCCAAGTATTGATTAATTTCCCATAAATCATGCATATTAAATTCTGAACGAAACTGTTTTTTAAAGAAGTCCATCTGGCTTTCACTATTGGTTAAAATAAAAAATCATCTACCCATATGGCCATGACTGCAATTACTTCATTGCTCCTTTTATTATGTATACTGGGATCTGCCTTTGACTGTAACATGCCTAGTTTTATGAAGCTTTTATGCAAACATTTATTCCAGCAATGGCCACTTTGCTTTAATCCATATATGCCTTTCTTCAAATGCCAAATTCTCCTTTTCACTTGATAAGGTCACTTAAATTTATCAAGTGGAATCACATATATTTATTCTTCCAGTCTTCCATTTAGTTAGGCTGTTTTCATATCCATTTGATGAATTAATAAGTCTTCCTTTACTAACAGAGCTAAAAGGTATCTTAATGATGAATACTTCATTACTGGTGAGAAAGTTTCATTGTAATCTATTCCTTCTTTCTGGGAATAGCCTTTAACTACCAATATGGCTTTGAATTTTGGAATTGCACTCTCAGGATTTTTAATACTAAACACTCATCTTGTTCTTAGTGGCTTTTTATTGTCAGGCATGTCAAACCATTCATATGTATCATTATCCACAAAAGATTGCAGCTCCTTTTCAATAGCCTTTTTCCAATCTTGAGTATCTGAACTTGCTAAAGCTTTATCAGCTGTGATTGGTTCATCATGATTGTTTGGGCAGAATACATTTCACAATCTGGATATTCTTTTGGTTTTGCTATATGTGAAGACCGCCTTAAACTGACTTCCTCTGTTGAGTCTTCTTCCTCAATTTGATTCTCAGTTCCTCTTTATTCTCGTCGTCCTCTGTTTCAGCACTATCACACCTTATGCTTGGTTGCATTACTGTATCATGTTGACTACTTTATTTTAGGTCTATAATCCTCCAAAAATACTACATATCTACTGCTTATTATCTTCTTATTCACAGGATTATAAAATCTGTAGCCTTTTAAATCCTCACAGTAGCCAACAAAAATATATTTTTGAGGTCTTGCATCCCACTTTCCTCTTAATGATTTTGGAATCTGAACCATGGCTTCACATCCAAAGACTTTTAAGTGATTTAGATCCGGTTTCTTCCCAGTCCATACTTCATAAGGTGTCTTGTGTCTGACAGCTTTGGTAGGTGATCTGTTAATTAAATACACTGCTGTTGACACAGCCTCTGCTCAAAAAGACAGGTAGTTCAGCATCGCTTAACATACTGCTTCCCTTTTCTACAATGGTTCTGTTGGATCGTACTGCAACTCCATTCTGAGGACTGTAGTGAATGGTAGTCTGATGCCTAATGCCCATTTCATTCATCTGTTCCTTAAGCCATCTGTTCACATATTCTGATCCATTGTCTGATCTAATAATTTCAATTTTCTTCCCAATCTGTCATTCGACAATTTTCAATAAACAACAAATACATCATTCACTTCATCCTTGCTACTTATAAAATAATCATGCATGTATCTAGAAAAATCATCTATGAATGTTACGAAATAGAAGCTACCTCCTAAGGATTTATTCTCCATAAATCCACAGACGAGTTGCAAGACTTCGGTAGATCTGCTATCCCACATTGAACATTATTCATTTCATAATTTTTCATCCCAGTTGCCATATTCTTCAGTAAAGTCATACGTTTTCTGTTCAAATGTCCAAGTCTCCTATGCCACAAGAAACCTTCTGCAGCATAAACCGAGTGATTTCCTGTTTTGAACTGTATTCACTTTGTAAATACGTCTTACATTACTTGCAGTAGCTACAATATCACCACAAGAGTCTATCACTTTGGCTGCCTCTATATCGAAGATAACTTTATTACCCTTATTTACTATTTCGCTTACTGACAACAAATTAGTGGCAATATTCTTTACATAATGTACATCATGAGCAGTAACAATTTCCTTTTCCCCCTTCACAAGCCAATTAAGATCCACTTTTCCTGCGAGTTCACACCTTAACTTAGATCTGTCAATTGTGGAAATTCCCATGTCAGCCCTTGACTGAACATTATACAAACCTGACGGAGCTTTGGTAACGTGCACAGACGCTCCTGAATCTAGGAACCATTCTGCATGATCGTCACTCGATTCATCAAAAGAGTAAAAAACAGAAAATGCCTTACCTTTATCGGTAGTCTTTCTCTCAGGATTACTAGAATTAACATGCTTCTTTTCTTTTATACTTAACTTTTCGTTACACTTTGAAGCAATATGTCCAATTTTCTGGCATCTGAAACATCTTATTGGCTTCTTTTTTTTTTGTACTTAGAGTATAAAGTCGACGCTGTTTCTTTTTCTGAAGCATTAGAATCTGGTTCATTCTTCATGTCCTGTAGAATCTTTACTTTGACACTGTCCGCTGTAATGGGTATGCCCGAAATTTCCAAACCCATCATCATTGGCGAATATTTCTCTAGTAGTCCAGCTGACAATAGAGTTCCAGTACTTTCATCCGCAATTTCAAAACCAATATTTCTCAGACGATTGGAGATTGAAATTATTTTATTCACATATTCATCCACACTTTTACACTTATTCAATCTTTTGGTTATCAGCTCACAAAGTAATCCTACTTTTCTAGTTAAACCACCATCTTCAAACGTGTTTTTCAGTTTGTCCCATACCTCCTTTGCTGACATAGCCTTTTCTATGTGAACATAATTCACTGGATCAGTCAAAACGATTAGTTTTGATTTCGCCTTCCGATCCTTAGTAGCAGAAGTTGTAGGTGCCAGATACCGTTTACGACGCCTCATAAGTCATCCAAGTATAAATACGCCTCAACGGCAAATTTCCAGGTCGCGTAATTTTCGCGCCCTAAAAGCCGCTCCATTTGCGGTTTCTGTGTTGTACTCATTTTACAGTAATTTTCTTCTTCGTATAGTGTACACAATCCAACTTTATATGAACTTCCACACACTTTTTGTGCAAATCACATCACCTTAAAGCTTATTATTTCGCTTTAATCCAGTACCTGGGCAACATAACCTGTAGTAGTTTATGCAGATTAACGCAGCTAGATAACAGGTAACAACTATTTAAGGGACAAAATAAACTTATGCTTTATTTGCACAACACATATTAATTCATTTGACTACCAAAATACTTTGACCCATCAACAAGCATGAAACATGTATATTCCACAGAGTCTAATGCACTCTGCACATCATATCTTGTACGCCACTATGCACGCTGGAAAACTTTTGTTCACATATCCCCAACAGAAATCTGTTAAAACTAAACTCCGTCCGAACAGGCCTTGGAAGGCACAACGGTACCGACCGGCCGCCGTGTCATCTTCAGCCCACAGGCTGATGGAGGGGCATTTGATCAGCACACCGCTCTCCCGGCCGTGTCAGACCGGAGCTGCTACTTCTTAATCAAGTAGCTCCTCAGTTTGCCGCACAAGGGCTGAGTACACCCCGCTTGCCAATAGTGCTCGGCAGACGGGATGGTCCCCCATCCAAGTGCTAGCCCAGCCAGACAGCGCTTAACTTCGATGATCTGACGGGAACCGTCGTTACCATTGCGGCAAGGCCGTTGATCTAAAGATGTTGACTTACTCGAATACATAACAGAACGGTTCAAAAACTGCAGGGAGAACTCCAAATTCCAAGATTATCTGCTTCACTGTAAGAAACTAGCACCCAACTCGATATATAGGAAACCCGGTCGTAGGTGGTACAACGCAGATATGAAACCGAAGGAAGAAGAAACAGTTCCAATATGAGGGAGAAGATGAGAACATTGAAGATCCAGAATTGCAGTACAAATTAGATTTTTCTTTTAAAGTACTAGATGTTAAAATATGCACTCTCTGTGAGAGATTTCAACAGCTGAAAAGTCATAGTGAGCTTTTTGATTTTTTTTGTATGACATTAGTAAAATTAAGGACATGTCGCCTGACGTTCTAAGTGAAAAGTGTTCCAAGCTGTGCGACAGCTTTAGTCACGGACAGGCCAAGAACATCAGTCTTGTCGATTTTAAAGATGAACTTAAAGTAGAGTCAGCGTTGGTGAGGCCTGGTAGAACGCCAATAGAAACGTTGAAACTCATGCAAGAGTATGGCTTTGTGCCCAACGTAAGTGTAGCATTACGAATTTTGCTAACGCAACCAGTGACAGTGGCAAGTGAAGAACGAAGTTTTTCGAAGCTTAAACTGATGAAAATGTATCTGAGATCAACAATGGGCCAGGCACGACTGAGTGGGCTGGCAACGGTGTCATCTACATTTGACGTTAAGACTGCATTCTTGAATGGGGATTTGAAAGACGTTTACATGGAGCAACAAATAGGTTTTGTTATAGAAGGCCCAAATAATGTTTGCAAACTGAAGAACAGTGTATATGGACTCAAACAATCACCACATTGTTGGAATCAAAAATTTATACATTTTCGGACAATGTTTGACTTTGTGCAACTAAATGTAGACAAAGGTGTTTCCCATACATTAACAGATGCCACTGATGTTTACCTGGCACTTTATGTGAATGATGGCTTGCTTATCTGTAAATCTCCAAAAATACTGGAAAATATTTTGACAGCACTGGGATCAATGTTTGGTATTACTGTAGGTAATGGAAAAACTTCTGTACATAGGAAATTGAACACAGCCCTTCTACAAAAGAAATCTATAGAGGCCAGCAAAGATACATCAGCTGTTTACTTCAGAAGTTCACCATGGACGATTCATAACCGAACTCCACGCCTTTTGATGTTAGAACCATGTTGCACAGTGGGCACTCTCCTGCAAACCAACATGAGGTGAAGGAGATGCAAAGCAAACCTTATCGGCACGCAGTAGGCAGCTTAATATTTGCAGCAACTGTCTCACAGCCAGACATCATGTTCACTGTGGGCATGGTGAGTAGGTTGTTACATAATCTTGGTCTCGATCGTTGGCATGCTTTACAAGGATTATGAAATATCTACATGGGACTAGGGATCTGACCATAAGGTACAAAGCTGACTCTACTGGACTGGTGGTCTACTCAGATGCCGACCTCGTTGGTGACTGTGTCACATGTGGGTCAACAGCAAGCTATGTGAGCTTGTTAGGAGGTGGGCCTGTGACATTGTGTTTACGTCAACAGAAATGTGTAAACAGATCAACAACGGAGGCCGAATACATAGCAGTTTCAGATGCTGCTACTGAAGTTGTTAGGTTGCATGGTTTTCTCAGTGAACTTGATTTTCAGTTAGACAAACCAACAACACTCAATGTTGACAATTAAAAACACAGACCATCACAAACACACGAAGCACAATGACATTAAATACCATTATATATGTGAACATGTTGAAAATAATGCGATTCAAGTCTATTATGTTTATTCGGATAAACAGTTGGCAGACTTATTCACAAAACCTTTAACTAGAGACGTATCAAACAGAAAAGCTCTGTGAATGATCTCAAAACAAACTCAATAAAACAATAGTGGGAGAGTTGACAGCAGTGATCTTCTTGTAATGCTGTTTTTTGTAGTTTAATTTTCAGATTTCGTCGTGTGAGTGCACCAGATATTCACGTTCATTCTGTGTGCGGCCGTGTTCCGTGACATTATAAAATTATATCTTTGTTTTTTTGGATTGTTGTTACGGTTATGGTGTAATTTTTGGTTGCAATAAAGAAAGGAGCAGTTAAGTTATTTTTACCCCAATATACCGTATTTCGCTCTGTGATTTTCTGCCAAACATAATTGAAGACATCATTCATCTTCGTATTTTCAATGTTGGCGGTTCTTCTAACAACTTTTTTTTAATAATATAAAACGCCAGACAAGTATTGTCACAATACATACTTATTTTTTCGCACATTATGCGCTTTCCATCGTAAATTTTAATTTTTCTTATAAAGCTATTGCACTCGTAATTTTCATTCGGCGCTATCTTGACCATTCATTAATTTACTAAAAGGAAATTTTTATTTCTATACTTTTTATTTTTCTTGTCTTACGCAATCTGCCTTCCTCGTTGCACATTCAAGCTGTAGATAATACGTTATTGCATTTTCCTTGAGACACACATGTATGTAAATTAAAACAATTTAATCGTCAGCGACCGACCTAGCTGCGGACGAACAATTAAGTTTCTTTACTCGACACATTGTCTCTCGTCATGCCTATTGTTAAACGTTTGTGATTGTACCAAGCATTTGTCACCAAGTATCTGTGATGTTTCGAAACAATATCTGTTGTTATTGAACTTGAAATAAAAACGCGGCTACGGCTTGAAAGTGAACATAAATGCTTGTATTAACGCGCACAGAACGAATGTAACACAAGGGTAGTCAAAACACAACCATGTTAATAGGAACCTCTATAAAAGCGCCCGTAGCAACTGCAGCAAAGATAAATTTGTTGCAGAGGCATCGATTCTAAATTCCAACACCCCCACTAAAAGCGATATCTCTCAGTACTTCATTCTCGGAGTCCAAATTCTTGTGTTAGTTGCTGATGTCTGGTTCTTGGCAGTGGCTTTGTCATCATATCTGCAAGCATTCCATTTGTGGAAATTTCCCTGATGAAATGATGTCTGGTGTCAGTATGTTTAGTGCGACCTTTGTATCCACTTGTCTTTGACAGATCAATTGCACCTTTGTTGTCACAAAACAATCATATCGGGCTCTCTTTTGGGAAAGGGCAGCCGAAGTGCTTCCTGGCATGCAGTAGTTAAAGCCATTATATTCTGCTTCTGTCGTCGAGAGACCTACTGTTGGTTGTTTTTTACTACTCCATGAAATTCTGCACCTTGTGACATAAATAAAAAGACCAGTGGTTGATTTTATATCTCCTATATCCCTAGCCCAGTCAGCATCAGTGTAACCTGTGATGTCATGGTCTTCTTTGGAAAATTGTAGCTGAAGTCTTTAGTTCCCTTTATATACCTTCGCTTTACAGCTTGCCGGTGGGATATTCCAGGGTTATTATTAAACTGACTCACAACTCCAATTGCGTACGCTAGATCTGGTCTAGTATCTAGTTGTGTGTACATTAAGCTACCTATGGCTTCTTTATATGGGACTTTCACGGCATCTCTTTCTCTCTGTTTTTGAGCTCATTTCATGAGTTAATACTTGGTTACTGTCAAGCGGAGTGGATACTGGATTACAGTCTTCCATGTTATACTTTCGTAAAATCTGATTTATATAACTAGTCTGATCCAACCATAAAAGTCCAAGCTTATGATCTCTTGTCACTCGGATCCCTAGACAATTGGATATTTCTCTGAGGTCCTTTAGTTTAAGGTGTTCCTTTAGTTGTCCTTTAAATGCAATTTTCTGTTGCATATTGTTACAAAATATCAGCATGTCATCTACTTAAACAGCTACAATTAATATATCACTTCCTGGGTTTCTGTGATAAACACATGGATCAGTGGTGGGCCTGCTGAAATTTAAACTTAGTCCAGTTTGATATTCCAACAGCGACTTCCCTGTTTAAGTCCATACACTGCTTTCTTGAGTCTTTTAATACCTCCATATTTGACTGTTCTTGTCACATAGTCAACTGTGATAATTTTAACATAAATTTCTTCTTTTAAATCACCTTGCAAAAAAGCTGTCACCACATCACAGTGATCAATGTCCAAGTCGTATTTAGCAGCTAGACTAAACAAATATCTGAGTGAATTATATCGTATTAGTGGTGAGTAGGTTTCTTCATAGTCTAAACCTTCAACTTGTGAACATCACTTAACTTCAAATCGAGCTTTATGGTGAATTATCTATCCTTGTAAGTCTCTGTTTACCTTAAAGACCCGCCTAGCAGGAATCACAGTTATGGCTTAGGGCAGGATAGCTGATTCCCAAGTTTTATTTTCCGCATGTGACTTCAGATCTTCTTCTATTGCTTGAAACTATTTCTCTGAATCCTTGGATAAGAAAGCTTCTTCCAGAGTTGGTGGCTCTGATTCTTGTGAATATTCTTAAGTACTATAGGTCACATAATCATCCATCTTCTTCAGTGTGGGTATTCTGGAAGATCTGAGCACTTGTTGAGGCGGTTCTGATTCTTCTTCTATTTCGACTGAGACTGTTTCTTCTGAAATGCTGTTATCTGATCTGTTGTCCCCTGAGTCATCTTTAATCGTAATGTTCTCCTCCTTATTTGTGAACAGAATAGATACCTGATTTCGTTCCAGCAAATGATCACATGTTCCTGACTTGTTATTATTCTCTTGAATTATTTCTTCTTTAAATATCACATCTCTGGATTTAATTATTCTTTGTTGAACCGGATGGAACAACCAGTATGGCTTGCTGTCTTCAGAGTATCCGACGAGTATGCACTGTACACATTTCTTGTCCCATTTGCGCCTAATGGTTTTTGGTATGTGTACAAATGCCTTACTGCCGAGTAATCTTAGATGTCGGAGGTCAGGTTTCTTTCCTGAGAAACCTTCCTCTGGCGTTATGTTGTTCAAAGCTTTATTCAGTGATCTGTTAATGAGATAAACTGCGGTGGACACTGCTTCTCCCCAAAAATTCGTAGGTAATTTTGCTTCAAATAACATATATCTTGCCTTTTCCACGATTGTTCTATTGTACCTTTCTGCAACACCATTTTGTTCTGGGATGTAGGGAACCATGGTTTCATGTTTAACTCCTTCTTCCCTTAAAAATTTCGTCAGTCATTCGTTTATATATTCTTTTCCATTATCAGTTCGCAAGATACAAAGCCTTTCGCCTGTCTGATTCTCTAAAAACTATTTAAAATTGTGTATAATGCCAGGTACTTGATATTTATTGCTGACAGTTTACAAAAAAAATCTTTCTAGAGAAATCATCAGAGTTAGAAAATATTTAGCTCCACCAATCGATGTGGTTTGCATTGGACCAACAAATCTGAATGCACTAATACCAAAATCCGTTTAGCTCTAGAAGTGGAATGAGGAAAGGAAAATCTAGTTTGCTTACCTTCTAGGCACGTAACGCATGGAGTGTCAACGGCTCCTTAATATTTGATACCATTACCCAAACCGTTACGTAATTCTTCCATCGCATCTGAGTGTAGGTGGCCTAATCTTCTGTGCCATAGGTTCGTATCAGTAGACAACGTTGCATATTTTGTTTCTGCACTGCAATCACTTGTTTGGTCCAGCCTATACATTCCTTTGATTAACGTAGCTGTAACTATTAATTTCTTCTCTTTATCTCGAATGCGACAGCCTCTGTTGTCAAAAATGTCTGAGTGACTCTGTTGCACTATTTTGCTTACGGAAAGTAAATTTGTACTCAGCTGAGGACCATAAAGTACATCCGTCACCTTAATATTTATTTTCTCTCGGCCTGTCACAGCTTCATTATGTATGCAACCTGTCCCTTTAACGGGTAAATTTTCGTTGTTGGCCACGACCACTTGTGAACTGAGAACTGACGCTACGAAATTTAAATCACATGGATGGTTTGACATGTGAGCTGACGCACCAGAATCCACAAATCAGTCTCTGTGTATATCTTTAGTTGACAGTGGCATCATGAAGAACGTCTTGTAACTGGTTTCTTTAATTACTGATTTTGCGCTTGCCTTGTTTTTACTGCGACAGTTTTTCGCTATGTGTCCATATTTGTTGCAGTTGTAACATCTCGGACCTCTGGGATTGTGGTGTGAGCTGATAAGCCTGTCTTTTTTATTTGCCTGGAGACCCACATGGTTAACATACCAGTTGCCACACGCTTCATCCTTTACTTCCTGTAGTAATTTGTTTTTAATGGAATCGCCCGTTATCGGCGTGTTGGAGTTCTCTAAACCCATTATTATTGTTCGCGCTTATTAGGGTCCAACCCACTCGTCTTTCACTTCAAAGTCAAGATCATTCAATTTAATTGACGTTGAAATTATTCTCGACACATATTCTTCTTCGATAAAGTCCTGAATCCTCGTAAGTTTGTTTTAATTTATCCTACGCTTCTTTTGCAGATGACGTGCTCTGCAGATGCACATAAATAGCAGGATCAACTGATAAGATTATTTTGGCCCTTGCGGTGCATATCTTAACTTCATCTTTGATCTCGCCCGTTATACACTGCCACAATTGTTCGTGCTGTAAATAAGTTTTCATTGCAAATTGCCGTGTATTGTAATTTTCTCTTCCTTTCAGTTTTTCAATTAACGGCAACGAATTAGCACTGACTGAGCTCATGATATCGGTGTTCTGTATCTGCGTCTTGGTGTGACGAAAAAAACGTAGTTTTTATTCACTTCAAATAAACCGCTGGGTGACTGTGCCTGGGCCCATAACCTGTTGTTATTGAACTTGAAATAAACACGTGGTCACGGTTTGAAAGTGAACATAAATGCTTTTATTAACACGGACAGAACGAATGTAACACAAGGGTAGGCAAAACACAACCATATTAATAGGAACGTCTATAAAAGCGTTCGTAGCAACTGCGGCAAAGATAAATATGTAGTAGAGGCATCGATTCTAAATTCCAACAATTTCTACCTGAGACAATTGAGTCACGAGATCAGCGAGAAAAATATTAGGCCTATGTGGTACCGATACTTTTAGTATACCAAAAGTGCGTTTAGAGATTGATAATATGAATGACCCGGCAAATGCACGATGTAACACAATTATGACGTGTCGCCTGTGTCTAAACCGGGATTCTTTCGCTTTAGATATATTTTCAAAGCTTGCAGAGAGTAAAGAAATTCATGATAAGATTCGTATTTGTATCCCAGGATTAAAGGTCCGTGTTCATGTTGCACGTTTTAAATATTTTTTTGTTTTTGTTTTAAGGAAATGATATCTACACAATTATTATTATTTGTATTCAGATATGTTTCATTGTTACATGCATTCTTGTGCGTGGGTGGATACACCACATTTAGTATCTAAAGAAAGAAGGATAAATGGGCGCATGGAGAGGATGTATCCATTGCTATACGTTTAGTTTCTATTACGTCATTCGCGATAACAACGATCGTCGGAAAGCTCAGTAATTTTACAAAAACAGACGAACAGGCCGATGCTGCCTGCTACACAGGAAGAGTTTCACTTGGGATATTGCTCTCCAACTTGGAAGTCAGTTGTAATCGGCTGAAACCCTATTTGCAAAAGTTATTG
This sequence comes from Schistocerca serialis cubense, assembly GCF_023864345.2. Lineage (NCBI taxonomy): Eukaryota > Metazoa > Arthropoda > Insecta > Orthoptera > Acrididae > Schistocerca > Schistocerca serialis. Next base: position 611,883,267 of record NC_064642.1, read on the forward strand.
ACGATTTGATATGTAAAGCCTACAATAGATTCGGCACAGTAAATATTGATTTGTACACCGGTCACTATATTTTGCACCTACTTACGTGACCTGCGCGAGTAATTTCCGTCCTTTTCACTTTTCATTGGGGGTAAATATTCTCGTAACGCAATTGATACATCCTGCAAATCTGAATAATAAAAATGTTAAATTTAGTTTTGCATAAGACATTACACAGGATTTTGAATTATTACGTAGTGCGAAAACATTTCTTATGTAATGAAATTGCGATATGACAGTTAATATGTGCGTACCGAAAAAGATGGACCATTCTTGGTTCGCCTCCTCCTTGCATGGTGACTGAAAATATGGAATATGTACCCGCCCCACTACGGCGCCGTGAGAAACCTTAAATAACTGAGAAAACCAGTTCTCTGGAAGGCAAGTACCCCAGCTAACGAAAGGACAGTTCGAATTAACAGTCGTGTTAAAAGAGAGTTTAACTTAAATTAACTGTGTTACAACAGCCATAGTTGAAGACACAAGAATAATTGGTGTATTGTGTGGAGTTCAGAATGGAATTCTGCATTCTGATCCAAAATTTGTTGTACAACAGGGCTAGAAATTGGGGATCTCTAGGTTCTTAAAGGAAATCACAGCTATCCCTAACCTCTTAACTATGTATCCACAGTATTGGCATTTAGGCATTGAAATTTCCTGTTAGTAGTAAGATAGTTAATATAATGGTGTGTACTCCAACCTATAAGAGAGATAATTCGTAGTCACTTTCCATATTTGTCTCACAGTCTGTGACTACAGAATCAGTGCCTTCCAGGGCATCCATTTAATAATTTATCTCCCTGGGACAGCACTGATGACTCTGTATCATTGTGTTGTGTTCTTTTCGGTCTTTCTCGTTCCCTTCTTCCATCAGATTCTCTCCTTTGTCTGTTCCCACTTCTTGCATCCATTGTAATTGCTGCCTGGCTATGGGATGTAAATGGTATCCCACAAATGTGACATACTTTAATGGGTTGTAAAGGGTGTCTTGAGGAACAAATTGGGGACAAAAACCTGTGTCCAGAAACATCATCCGATGATGCTGCCAAGCATCGAAGTTACATGTGGTGGCACTAGGCCAGCCTCTTGGCAGCAAATACGGCTTTGTACTTTTATGGACCATAGGTGGAACGTCTCACAACATTGTTGCTATTCAGTGACCTTGACTGATTGCCACAATCGCCAGTGGAGAAATGGAGCTAGCTGCTGTGTAGACAGGCATTGCCTCCTATGAATTCAGTGCTCTGTTGCCTTGGTAAATGATGGTTCAGATGTCAATTTCCATCTGCTGTTTATTTTTCTCCTTTATGCCGAAAATTATTGGAGATTTTAGTGGGGTCCAAAACTATTATTCACCAAGGCATTGCATTTATAGGAGACAAGCCTGTCTATATAGCAGCTAGCCCCATCTCCTCCACTGGCGTTCATGGCAATCAGTTGCGATCACTGAATAACAAACAACATTGCACGATGTTCCACCTATGGTCTGTCAAGGTATGAAGTCATGTTTACTGCTGAAGGGGTGGCCTATTGGCAGATGCCAGTGGCTATAACTGTGACGTTCTGGAGCATTGTTGGAAGACATTTCTGGAAATTAATTTCTATCCTTGATTTGTGCCTTAAGACTTATGGTACAGCCCTTTGAAGTCTGTCGCAACATTTCTGGGATATCCTGTATTGTTACGGAAGTCAAGATAAAATGGAGGGGTGAAGTTCTCTATCTCTTGAAGATTATTGCACTTCTCAAATTTTATTTCAATGCCAGCTTCATGTAAAAGCTACAGAAGAAGCACTGATAGGCGACCAATACTGTGCCTCCTACAATTTGCTACTATAAACTCAAGACCACAATTAAGTGAGTGGCTGAACTGCATTGTTAGGGGATTGTCTTTGCAAATTTGGACCCACGTAATATTCCTACATTGTATTTTATTTCCTCCATTGTCTGTAGGAATTTGATCTTTTCTATGACATCCTTAGTTTTAATTGAAAGAAAGTCTTCTATTTTCACTTCCACTGTGAAAAACTTTCTGCTGACCAACTTCATTGCTTCCATCCAGTCATGGGGAATAATGTGTAGTTCAAGTGTTTCCTTGCCTTTTCAGTGAGACCAAAATCTTGATCACATTCCATATATATTTGGCTACGTTCAAGGAACTTGTGATCAGTTGTGTTACTGTGTTGATTTTGCTTCAAGATGTACATCTAGTATTTCAAAATATGGCTGTTCTGTCTTGACCATTGCTTCTGTCACTGTATTCAATGATATGGGATGTTTCAGCTGTTAGTTGTTCTAAATATTTGACTAAGCTTGAAAGAATTACCTGTGAATGCCTCCCTGCAGTAGATCCATTTTGGCTTTTCCAGATGTTTAAGAACATGCACACCTAAATTGTTGGTCCACAATACTCTCAGAAATAATATTTTGTTCATAATCAAAAATAGTATCAGCGGAGTTTTTTGTATGTCAGATGCAAACTCTGCAGTAGGGTCAGGACAAGTGTTCTTATCCAATTGTTGTTGTCCATTGCCCTTTGCACCTTTCTTACATGAAGCTCTTTGTGCCTCTTGGCTTCACAAGCAAGGATCTGGTTGAGGAGGTCACATCAATCGTAAATTTGCCACACTTATTGTATGTGTCACTGTATGGATGATGAAAGCTTAGACTGAAGCCTCTGTTAAAAACATCAGAGTAATACTGTTTTTTAACTGGAGCGATGTTCATTTCTATGCACTTCGATCAATAGAGTGCATATATCTTGCTTAGATTAAGCTCTGAACACAAATACTGTCTTGTGAAGAATGTCTGCTATGTTGCAATGAGTCCTGTGTTTTGGAAATGTGACAATGTAAAATTGTTACCTCTCCTATCTTCTCTGCTGGTATCTTTAGTGTTGTGACTCCTGATATGGCTCATCCTTTAATGTTGTGACTCTGAAATCCTGATGTGGTATGGCTCTTTCTGGCTTCTTTCTCAATTGTTCACTTCACATTGTATTAACACAAAATCACTACTACGCAAGCATCCATCGAAACATAGTACCATTTTACATATAAATTGTTTTTATGTGCCTTAAATATTACAATAAGCACTCTTAAAAGCATACACTTTAGGCTATCGCTGTATTTCAGAAAAATGCATACCAGTAATATCCTTTCATCCACAATTTTACTTGTACTAGTTGTATTCCAAATGCACTCCAGGTACTGGCTTAGAGCTTATAATGTATCATCGCAAAATGCGGCACTATGCAGGATTTCACATGTACTTCTTGTACTCAGGAGAGATCTGCACCTTAGCGTACCAAATGTGCCCTCAGATCATTTTATTGGGAAATGTAACTTCTCTCACATGTACTCTCAGTTATCAGTGTACTCATATGAATGTCACTAGCAGCAAGAAAGGTACATTAAGTGGGTGATAACTTAGAATGTAGCAGATATTTTTCCTTCCAATTTATCAGACTGTGTGTAAATTGCGTCAGGTATTTATTTGTGGTACTTTATTTATTTGGCCCAGGAAATCATTTTGAGTACATTGAAACTTCCTGCCAGATTAAAACTGTGTGCCACACTGAGACTCAAACTCAGGACCTGTCCCTTTCGCGGGCAAGTGTCCTACCAACTATGCTACCCAAGCATGACTTATGACCCGTTCTCACAGCTTCAGTTCTGCCAGTACCTCGTCTCCTACCTTCCAAACCATTATTGGTATTGGTTTAATTGCATAAGTTCATACCTTTTTTTTCCCCATGTCAGTATTCATATTGCTGTGAATTTATTTATCAGTTGTCATTCCTTATTTGTAGTTCACTGTTGCTGTCTGAGTCTACATTTTGTCATTTGGAGATAGTGGGTGTAGTTGTGGATGCTAGAAAATGGAGTGCCAAGTGGAAAAATGAGAACATCTCTGGAATATTCTTCTGTTTGAGTTTAATAGAGGGATGATAGCAGCAAAGGCAGTCAGAAATATTTGAACCACATATGGGGTTAATGCCATTAGATAGAGCATGACAAGTAAATGATTTTCTCATTTTAAGTAGGATTGTTTTGACATTAGTGACACTCCACATTCTAGAAAATCTTTTGGGTTTGATGAAGATCGTTTAAGCGCATTAATCCACAATAATCCACATCAGTGTACCTGAGAACTGGCAAATGTGATGAATTATGATCATTCCACAACTATTGCATGACATTTGCATGCAACGGGGAAGATTCAAAAATTGGTTGTATGTGTACTGCATGCTCTAAGCCAAAATCACAAAAATAAGCTGGTGGTCATATGTACATCACTGCCTGCTAGTCATCAGTTGGCTCATGCACATCACTGACCATTCCTGTCCTATAGCATTATTGGTAAGGAGAAATGGAGTCATTACACTAACACAGGGAAAAGAATAGAATGGTTGAGGTCTAAAAAAGCAATAATTCCCCACACCAAGACCTTCATGCATCAGATGATGCAAGAATTTCCTCCCTGAGGTGGAACCATCACTGCTGACATTTATTGCTAACGAGTGAGATGTCATGCAGATGCAATCCAAGAACAATGACCAGGAAGACTGTGTGAAGTGATGCTAGGAATTGTGTGGGGAAGTCAGTGCACATGCACATTATTCATCTGATCTTCCACCTACTGATTTTCATCTTTTCTGCTTATGCTGAACATCCTTCAAGGAACTTACTTTCTGGATGATTAGAGATTAGATTAGATTAATACTAGTTCCATGGATCATGAATATGATACTTCGTAATGATGTGGAACAAGTCAAATTTTCCAGTACATGACATACTTAAGTTAATATAACAACTTTTTCATTTTTTGTGTTTTTTTTTATTTTTTTAATTTTTTTTAAATTTATATCTAAAAATTCCTCTGTGGAGTAGAAGGAGTTGTCATTCAGAAATTCTTTTAATTTCTTCTTAAATACTTGTTGGTTATCTGTCAGACTTTTGATACTATTTGGTAAGTGACCAAAGACTTTAGTGCCAGTATAATTCACCCCTTTCTGTGCCAAAGTTAGACTTAATCTTGAATAGTGAAGATCATCCTTTCTCCTAGTATTGTAGTTATGCACACTGCTATTACTTTTGAATTGGGTTTGGTTGTTAATAACAAATTTCATAAGAGAGTATATATACTGAGAGGCTACTGTAAATATCCCTAGATCCTTAAATAAATGTCTGCAGGATGATCTTGGGTGGACTCGAGCTATTATTCTGATTACACGCTTTTGTACAATAAATACTTTATTCCTCAGTGATGAATTACCCCAAAATATGATTCCATATGAAAGCAACAAGTGAAAATAGGCGTAGTAAGCTAATTTACTAAGATGTTTATCACCAAAATTTGCAATGACCCTTATTGCGTAAGTAGCTGAACTCAAACGTTTCAGCAGATCATCAATGTGTTTCTTCCAATTTAATCTCTCATCAATGGACACACCTAAAAATTTGGAATATTCTACCTTAGCTATATGCTTCTGATTAAGGTCTATATTTATTAATGGCATCATACCATTCACTGTACTGAACTGTATGTACTGTGTCTTATCAAAATTCAGTGAGAGTCCTTTTACAAGGAACCACTTAGTAATTTTCTGAAAGACAGTATTGACCATTTCATCAGTTAATTCTTGTTTGTCAGGTGTGATTACTATACTTCTGTCATCAGCAAAGAGAACTAACTTTGCCTCTTCATGAATATAGAATGGCAAGTCAATAATATATATTAAGAACAACAAAGGACCCATGACTGACCCTTGTGGAACCCCATTCTTGATAGTTCCCCAGTTTGAGGAATGTGCTGATCTTTGCATATTATGAGAACTACTTATTTCAACTTTCTGCACTCTTCCAGTTAGGTACAAATTAAACCATTTGTGCACTGTCCCACTCATGCCACAAGACTTGAGCTTGTCTAGTAGAATTTCATGATTTACACAATCAAAAGCATTTGAGAGATTACAAAAAATCCCAATGGGTGGTGTTCGGTTATTCAGATCATTCAAAATTTGATTGGTGAAAGCATATATGGCATTTTCTGTTGAAAAACCTTTCTGGAAACCAAACTGACATTTTGTTAATACTTCATTGTTACAGATATGTGAAGCTACTCTTGAATACATTACTTTCTCAAAAATTTTGGATAAAGCTGTTAGAAGGGAGATTGGATGGTAATTGTTGACATCAGATCTATCCCCCTTTTTATGCAAAGGTATAACAATAGCATATTTCAGTCTATCAGGGAAAATGCCCTGTTCCAGAGAGTTATTACACAGGTGGCTGAGAATCTTACTTATCTGTTGAGAACAAGCTTTTAGTATTTTGCTGGAAATGCTGTCAATTCCATGTGAGTTTTTGCTTTTAAGCAAGTTTATTATTTTCCTAATTTCAGAGGGAGAAGTGGGTGAGATTTCAATTGTATCAAATTGCATAGGTATGGCCTCTTCCATTAACAGCCTAGCATCTTCTAATGAACACCTGGATCCTACTATATCCACAACATTTAGAAAATGATTATTAAAAATATTTTCAACTTCTGACTTTTTGTTCATAAAGTTTCATTCAATCTGATGGTAACACTGTCTTCCTGTGCTCTTGGCTGACCTGTTTCACTTTTAATAATATTCCAAATTGTTTTAATTTTATTATCAGAGTCGCTGATTTCAGACATGATACACATACTTCTGGATTTTTTAATAACTTTTCTTAATATAACACAGTAGTTTTTATAATGTTTGATAGTTTCTGGGTCACTACTCTTTCTTGCTGTCAGAAAATGCGTTCTGAACATAGCTCGACAAGTTATTCCTCTCAAAACTACATGATTTCCACAATTGGAGCATTGAAAAGTTACCCCACCATTGGCAGATTGTTGTTAATAGTGAAGAAGAATACATTACTACCATAGACTAGAAATGTTTTTCAAATTACTGGTTCATAAAAATTCATTTTTTTTTAAAAAATAATGCTTACACAAGATTTAATACAGTATTGTTTCATGATTGTATAGAATACAACCTATAAATTAAGAAAAGACAGAAACAGAGAAAGGAAAATAAATTAATTAAGAACATTGGCAAAATTGCTATAAACATGATTTTTTGGTGTTTATTGATGCATTAAAATGTAAATAATTATTGATGGTTATCTGGGCAACCCTTATGTCAGTTAAAAGGTTCTGATGTCAGTAAAGCAGGTGATTCTCCACTATTCTGAATGTTTTTGTTTTTACACCTAAGATTGTGAAAAATTTAATTGAGCACTATTATTTCCAGTTCTAATTAAATTCTGTTCTTTTTTATATCAGTAAATGTAAGTTTAGAAAATAATAGAAATTTGTCTTTCATCTGCAAAAGTCTTAATTGAAAATGTTTTCTGTAGCAAATAAGGAGGGTCTTTTGAACAAATACAATTATAGCAAAAATTCTCAGTACGTTTGCATTATATGAATTGTATCATGTACTTATTTACTTGTACTTGAGCACTGTGTGTGTGCTAATGGTGTTATCATAGTTTTTACAAAGTAAGATTGAACAGTGGAAAAACATGTGGAGTGTCAAATCACGGTATATGATGTGGCGATCTGATGGCAGGGTGTAAGTATGGCGAATGCCTGGTGTACATCATCTACCAGCGTGCGTAGTGCCAACAGTAAAATTTGGAGGTGGTGGTGGTATGGTGTGGTGGTGTTTTTCATGGAGGGGGCTTGCACCCCTTGTTGTTTTGCATGGCACTATCACACAGCACAGGCCTACATTGATGTTTTAAGCACCTTCTGGCTTCACACTGCTGAAGAGCAATTCGGGGATGGCGATTGCATCTTTCAACATGATTGAGCACCTATTCATAATGCACGCTCTGTGGTGGAGTGGTTAAATGACAATAACATCCCTGTAATGGACTGACCTGCACAGAGTCCTGATGTGATTCCATAGAACACCTTTGGAATGTTTCTGAACGCAGACTTCGTACCAGGCCACACCGACTGACAGCGATACCTCTCCTCAGTGCAGCACTCCGTGAAAAATGGGCTGTTATTCCCCAAGAAACCTTCCAGCACCTGATTGAGCATATGCCTACGAGAGTGGAAGCTGTCATCAAGGCTAAGGGTTGGCCAACACCATATTGAATTCCAGCATTACCAATGGAGGGTGCCACAAACTTGTTAGTCATTTTAAGCCAAGTGTCTGGATACTTTTGATCACATAGTATATCTAGCATGGTAGAAGATGGAGTATGTATACGAAGGAAGGAGCATCTACACCTGCATTACAGTATTGGGAGACAAGTTGGAGGATGTTGTATACACAAATACCACCTCAGAAGATAAAAGAAGGAAAATTAATTTAAAGGGGGACAGTGGTGTATCTGAGAAATGAGGTGAAAGTAGGACAATATAATTTCAATTGCAATGAAATATTTGATTTTTGAGACCCACTCCAATGTTGTGCAGAATAAAACTAGCTTGTAGCTGTAAAGTATGATCTGTACTTTCAAGAGGCAATTCTTATGGTGATTGCATAATCACAGATATTTCCAATAATGGATTTTAAAGTTCAAACAGAAAAAGGAAGGGTCTCACAATGAGAACTTACAAATATGCACAGAGGAAAAGAATGATTTGATACCCAGTAGGGCTGTATGAAAGGAAAAAATAAGATCCAGTATGATGAGATCAAAGAAGGAAAGAAGATAGCCCCAACGACAAAGGGTGGTAATTTGCTAGAGGGCTATAGGATACACAACACCAGCTCCACCCCCACAGCCTCCAAAGATTGGTTTAAGTAACCTGCTTTGTGAATTACACCCCCTCCTCAGTAATCATCTCGTGAAATTCTATCTCCACATTTGTAACATGTTTCTTTCTTTTTCAATACTGTCATCTGTTAGCAAAGCTGCAGTCCCAAGTAAACATGCCTCTGTAAGTTGAAACATAATGTCCAAAGCTACATGCCTCATTAATTTTTTTAGAAATAAGTTTTACAGTTTTACACTAAAAGAAAAAGATGACAGAATACACTTGCAGAACATGAAGACAATTTCTTAGCTTGTAACGACTATACAAATGGAGTGGAGTAGGCTACCTTGAAGGTAAAGTACAAGATACTAAAGCAGGTGTAGCCTAACACTGGTATCTCACTAAAGGCTAAAATCATCATGAACAGCTCCTCTTTGCATCCAAGGCTTTGTGCCAGGTGCTCTACAACAAGCACATGAGTAGATAGTAAATAAATACCTTCTGAGATTTCCAAACAGTTGTCTATAGTTGACTATTTGGAACATACACACCAGCAACTGGCAACTACTAAAGATTAGTGGTACAGCCAGACAAAGGCCTGTGTAAGTACAAAGTTCGTTTCTCATCCTACTGATGACTTTGAGACTATAAGAAGCAGTATATTGAACAAACATGGCAATGGGTGCTTCAAGAAATTTGATGACATTACACTCTATTTACTTATAAAAATGCCAGAGGAGGTCACAACATTGAATTCAAGTTTTCCAGTAAACAATTCCTCTTTCATAGTCAGAATCATATTTCAGGGAAAGAATGCATACATTTGTACATTGTGAATAAATGAATCTGCCTAAGTTTGGCCCAGGTTTCATCCAATGTGGGGTGCATACAGGGATCTCAAAACTACTGACCATCAATCCTCTTCATCTAAATAATGATGAGTGAATAAATGAACTATGTTCCTGCTGTTGCTATCTAATAATCAGTGAAAGCATTACCAAGAGATAATGGCAATGAAAGAAACTACAGAAGAGTCTACAGAATAATAAAGGGACAGGATCATTGTATGGAAAGTGAAATACAAAGAAATATAATGTCCAACCTGGAACCTTGTCGTTGTCGGCTGCATATTCTTAAAGCATGTGAATTCCCTGATATGATACATTAATCTGTGTGGTGGTATTTTGATTCTCTTAATTAATACATCTTGCAGTACCTTTTGCAATACAATTACAACCCCATAAACAATCCTATTTTTACATTTGTGACCACTCTCTCTTTGAATTCCACATTTAAATCAAATTCGCATAGCTTTTCAACAGAATTTCATTAGTAGCTCTTTCTATTAATGTTGCTATTAAATCACAGATTTTTCTATCAGAATCAAACATTTCCAACAAATCAACATCAAATACTACATGGCAACAAGTCATTTCTGTGATCTTAAACAGTTTATGAAATTCATTTACCTATTTCTCCCACCAGTCAAGCTGTAGTTAATAGAATTTAAATAACTTTCTCCCCTTAATGTTGAAAATTTTGCTTCTGTTTTCTCAGGGCCAGCTGGCAAATGAGGTGTAGTAACGGCCTTTTCCTGAACTTTCCGTTCAATAAAACCATGTTGTGAAAATGGAACCAGAGATAACTACTCTGTCTGAATCTTTACATTGTTCTAAAACATTTAACCTTAGGCTGCTGTATGAAATTTGTTTTTGCACTTCTGTAAATCCCCATCCAGAAGATTCTTTAATTTCTTTTAGGCCTGTATTTACTTCATTAAACTGTTCCTTTAACTCATTCCTAACTAAATCGTGTAACTTAATTAGTTCAGAATGTAATTTGTCTTTTAAATTCAGTACCTATACCGTAATTGTCTTTAATTATAATATTTCGTGATTTATTTGATCGTTTTCTTGATATGATTCCACAATGTATTCCTGTAGCTTTTTGTCTTCACTGTCTATTTTAAAATATGTTACATATAATTTAATGTTCATTTATCATAAGCTTTAGCCTATCCATCAAGCTTTGAAGCCTGTTCATGAACTTTTTGAGTCCGTTCATCGATTGTTAAAACATGTTTGGCTATGTTTGCATTAATTTTATGCTTAGGCCAGTATTTAACTGTTCTGCTTTAGGTCAGAAATATGTCCTCAGAGTCTTTCACAGAGGCATATCTGAATAAAATCTTCTCGGTTTTCAACCTGCGTAAGTTTGGATAAAATTCTAAAGCTTCTGATGGCTATCTCCACCAGCATCATCAGGAGTAAAACCACTTATTGTCGGGGCTGGCGTGGTTTTCTGCTTATATAGTGCCAACTGCAGCCTCTGGTACCAATCAGAGAGGGCTGAAATGACAGAAGCAATGAAGGCGAGTTGGACAGCTCATAGCAGCTCCCGCTACGGGACTAAGTGATGTCAGGTGGCACATGGGGCTGGTGCCACATTTGAAACTGCTGCTCCCACTGCTCTACAAGCATCTGCTCCCACTGCTCTACAAGTGTCAAGCATTCATTGTTGCTTCCTTTCAACTTCCAAAGCCTGCCTCCATGCCCTGCTAAGTGCGTACCCCTGGTCTCTGTTAAAATTGTTGCTATTTGTTCTAATCTCAGCTGCCTCTTTTGTAATTGAATCCCAGTATGTCAATGCATGAGCAAAAACTCTCATGTTTTCAGACTGTACTTTGTGTCTGCTTTTCAGGCAATGCTCAGCTGTGGCCAACTTGTGTAGCTCTCTCTGTTTAATATGTCCCTTGTGCTCTGTACAACACTCTGTCTGACCTAAATAGATGCTGCTGCTGCACTCGCAAGGAACACCATATGCACCTGGCACGCAAATTGCTATGTTGTTATCAGTTTTCCTTAGTATTCTTTATTTCCTTCACTCTTTGTGGTCTGTAAAATATTTCCTTCCAGAGTTTAAATATTTTATTCACTTCAAGCAATAAACATTTATCGCTTGATCATTGTCCTGCACTGAGGCGACACACCTGCGTGGTGTCAGCTTTCAGTGTGACATTGATCTTCTTTAAATTTGTGTGACCATTGTTATTTGTCAGACTTCGTCTCTGACTTTGTTCTGGTTGCTTTAAAATTCAGAATTGCTTCACCACATTGCTCTGAATAACTTGTGATGCTACTGTTGAGTTAACAATTTGTGTATTCTTTTCACTGTCGCATACACTAACTGTATTATGTGATTGCCTTCATTGTTCCATATTTCAAATAAAAGTAATCCGATAAAAATTCTGTTCTTACATCTGCCAACATGCGTTCATTGTTAATATAACTATACTTGGAAGTCTGTGCACTCCAGGGCAGGTCGTCAATCTAAGGAGCATGTATTTTCTGTAGCAAAATCACTGCAATCACTGGCCCATGCTGAAGACGTGTCATCCCTCAACATATAAAAAATAAAATTAAAATCTTTGCATAATGTCTGCACCTTTATATTTGATTGTCATTTTATAACTTTTAGTTCTGAGTGTCATTTGTCCTTTGGAGCGTTATGTATCACCACACTATATTCTATTGCTTTATCCTTTGAACTGTTATGCCATTCTTCTGATCTACTTCAAGAAAGCAGTTATTAAGCATATTGGCTACCTAGCTGCTATCATTCATTTTTTGCTGTTTTCTTTAATAATAAAGTCCTTACGGTCCTTAATTTCCTGATTTATCTTTTAACTATTGCTGATATATATTTAACTTTATTGTCTGCAGTGATGATTTCAAACATTACACACAGATTTCCGTTGATGAATTTTCCTTAGTTCAGTTTCCTTAGTACAGTTAATTGTTCCAAACTGTTTGCATTTCCTTGCACATGATATTTTGGTTCCTGTTATAGTCCAGGGCATTTTTGGGGAAACAGCTGATAAGAATTGATACAAACTCATTTATAAATACATAAAATTTGAACTGATATCTGTCACATTATACAAAACCTTCTAGTCACCTTCCTAGATATTGCCTTGTAATTTTCTGTTGTCTGTTCATTAATTACTCTGTTTTCCATTATATCACTTCATTGTAATCAAATAAGCTGTTTAGTATGGCCAGTTGTGCTTCATAACCAACTTGGATAGTCGGGGCACCCATGTTAAAGCATCCATTTGTGGAAGACAGGGAGGCATGCCCGCCCCAGCTTGAATACGCCTCCTGAATTAATGATGGGGGCCAGTGTACCATCCATCCTGGATGTAGTTTTTAGACAGTTTTCCACATCCTTGGTCCAGCCTCTGTCTCAGATATGCAACACATAAACTCTTTAAAAAATGATGTTGCATTGATCATGAGATGTACACTAGATGCATGCAGAAGTTCCCCACTGGGGAGGAGGGGGTAGTTGGCAATAATGTTGAAATGCCTTTGGGATGCCCCATTGTGTGAATATCCTATGTAAAGGCATGGTTCTGTAGGGCACTGGTATGGATAGATAAGCGAAGTTGAGTGTTGAGCTTCATTTTCAGAGCAGCTGCTCACTACTGAAAAAACATTTATGTAACTGGTAAAGTGTTCATATACAAAACTGTTACAATATATTTGTGTACTGCTTTCATGTGTAAGGCTGATAGGAAAATTAACAACAGAACACATTGCATTTTTGTCTGGATATTTTAGAAAATCCTTACTTAAATTGCCACAGAAATGGGCTACTATGGTCTGCATCAATTTCCTTATGACATCCTAGATCATGTAAATAGATGTTTTTTTTGTTCTTTAGTCCTATAATATTCTGATTCTTAATGATATTATTCAAACAAGTTTCTTTGTTATAGGACAGTGCATCGCAATCCCTTCCTCCCTTCCCCACCCCTCTGCCCTTATATTTTCAGTTGTCAGTTCAGCTTATCTACCTTTCTCCTTTATGTTAATGTGCAGAGGCCATACCTTATGTCTCCCTATCTCCCAATAGCAGCAACTGGCATGACACCAATGTGAGCCCCATCTGAAGTCAGCAGGAACTATTGTCAGTTCCAAGTTTACTCACCTGAAGGCAAGGCTTTGTTCATCCAGGGTTGGTTGCACCAATGATGCACAACTTCAATAAAGCTCACAGGTGTGTGTGCTGTAGCTCCATCTATCTTCTCTGTGTCACTGCTGGTACTACACTACATTCTCTATTCTTCACCAGGCTGTTGCCTTCTCTCACAACAGTAAATACTTGATCCACTTCACTCAGATCCACTGCTTCAATATTATCTAGCAGATGGCCAAGTATTTGTAAAATGGTGATTTCTACTTAGTGTAGTTTCTTATTGAGGATCTGCTGCAACCTACTCTCTTCTGCAACTGGATTAGGCTCCTCACCTTCAACAGATGACATTCTATATCTGTTCTGTAGCTCAGTGGCAGTAGGAATATCCAGACTATTCCCTTTTCATGCCTTTCCTATAATCTTTTCTCACTTCCCATTTTATTTTTCCCCCTTAACTGCTCTTATTCAGTTTTCAAGGACTCAGTCTCTGCCCGAAGGGCTCAGATCTTCTTCTGTGATCTTCCTGTGTTTTATACAGAACTTACAAATCTATAGAAGAGTCTCACCAGAAATCCCTTCCTCTATCCCACTGCAAGTTACCTGATGAAAACCGAGCGAGGTGGCGCAGTGGTTAGACACTGGACTCGCATTGGGGAGGACGACGGTTCAATCCCATGTCCGGCCATCCTGATTTAGGTTTTCCGTGATTTCCCTAAATCAGTCCAGGCAAATGCCGGGATGGTTCCTCTGAAAGGGCACGGCCGACTTCCTTCCTCATCCTTCCCTAATCTGATGAGACCGATGACCACGCAGTCTGGTCTCCTTCCCCAAACCAACCAACCAACCTGATGAAATCACAATTCACACACAACCTCCACACATCAATTCCAAACTATTAACCAACCTGTGACAGAATATACATTTTTTTTTCCAGTAATTTTCGGGTCTGCAGCCGGATACCATCAACATTCTGCCACGACATTTAGTGTGTGCTGCCCTCAGTGGTGAAGTAAGAACAAATTAATTGCTGATTATCAACTGAGCATGTCGATTCCATTGTGACCGCATCATTTTAATAATAGGATTCCAATTTTTATCAAGGTGGAAGTTGTCACAGTTCATTAAATTATCAGCAGCACGTATTTCCATAGATTCTTTAATTACAGAGTCCCAGAAGCTGGAAACCAGTGTAAAATTTTGGAATTATTGTATTCCATTGAATGTCCCATGGAAATGCAATGTTCTGCCACTGCTGATTTTATAGGTTTGTGCAGACGGGTGTGTCTTGCATGTTCTACACAGCTTGATAAAAATTGGAATCCTATTATTAAAATGATGCGGTCACAATGGAATCGACATGCTCAATCAATACTCAGCAGTTAGTTTGTTCTCACTTCACCACTGAGGGCAGCACACACAACTGTGCTGCCTCGCGCATGTCACCTCCTAACGCATGCGCCATAAACCGCCAGTATGATTTGCATGTGCGGAATTCGCTATAAATACCGTGACTGCATCAGGTCTCTTCAGTACTTTGTCTACTCACCTGAGGATGGCCGTACGTCTCTGGGCAGAAATACCGTGGCAGAATGTTGATGGGAGCCAGCTGCGAACCCAAAAATTACTGGAAGAAGAAATATGCTGGGAAAATTTCAGAAGTCACAGCATATACATTTCTTACTCATAATTGTACTATTATAAATAATTGTGATGTATGAGGTTTTAGCTCTCAGTGACTTGCTGTCGTATTTATACTCGTGGATACCTGCAAACAAATTAGGCCTAATGGTCACAACCTCTAACACTGAATAACATTATATAATCTGACCCAGAATCATACCTCCATTAATTCCCATTTACAAACACTAAATACTTTGATACTTAGCCTATTGTATAGAATAGAAATGCAAACAAAACAATCAAGACAAGGTTTATCGTATGTTTATTTTGAACAAATTCATACCTGGGCATTCAGTTTCCATTTTATAGATTTCTTCACTTTTATGGCTGCAAGCGAGAGACTTTATTATTATGAACTAGAGCAGGTGCTAATACACATATTTTTCTTGATAATAAGCACCTCTTCATTAGTTATTTGATATACCCATCCTATCTTCAGCATTCTTCTGTAGCACCACATATCAAAAGCTTCAATTCTCTTCTTGTCTGAATTGTTTATAATTCACATTTTTCTCCAGTACAAGGCTGGTGTGGGCATGGAAATTTGGGCAAAGTACAAAGTGGATTTGGACGTTTGTGGCAGAACAACAGGGACACCAGGTGGTGTTGGTACTACGCCATATGGGATGCTGCACTGACACTGCAACCAGCTCCAGTTGTGGCCCTTGGTCAGCAGCGTGCTTTGTCACGGAGTCCACCATCTCCAGCATCACAGCTACTCAGGGATCTCAGATGATAGCCACCTGGTACTTCCTTCCTGTGAGCTGTGGGATGTACTCATGGTGTCAATTCACCTTCACTGATGGCTAATCACTGACCTCGCCACCTCCATTTCCAGAAATATCTAGGCCTGTGCAAGAAACTGTATACCTAGTGCAAGTGTTGCTGACAACCCCAGATGTCTCTCCAGAATCTTCCGCCTTGCCATTGCCCATTTCCCAGCCGCTTCTGCCAAGTGATCCTCTACTGCATCGGCTTGGTAGGTACTGGCCCTAAATGCTTGTTCGTGGCTGTGCAGCAGGATAATATAGACTATTGATATGTGTAATGTCTCGCTTGTCCTGTGAAGGCGCCTGGGGTGGGAATAAGACTGATATCGCAGGCCGGTCACCTGAGCATCTGTATGAGGCCAAAAGTAAGGCTATCTGACAGCCATCTCTGCATCAGTTTGACGTTATCCAGTTTTTCTCTTCCTTTGGACTTCGCAATGCGACAACTGTTTACTCTGTGTTTAGTGCTACAAATCATGAACTTATGATTTCCATCCCCAGTTGCCTATACAGGGTGTTACAAAAAGTTACGGCCAAACTTTCAGGAAACATTCCTCACACACAAATAAAGAAAAGATGTTATGTGGACATGTGTCCGGAAATGCTTAATTTCCATGTTAGAGCTCATTTTAGTTTCGTCAGTATGTACTGTACTTCCTCGATTCACCGCCAGTTGGCCCAATTGAAGGAAGATAATGTTGCAATTGTGCAATCACATCATCAACACAGATTTTCTGTGAACGCTTGAGCAGGCATTGTTGGTGATGTCTTGATTGGGCCCCATGTTCTTCCACCTACGCTCAATGGAGCACATTATCATGATTTCATACGGGATACTCTACCCGTGCTGCTGGAACATGTGCCTTTACAAGTCCGACACAACATGTGGTTCATGCACGATGGAGCTCCTGCACATTTCAGTCGAAGTGTTGGTACGCTTCTCAACAACAGATTCGGTGACTGATGGATTGGTAGAGGCGGACCAATTCCATGGCCTCCACGCTCTCCTGACCTCAACCCTCTTGACTTTCATTTATGGGGGCATTTGAAAGCTCTTGTCTACGCAACCCCAGTACCAAATATAGAGACTCTTTGTGCTCGTATTGTGGACGGCTGTGATACAATACGCCATTCTCCAGGGCTGCATCAGCACATCAGGGATTCCATGCAGCGTAGGGTGGATGCATGTATCCTCGCTAACGGAGGACATTTTGAACATTTCCTGTAACAAAGTGTTTGAAGTCACGCTGGTATGTTCTGTTGCTGTGTGTTTCCATTCCATGATTAATGTGATTTGAAGAGAAATAATAAAATGAGCTCTTACATGGAAAGTAAGAATTTTCGGACACATGTCCACATAACATAT
The DNA here is from genome assembly GCF_023864345.2 of Schistocerca serialis cubense. NCBI lineage: Eukaryota > Metazoa > Arthropoda > Insecta > Orthoptera > Acrididae > Schistocerca > Schistocerca serialis. The sequence goes on from NC_064642.1 coordinate 611,900,851, forward strand.
TTTCTTTCTTTGTGTGTGAGGAATGTTTCCTGAAAGTTTGGGCGTACCTTTTTGTAACACCCTGTATAGAACTTTGATTATGGTATACACGTATCTGGCTAAGATGTACTTGGATTTTATTTTACTACTCTGGAACTGTCTCATAATAATTTCCATTTTGGCTCAGATGAATATTTCTTGTAGAGCTATTACTGTTTGAACATACAGTGTAGGCTCTCATGGGCAGTACTTGTGATATTGCTGATATTTGATTTATGAGCATAAGGCTGTGGGCCAAGGCATAATTTTCTGCCTAATGTTTTATCTTCCACTGCTGGAGACATCATCAGAGGCTGATGACATCATGAACCGACCATTGTGTGGATACGTATAAACAATTCAGCTTTCTGAGCTTGTTTTGAGTCTGCAGCAACTGTCTGAGTTGTTAAATTCTCTGGTGAATTCTCCAGCAATGGGAGATGAAACATTAGGTGGAGAATTATGCCTCGGACCGTGACCTTATGCCTGTAAATCTAATATCAGCAACATTAGTTTGGTTCACGTACCAGTTGCCAATTTTTGTTGTTGTTTCAGAAGTTATTTTATCTTCATTATATTGTGGCCTGAAGTGAAGACCACAACAGAATCATTGTGTGATGTAAATGTACCTTCAGGCATGCCCAGGGAAGAGTATTTGGTCTGTACTGTTCATATTATACTTTTATGACCTGGCAGTCTTTTTGTGGATCTTGCTGTCTTCTACAGAGTGTATCTTAATTAATACTGAAAATGGGCACGAGCAAAAAAGTATACTGTAATAGAAGGAAATGCGTTTCAGGAAACATGGGTCCAAAAAGTAGCCATTCACAGGATAATTATGAATGTGTGGTTGTGAGCTGCCACTGAAATGTATTTGAAATGTAAAATTTTTGATTAAGTCTTTATCTGATTGGCCTCAAATTTCACTCCTGGCTTACCTCAACAAAAAACACAGTAGGCCACTGCTTCAGTATCTTACATGACACAAATTACTATACACTTGTGCCTGCTTAAAGGTGGTGGTCCATGTGCCATTCTTGTCCAGATTGTATGATTTGGTGCTCCAGATCTTCAACTGGGCAACAGGAGTGCTGTACATTTCACTTTTGAGATAAACGCAGATAGAAAAACCCATAGGGTTGAGGTCAGGTAATCTTGCAGTTTGAGGTACAGTTCCTGCTTGATCTCTCTCTCTTGGACCACACTGGCATGTTAGATGTCATTATACATCAATAGCAAAATGTGTATGTGCCATTTCATGCATCTAACACGTTCCAGTTCATTGGTCATGGGTGAAATTTGAATCGAATTAGATGAAGAAATAATCAAAATGTTTATATTTTGAACAATGGGAAATCCAGGATGGAATAACAACAGTATTATGAAAAGGATAGACTGCTACTCACGTTACAGAGGAGGCGTTGAGTCACAGACAGGCGCAATAATAATAATAATGGTTTATTTGTCCATAATAACTTTTACAGTCATGGACATAGTCAGTCAGTACATACATGAACAATAATAATAGTTTAGTAGTAGAAATAAAGTATATACAACATTAAGAATCCTTGATGGAGTACAAACATTTAGCAATTAACAGCTGCTTTAATTTTATGTTAAATATGTTTCCTTTTAACATTTTTATGGTATTTGGCAGTCTGTTGTAAAAAAATCTTCCAGCAGAAAATGGATTATGATCGGTTGCTTTTTTATTTCTGAATTTTATGTGGTAATCCTCTTTCTTCCTTGTATTATAACTATGGATATCACTATTTATTAAGCTGTACTCCATATTTTCTTTTACAAACAGTATAGTCCTTAGAGCATATAATGAATACACTGTTAGTATATTATACTTAATGAAGTATTCTCTACAGGATTGACGTTTACTAATATTCGCTGTTATCCTAATTGCTCTCTTCTGGGCTCGAAAAGCCCTATCCATGTATACTGTTGGTGCCCCGCCCCAAATCTCAATACCGTATTGTAGGTGGGAGTGTATAACACCAAAATAGATTTGTCTTAAGACTGGTGACGCTATTATGATAGAAAGGCGTTTTAGCAGGTAGGTATTACACGAGATTTTTTTACACATGTAGCCGATGAGCTCCTTCCATGTAAGATGTTCATCAACTATAATATCCAGGAATTTACGTGTATCAATTGTTTCTATTGATAACTCTGGCTCAGTATCCACTTGTCTTGATTTGTAATTTAGCATAAACTCCATTAGAATTGTCTTTTCCTTATTTAATGCCAATTTATTTTTAGCAATGAAAGGACTGTATTTCAGATACATTTGTACTAACTAGGAGAATATTTCATACTTAAGTTTTTGGCAGTTCACCTTCATACATTCAAAATTATCTCACTAATAGCTCATTTTTGCACCCATGTTTACTAGAATGCTTTTGTTTTTATTATAGTATACTTTCACTCACGTCAGTTTTCAATATTAATTATGGTACACTCATTATAATTGTTATGATGATGATGAACTAATCGTTGCCACTGTGAACGACTGGTGGCCAGTGCTAAATAGAAACATGCAAATCTCTTCTTGGTGTATACAGCAGGTTTGTCAGTGAAGTCGATAAGGAGCTGGCTGCATGGTCTGGGTCTGCAATGACTAAAATAATTAGAAGTTGTTGGTAAAACATAATATATTGTACTTAACTGGTAGTACAGGAGTCTTCATAGTCAGGATGAATATAATTACAAACAGAGAGCTATATAGGCACCACAGAGGCCATACTTTAACTAAGCATCCTGTTAGAGGTTGCTGCCTATCAGCTGAAGGCTATACTACTTTCCTACTTGACATCCCGAGCAAGAGTGGGCAAGCACATGCTAAAGACTTCTTGCAAGACGCGGAGCGGTGCTAGTCTCGACTCGCGGGTCCAGCGATACTAGTACGGACTGCGGTTGATAATTGCAGCCCCTAACAAGTGTGTTATTGAACGTTAATACCACAATAATGAAGTACTCTTTGAAAAAAACTGCACAAATATCTGTCATATCTTAACAAGATTTCAACTTTGAACAAATTAGCAACTTGCTTCAAATGTTCAGAAATGTGAAAATGTGTAACTCTGAAAATGCAGTAATGTGGCATTGGATAATTACAATATCAGTGAGTCACCATTTGAACCAGGCAACTCATAAAAATATTGGTATGTAAAAAGTTGTAGGGATATCAAATAGAATGATTGTGCCTGCTCAGTCATCGGTAAAGCAGTTGCAGACTTCAGTTTATTCGTAAGAAACTGGGAAAAGCAGTCTGTCTTCAAAAGATACTGCTTAAAATCACTTGAATGTTCCTTCTTAAAACATTGTTCATCTATGCGAGATCCATACCAAATAGGACTAACAGAGATTATTGAATGTTTTCAAAGAATGGTGGCATAGGTGGTCACAGGTTTATTTGACTCAAGGGAGAGCATCAAGGGGATGGAGAAAAACCTGAAATGGCAGACATTTGAAGGTAGACATCAGCTATCCTATGAAAGCACACAAACAAAGTTTCAAGAATGAGTGTTAGATGGGGTATCTAGGAGTATATTATAGACTCCAAATGTATTGTCCCATATGAACTTCAAAGGCAATATTAGACTTTTGGAGTGTCCTTAGGTATTCAGTCAGGTGGCAACATTTGGATAACACCACCACCCCACTGAATACCCAAGAACATTTTAAAGTCATTATATGCCTGGAAAGCTCAGAGTCACACATGAAAATTAGACTTATTACCACATGCACAGGGACATTTAAGCAATGGTTTTTTGCAAGCTCCATACTCAGTTGCGATAAGAAGAAATTGTAATATATCATATAATGGGAAGTACCCTCCACTCTGTGTTCGTAGTGGTGTGCAGAGCACAGTTGTAGATGTAGAGGGAACATCCACTCAGTGCATTAAGATTGGGAGATAACTATTTCATTAGTATACCTAGTTGCACAGCTTAATTAGGTGTGGTTCACCCTAACAACTTGGGAACAACAGACAACAACTTCTTCTTCTTTTTGAGATGTATATGGATCTTTGAGGCTGTTGGTGAGTATGGAGGGGTGAGGTGAGGGGTGTGACTGGGGGGGGGGGGTGTATAAGCTTTGAAATGTAACTGCCTTGGAAGAAAACTGTTGAAGTAAATGCCACCTTGAGTCAATAATGCGCATGATACACATGTAAGAGATCTGTTCAAAATTTCTGGGACACTTGTAATTTCGCACCAATTGTGTGTTGGATTGAAATGCAGTTGGCATCCCTGCACACACCTGTGTTGTATGTGTAAGTGCCAGAAGTTTCATTGTTGTATGTTTGTTAGTTATTGTTCAGTGCTGTATTGAGTGGAACATTGTGTCACACAATTTACGAATTTCGAGATGGCAGAGTTAGAGAAGCAATGTGTCTGCATGAAACTCCAGAAAACATTTACAGAGACACGCCAAATGATGCAGGAACCCTACAGTGATGAGTGCTTAAGTCATACTTGTTGTTACAAGTGGTTCAATGGTAAAGAAGTGCCTGGACGGAAATTAAAGATGACCCTTGTTCAGGACACCATTCAGTGTCTATCGATGATGCTTATTTTAGGAATATCAATGAAATTGTGCATTCCAGTTGAAGACTGTCTGTCCAAGAGACTGCAGAAGAATGTAACATTTCAGTTGGATCATGTCATGAAATCCTGATACAGCATCTTGGAAAGCATTTTGTTGCTGCCAAGTTCGTCCCATGGCTCATGGGTTAAGACCAGAAAGACTTTCACCTCAGAATGTGTGAAGAGCTTTTGGGCTGCGCAAATGAGAATGAGATGTTCCTTAAGAGATTCAAGGTGCTCAAAAAAAAAAAAAAAAACTCATGGAGCCAGGTCAGATGTTAAAGCCTTGCTGATAGTTTTCTTTGGCTTTGAAGGATTAGTTCATTATGAATTTGTGCCACAGGGATAAACTGTTAATCGATGGTGCTGTCGCGACATGTTGCAATGCCTGTGAGAAAATGTGAGAAGGAAATGGCCTAAAATGTGGTGAGACAATTAACAGCTCTTGCATCATGATAACACAGTCACACACTCATCCCTGTTGGTGCATGACTGTTGCATAAAAAACGAAATCACTGTGGTGCCTCATCCTCATTTCTCTCTGGACCTGTCCCCTGTGGACTTTTTTTTTATTTCCCAAGTTGAAAACCCCATTGAAACGATGAAGATTTCCAAAAAAAATGAGTTAAAATAAAATTTGTAGATGGCGCTTCACGCAATCCAGCAAGACTGCTTCCGGAAGTGGAAATGACATTGGGAGCAGTTTATCAGTTGTGGAGAAGAGTATTTTGAAGGAGGCCATGTAATAAGTAAGAGATAAGTGTAGAAAAATTTTGTAGGCAAAGCTCCGGAATTTTTTGATGAGACCTTGTATTTTTTGAGGTATGGTTTGTTTTTCCAGGATTTGGTACACATTTGTGTAAATAGTTAACAATTTTTTATGCTAATGAGAGGCTTTTACTTTTGTTTGAAATTATTTTCTGTGTATATACAAGTCATTAATGACAGATAAGAATACACAAGTATGAGCTACTGTATTGTTTGTGTATATAAATTGGCAGTTTTTGTATAAATTGTAACTTATTTATAAGCAATTATTATAGTGTATTTGTACATTCCGTCCATGTTAACACTAGTAAATGGGACCACTACTCATTGAACTGATTGGGGTCCTTGGGATGTTGGCTTTCCTGTCTTGCCTATCTTCTTTGTCTTTTTACCTGAGTTGAGCTGCTCTCTGTCCTTTCCATGTTTATCTTTCATTCTAGCCAGTGCTGAAGTTTTCTGTTCAGCTTCATTGTCAGTTATCAACCCAATCTTGTCTTTCCCTTAATAACTCTTAAATAGTTTATCTCCAGCTTGGAGTAAATATATGTATCATGGTAAAGAAATATTTACAGTATTAATATTTATGAAAGGAATAAAGGTAACAAGTCACATATAGTTCAGACATTGCCTTGTCAATAAGGGCAGAAGCAAGGCTAAAAATGTTTTTTGAGCTGAGTGGTTGTGTCTTGGGCATTGTGCGGAATGAGTGGTGGAGATGGGGGCAGGGGGGGGGGGGGGGGGATGTAGGTACCTGCCCTGCTAACAGACTGTTATATTATCCAGGAAAATGTGAGCAAATACAAGATCCATAGTTGTCTCTTACTCTTGGGTGACTATCTCCACTGAAAGAGTTATACTTAGTAGTAGCAAGGTAGACTATGCCATGCAGGTAACAACTCTCCAAGGAGCATCTAAATTAGAACAGCCAAGTAGCCAGTAGTAAGCACAGTTCATTGAAAATACTGTAATTATTAGTGTAATCCTGACTAAGTTTTTGCTTATAAAAAAATACCAGCTTCTCTGTATTACACACTAAACCATGAGAAATACAAACATTGATTATAAAAATATATGCCATGCCAACTTACACGTTTAGCTGTCCATTTCCACATGTCATATATATCAACAAGAAGGCTTTAACATTGAAAATTCATTAAAGAATATTGTCAATTGTCTCACCAACCAAATTATCCTTCGTTATATCTCTAAACACATGTGCCTGTTACAACTAGTCATCAGCCACCTTGGCAACATAGGCATTAATCCTAAGTGCACACTGGTTGCTAATAGTTACAGTGCTTGTTGCTTTACAGTAATGAATTGTAATTTCAGTTCAGTCAGGAATTGGAAATCACTCATAATAAAAAATAAAGTAATTGGAATATGCAGACTGAGGGACATAGGCATTGGTTAATACTAATGTTCATATTAAATGTCTTTTATGTTGATATAGTGTGCTTGATGCTTGCTGGTTGCTTAAGATTGCTCATGAAGGAAATGATCCAACTGTTGGACACACTTCAAATACTATACTTTTCAGCCTTTGACTGTTGAATCTTATGATCCACCAGGTCAAAAGCTTTTGGTCAGTGAATACTCAGGTTGATTAATGTTTCTTGTCTGTCATGCTTATTGTACAACAAATGCACTCATTAATGGAATTTACTGTTCACCTCTTATTTCTGAATGTGTGTTGTTCGTTACACAGGATTTTCTTTTAATATACAAGTTCTCTAAGTTAGTCATACACGATATTTTGTAGCATTTTTTAAATGCAAGAGGAAATTGTAATGGACATGTGGTTATGTTGTTCCCAATACTTTATAATTAAGAGGGCTTGAAAAAGTAAATACGTCCACTGCAGCTAGTGTCATCATCATCCTCATATTATTGTTACAGTAGTTTATAGAGGTTTACAGTCCAACAGTGAGAAATTATATGAGTACATCAAATGTTTATAATAGTAATTGCAAACTGTAAAACTAGTAAATGGTGTTTGGTTATAAAGCAGGCTACTTCTCTCTGTTCTTATTTTCATAGTGTCAAATTTATTTCATAAGTACAAATAACTAGTTTACATTGAAGACATTGGCTTGAAGGTAGTGTGAAATTGCTTTCAGATTTTTGAAGATGACGCGCTGCCAAAACATGTATGTTTTCGATGTTTGTATAAGCTGGAACAATCAAGTGACTTTATAAAACAATGCATAATGGCAGAAAGTGTGTTGACAAAAAATTCTCATCCACATGAAGGAGAACCACTGACTAAGGTCTTTTTGTATTTTTTTTATTGATTATTTTGGTAGTACATGTTTGTGTATGCATGCATCTGTCTCAATGGAGAATGTGGGTGCGAGTTTCATTTTATTGCTTGTACATGATTATTCAGAAGTACGTCCAGTGTTTCAGAAAATGACTGCTCAAAAACTACAAGACATACAATAAATATACATACATCAGAGGACTGAGTATCTCTCCAAGCATTAATTCACATTACAGGTCTTCAATATAGGCACAGATGCGGCAAATGTCAGTACAATAGCCAACTCTCGCTGCATATGTCCCAGCATGTTATAGTCAGTACCAGCAGCTGCATTAACTATCCTACCTTGCAATTTATAACTACCTTGAGTTATGTTTTCAGATCTGTCAAAATATACCAAGTTTGAATGTACTAGAATTTGACTTGACTTGCATTAAAAATAAAGGTGAGTGACAACTTATCTGTATCTATGCTGGGGTTGAAGTTTTTGTTATTGAGCTTGTTTCCCAAATGTTGAAATATAATTATAGCACTCTAACTACCAAATAACATACTAGAGACATTTGTTCCCCCTCGTTGTTGCTGCCATATTGTTTTAAATAGATTTATGACAAAGCATATGTTATTTTACAATACTGGAAACATTAATAGAAAATAATTTAGGAATAAAGGAGACCATTCACTGAATAGCAGAAGCACTGAACCATCAATAGGCACACACTAAAGAAAATAAAAACTTGCTAGCTTTTGGAAGAAATCCATCGATAAGCATGGTGCTGGCTAGACACATTGCCAGGATTACAGTTCAGCAGATGGATTAAGGTGGGATGGGGGTTGTGTTGGATGGGGTGGGGATTGTATCATGTAGGGTGGTTAGAGGGAGAAAGATGGGAAGCAGGAAGAGGGGTTGGGGATGGGTGCCTAGTGGATCGGAGGACGGCAGCAGGTTCATTGGTTAGGAAAGTAGGAAAGAGGGTTGGCAGGTACACGGGCTAGGAATGTAATATAATACAGTTACTGGGGCTGATGAGGTGCAATACACAATGAAGATAATGTGGAGGATGGACTAGGATGGGATGACAGGACAGAGGAAAGGGAAAATATTGGGTAGAGTGTGTGGGGACATTGGGTTAGTGGAGATTGAGGCCAGGAGGATTACATAAGTGAAGGATGTGTTGCAAGGATATCTCCCATGTATGTTGTTCAGAAAAGCTAGTGCTGGAGGGAAGGATCCTGATGGCACTGGTTGTGGAGTGGCCAACAAACTTGAGCATGTTGTGCTCAGCAGCAGTGCTACTATGTGGCCAGCTTCTTTCTTGGTCACAGTTTCGGGGTGTTGTTCAATCTGGTGTACAGCAAGGCTGGTTCTCATACGAAAGTAAAAATCTGTGTTGTGGTTGCAGTATAGTTGTTGTATGATATGGCTGTTTTCACAGGTGGCTGGGAGTGGGAGTGGCATTGGGATGGACCAGTATGTTGTATAAATTGGGTGGTTGATATATCTCTTTCGGAGGCGGTGGAAAGGATTTTTAGTAGGATTTCCCTCATTTTTGGGTAGGATGATAGATAATCAAAGCCCTGGCAAAAGGTATGGCACAGCTGCACCACTCCAAAGTGATATTGGGTCACAAGAGGGAGCATTCCTTTCTAAATGTTTCTCCCAGTTGGTGGGAGGATTGGAGTGTGTGATAATGTGGCACATTTGTGAAAACATTCATTGATAGATTTACAAATAAAAACTGATGTGTTATGAAACATTATATCATGAGCTTCTGCAAATTTGATGGAATCTTCTGTTATTAATACAGTTTGTAATCTCTTATAACTTTTACGTGAAAATAGTTAATCTAACAATGGAAAATCCAGGATGGAATAATGACAATATGAGGGTCATTCACAAAGTAAGTTTCCTTTCTATTTCTATCCACAGCAGCACTATGATCGCAGTTCCGAGCATGCACGGCAGTTACTCTGACTCAAGGAGAAGACTTGTATGCCATTTTCAGATCGCTGCTGCCGGCTTGTGCTTTGTAGTGCTTCTTTATAATGTCAGCCACAATTGAAAATGCCGCCCGCATGTGAAATCAGATCTTGATTCGTTTTCTAAATCCAAAGAAAGTTAAACCAAAGGAAATTCATCGGCAAATTGCGAGGTTTATGGACAAAATGCTATGAGTGATTCAGTGGTTAGAAGATGGGTCAGACTGTTCAACGAAGGACGTGATCAAGTGCACAATGAAGAATGAAGTGAACGCCCGTGTGTGGTTACTGATGAACTGATTCACACAACTGAAGAGAAGATTAAGCACAACCGTAAGTTTATACTTAGTGCCCTTGCTATGGAAGTACCGCAAATTCAAGAAATTGTCACTGAAAAACCGAAATTTTGAAAACTTTGCTCACATTGGGTACCCAAAATTCTTACTGAACAACACAAAAAACAACAGATGGGCAGTGCACTTCAGTTTTTGACACGCTACAATGAAGAAGGCGATGGTTTACTTTCTTGGATAGTCACGGGGGACGAAACTTGGGTATCGTATGACACCCCTGAAACAAAACGGCAATCAATGGAATGGAGGCACACTTCATCCCCAACGAAGGTTAAGCCTAAGCAAATCTTGACACCTCAAAAAGTCATGTGCACCATTTTTTGGACAGAAAAGGCATTTTTCTGATTGATTTCTTACCATGAGGCCAAACAATCACTGCACATGGTTACTGCGAGACCATTAAGAAATTGAGCCGCGCAATACAGAACAAGTGCCGAGGGTTACTGTCAGAGGGTGTTGTTTTTTTCCGACCTCACACGGCGTGTGACCAAACAACTCTTACGGGAATTTCACTGGGACGCATTTGATCATCCTCTGTACAGCCCAGACCTCACTCCTAGTGACATTCATCTCTTCTTACACCTAAAATCTGTCCTTGGTGGTCAACACTTCAACGATGATGATGAGCAGAAAGAACATGTTACCACACGGCTGAATACAAAGGCGGTAACCTTCTATGAAGAAGGCATACAAAAACTTGTGCCACGTTATGACAAGTGCCTACAGAATTTCGGATGTAGTTCAACAGTTGTAGATTTTTGTACAATAAATATTTTTTCTGTATATGTACACGTTTTATATATACCAAATGGAACTTACTTTGTGGATGATCCTTGTATTATGAAAAGGAAAGATTGCTACTCAGCATATAGTGGAGATGTTGAGTCGCAGACAGGCACAACAAGAAGACTTCTAAAAACATAAACTTTCATCCAGAAGGCCTTCTTCCACAATAGACAACACACACACACACACACACACACACACACACACACACACACACACACACACACACACATTCACGCAAATAGAAGTGGAGGTAATGGTTGGTATCTTTTATATAGAATGGGAGGTTACTGGTGATATGCTGAAGGTGTTGGTCTATGAGAGCAGAGATACTCTTACTGGGGGCCCAGTAAATGGTCACCATAACCTCCACTGACTCTCCACAGTCCTGGTCTTTTACCACACCGCTGCTCATCACTATTGATGCCACCTCCCTTTACACTTACATTCCTGATGCCCATGGCCTAGCCACTATTGAACACCACCTTTCCCAACATCCTATGGATTCCAAACCTACAGCCTCCTTCCTGGTCACCATGACCGTCTACATCCTCACCCACAATTACTTCTCCACTACAAACAAATCTGGAGTACGGCTATGGGCACCCACATGGCTCCATCTTACGCCAACCTATCATGAGCCATCTACAGGAATCCCTCCTCGCCATCCAGAATCCAAAACTGCTTACCTGGTTCAGATTCACTGATGACATCTTCATAATGAGAACACTTTTATCTACTCCTTCTCCCCCATTTGCTTCACTTGGCCCTCCTCAACCAAACAAGCCACCTTCCTCAATGCTGACCTCCACCTCAAACATGGCTGCATCAGTACCTCTGTCCACATCAAACATACCAACCACCAGCAGTACCTCCACTTCGATAGCTGCCACCTATTCCATACTAACAAGCACCATCCATACAGCCTAACCACCCTTTGCCACTGCATCTGTAGTTATGAGCAGTTTGTCTTGAAATATACCAAAAGTCTTATTAAGGCCTTCATATACTGTAATTGCCCCCCTAACCTTGTTTAGAAACAAATCTCCCATGCCTTATGTCTGCAGTTACGATTTACAAAAATCCCACTGTCCAGCCTCAGAGGAACATTTCCTCATGACCCAGGACTGGAGCAACTGAATCACATTCCCCACCAAGGTTCTGACTACCTCTTGTCGTATCCATTATCCTCCTTACTCTTCTCACAGTGGTATTCCACTGTCCACCATACTTACACAGTATCCTCGTCCATCCCTCATGGTTCATATTCCTGTAGTAGACCTAGATTCAAGATCTGTCCCATATGTCCTCCCACCACCAGCTCTTCCTGCCTGGTCACAGGCATCACCTATGCCATCATTGAGCATGACAACTAACAAACTGTCTGTCCGCATGAATGTCCACCAACAAACTGTGACCTAGAAACAGCTGGATCACACAATTCCTGAGCATGTTGTCCCTTACAGTTTTCTTCATTTTAATGACTGCTTCACAGACTGTGCCATCTGGATCCTTCCTAACAACACCAGCTTTTCTGAATTTCACAGATGGGAACTCTCCCTGCAACATATCCTATGTTCCCATGTCTCTCCTGGCCTCAACTTTAGTTAATCATTGTCCTTCACCCACCTATTCTCTTTCCTGTTCCCATTCCATAGCCTTATTCCATAAATGCACCCACAGACCTTCACTGCCCTCTTTTTCTGCACACTCCCCTGATCATCTAACCGTCCCCCATCTGAATATATATATATCTGTGTGTGTGTGTGTGTGTGTGTGTGAGTGTGTGTATGGGGAAGGTAGACCCAATGGAAAACATTTAATTACTGCGAGAGAAGTGGCATACCAATTAGCATGTTACATGAGAAAATAATTATCTTAATTAACAATGTAAATAGAGTAGTACTAGTCATAATTACTTGATTTGTTCCACACACATGAAGATGGGATTTATCGAATTTTGTAAAAGGTGAGTTACACATGAAACTAGTGGGTACTCACCCCAGTTTATTCACGAGAAGAGATATATGAAGTGCTCTGAAATTCCCATTACAAAATGCTACGACGTGTAGAGGGGAGTGAGTATATAATATTTTGAGTAGGAACCCACGCCCAGAAATGTACCGTTTCTGTTGTATGATAGTTTCAATTCACATGTTCAACTCATCCATTTCTGCTTAAGGAACTGAATTAGTTGTGATGCAATAGAATTATTAGGTAACAATTCGAAAGGAAACAAAGCAAAACATTCATTTATCACCTAAGCTTATTTGTTTGTGCTAACACTTAGACATTATGTGTTTATATTATTCCAAAATGAAAAAAGGAAACCAGCATACTGTACTTACAAATGGATTACAACAGCAGCTCGATGTGATAATCATCAACATTGTTACAGACATTGTATCTATGAAGCACATTCTTGTACACACTCTCTGTTCCACCTGATGTCTCTTCAGTGTCTAGTGCTGTGGCCAGAACTTGTGGCAGCAGGTATTTCTCTGTCTCTACAGAAGTCTTGTAAATTAAACTTTGCATACGACCCCACAAGAAGTAGTCCATAGAAGTTAAATCTGGCTATTGCAGCAGCCACGTGGTTGGACCACTCTCCAAATCACGTGAGAAGAGAGGTGGTGTGCCATCATGCTGAAACCATGTTTCCTGATGGACATTCAGTAGCAATACATATCATCCTGTCTACCCTATTGCATACTGAGACAAGCAACTCTGAAACTTTTCTGTTTCTCTCAGTAGATGTGGACACATTACACATCTGAACTGAAACCTTCATAGGGTGAAAATAGTAAATTTCGAGACATTAGCTCCTATTCAGAATATTATGTGATCACACCCCTTTAAAAGTCCTGGAAGTTTGTAAAAGGAATTTCTGACACCCTGCACAGAGGATGCTTCCTGGAAACATTGTAAGCTATCACAAGTTCATATTCCAAAACAAAGTCCATTTCATGCTGTGTCAAAGTTCTGCCTTTCACAAAAGTGGAAATATAAACACCTTAGCCAAATCAATGGCACACTCACTGCACACTCCACAGATTACACCTCAACTACCTCAGACAGGCTCTGATTATGTATGCAGGAGTGTGGCATGGTCTCGTCATAGTGCACTCCTGCTGACAAGTGCCATCTGGGTAATGGCAGCATGGTGGTCAACAGTAATGTTGCACCACCTACTTCATTTCCATAATGATATTAGGTGGTGCCAGTACGTGGAACACGATGTGTGAAGGAATCAAGATCACACTGCAGATTTAACACCAGAAGTGATTTTCTGTCAAATAAATCATGTTATGAGCTGAAACAACCTGAAGTAGTTTGTTTGCAATATAATTCCTTGCAGTGATTTGTAAAATTAACAGTTTATTCCAGATACTAAGAGTAAAGTTTATGTTTTTGTTGAAACATTGCAGTTTTTATATTTTTTGTGTACTGCTTTGGTGGAAATAAAAACTGTGGTGTATCATAAACCATTGAAATGAAGACAACCTTCTCTGTGAAGGTGTGTACCTATATTGCTTAGCTGCAAAAGATCGCTGGTTGTGAAAATGTGTTAGAGCTTATGGAGTTGTCATAGCAGGTAGCTTGCTATGAAATCTCTAGCACACCAGCAGCTGTGCTTCAAAACTGACAGTCTGCTAACACTATGTTGGAGTCCTCCTCGGCCCTGCCCCCCAAAAAAAGTCAGTATACTAGTACTTTTGGGCCTGGTGGTACAGTGGTAAAGTGTGTACCTGGAAAATAAAAGGTCACAAGATTGAATCCTGATCAGACAATGGAATATTTCTTCCTTTAATTTAGCTACCTCTCAGTGATATGAAGATCCACCAGGAATGGCATGTAGTTTGAATTCCATGTTAAACTATAGTTCCCGTTTCCCTGAAGGATTTTTGAGGATGTTATGGATATGCAAGTAACCAATTTCTGATTCATAAATGCAAGAGTGTGACTTTTGTTGTCTCTATTAAATCCTATTTTCTGCATTGTCAAATGAGTTGACATTTTAATGAATAGATGTATGTAGTAGCAAGTGAACATTTGTGCCGGCCCTGAGTCGCTATAGACAGTAGCCATGTGTGCATTGTGTGTGTGTGTGTGTGTGTGTGTGTGTGTGTGTGTGTGCGCGCGCACTTTTTGCTTCTTCAGAAGCAAAAAGTTCAGTCTGTCTACAACTCATCACCTCCTCTACATGACAAGTAGCAATCTATCCTGTTCAGAATGTTTTTGATAAAAACAATGAAGTATATTTTCTTTAAGAGGTAATAATATACTTGCCAAAAACATGTAAATGTGTAGTTCTATTCACAGAGGCATATGAGACAATTTTTAGGCTATTGTAGCCATGCATAATCAAACAAAAAGCATTTCACAGCACTTATTTATATTGACCACAATAGTGCACTGAAGATGTGCAGCAGTCATATTTTACATAATACTTACATTATTTGATATAATTAATAATGTGTCCATTGACTGGTCCTACTAAGAAATTCGCCAATGGAATAGAAAGAGTTGGTCATCAATAAATCCTTTAGGTTCCTGATAGTAACAAAACTTTTTGTGGCTACTGGAAAGTTGTTGAAAATGGTGGTTCCTAGGCTGTGGACAACTTTCTGAACCAAAATAATTGACTTTAAATCTGTTACACACTGTGCTTTTGGCCAAATACGTCTTCAGAAAAGAAAGGAAAGCACACACACATTCGCACAAACAGGCACACCTCATGCACACATGACCACTATCTCCAGCCGGACTGGCCAGACTGTCCTCTGTGCATGATGTGTGGCTGTTTGTGTGAATATTTGTGTGTTTTCTTTTCTGAAGAAGGCTTTGGTTGAAAGTTCAGTGTATTTAATAGTTTTTGCTGGTGCTCGTAGACTGGCTTCAGTTGCCAGAGGCTGTGGTCATGTGTGTGTGAGTTGTATTTGTGTGTGTGTGTGTGTGTGTGTGTTTGTGTGTGTGTGTGTGTGTGTGTGTGTGTGTGTGTTGGCTACTTTTGACAAAGGCCTTGTTGGCCGAAAGCTTATTTTGTGACAGTCCTTTTGTTGTGTGTTTGCTGTATGATGAGTAGCAACTATCTTTTTTATAATGTTGTTACATGCCTTCTTGGATTTTCCATTCACACAAAGGGCATTCAAAAAGTTTTGCACAGTCCTCTCTAATTTTTTTAATTTTTTGCAGGAGGAGAATCAAATTTTTGGTGGACATACTTGGAACATTTCGCTATGCATTGAGCCTACTCATTGTGGCCTCCATCAGCTGTGATGCATCTAGCCCAACATTCTTTCCGTGATGTAAATGCACTTTGGTAAAATTCTGGGGATTGACTTGTACACCATCGCTTGACACAGGAAATAATGTCTTTCTCACTATCAAATGTTTTGCCGCGCAGGTGGGCCTTCAGACGACCAAAGAGGTAACAATCAGCTGGAGCCAAGTCTGGACTGCAGGGAGGATCAGGAACAATTTTCCTGATTTTTTCCTGTCTCATAAGGGCTGTATGGGGTTTGGCATTGTCAGGGTGTAGTCTGATGAGATGACCCTGAAGCTGTGGTCTTTGGGTCTTGATGGCAAGTCGCAGCTTGTCCAATGACAAACTGTAACACATCTGTCATTTTGGATGATTTGATCAACGGTCTCCTTATTCACACCACTCACTGCTGTCAATGGTCTACCACATCGTGGATTGTCCAGTAGGGAGAAATCACCTTCTTTAAACCTCTGCAATCACCGCTGGGTACTGCTATGATCCACTGTGTCCTCCCCATAAACAGGGAGCAGCTTTTTGTGGATCGATGTGGCAGAGTCATCGCCAGTCTTGAAGAGGAACTCCATCACTGACCGTTGTTGCAACCTGACATCTACTTCACGGTCCATTATGACTAACATGTAAATAAAAGAAAATACTTTAGCTAAATGTTCCAAGTATGTCCACAAAAAATTTCATTCTGCTCCTGCAAAAAATAAAAAAATTAGACGACTGTGCTAAACTTTTTGCACGTCCATAGGGTTCCATTTAAAAAAAACCAAAGATGGTATCATATCTCTGTAATAAAAAAATAGCACAAACATGAAATGTGATGTATTTAAGTAGCCCCTGTCCCTGCAATTCACTGTCAAAACGGCATCTTTGTATCTAATACGAACGGCATCTTTGTATCTATTATGGTTGGGGTGATACAAGGGGTGTTATGACTTAGCTGCCTCACCCTGTGTGTGTGTGTGTGTGTGTGTGTGTGTGTGTGTGTGTGTGTGTACACAAAGATGCCGTTTGTAATAGATACAAAGATGCCGTTTGGACAGTAAATTGCATGGTCAGGGGCTACTTGAATACATCACATTTCATGTTTGTGCTATTTTTTGTTACAGAGATATGATGCCATCCTTGGTTTTTTTTAAATGGAACCATATGTTAAATTTTAGCTTAACATGATGGGCTTAAAAAGACGGTTTCAAATATGTGTATATCATAATATTTAGGTGAATAGTTTTTGAGACACAGATATGTTCTCGTATTGTGTTCGTCCTTCGAAGCAGCGTTGTCCAGTGCTACCCTTCCTGTTGTGTAGAGTACATGGCAAACATTGAGTGTCCGTCCTTACACAAACATGTCCATTTACCCGACAATAGTAATACATACTGTGATATTTTGCACAAAAATTAACTGATGATGTCATGCAAATATTATTCAGTTATTTGACAACCGTGATACCAAAATAGTAGACAACATACGATATTAAAATACTACAAGATGTTAATAAATTTTAAGTAACAGAAATACCAATGTAAATGAGGAGGCCCTTATTGGTCACAATTATTTCATATGTATTTGTTTTGTATTTGAAAATATTTACTATTGATCACAATACGAAGCAAATATAGACAAAGATGCAAAATACATACTGTACATGATACAAAACTTTACTGAAGCATGTGCTCAAAATGCTTCTCCTCTGCTGCAATGCACATTTGTAGTCCAGTTCGAAAGATTTGTGAATGGCTGTGAAGGTGTCACATGAGATATCAGCGCATGTATCAACGATACATTGCTTCATATTGACTGACGTAGTTGGTATTTGAGCATACACTTTATGTTTGACTGCTCCCTACAGAAAAAATCAAGAGGGGTGATATCACGAGACCGGGCTGGCCACTTCACTTCAGCATGTCGTCCTATCCAACAATCTGGGAACTTTTCATTTAACAGCTCTGTAGTCACACGGGAAGAGTGAGCAGGACAGCCATCATATTGGAACCACATACACTGATGCGTAGTTAGTGGTACCTCTTCCAGCAAAATGGGCAGGACGTTTCGCAGGAACTGTTGCATAGTTATTGCCATTTAGTATACCCGGAATGACGTACAGCCCCACAGTGATATTTCCAACAATGCTGCACCACACGTTAACACTCCACGGTTGCTGATGCTTTACCTGTCGAAACCAGTGAGGGTTCTCTATTGACTAGAAACACATGTTATGCAAATTCACATTACCCCGGTTGGTGAAAGTCACTTCATCAGTAAAAAGCTCCCATTGAAAAAATGGTAGATCATCCTGTAGGTGCTGCAGAGCAAACCGGCAAAATTCCTGGCACCGTTCGAAATCCACACTGGAGAGTGCTTGATGTAATGAGAGGTGAAATGAGTGAAATCTATGCCGGTACAATATACATAGAACACTTCTCTGACTTAT
This sequence comes from Schistocerca serialis cubense, assembly GCF_023864345.2. Taxonomy (NCBI): domain Eukaryota; kingdom Metazoa; phylum Arthropoda; class Insecta; order Orthoptera; family Acrididae; genus Schistocerca; species Schistocerca serialis. The sequence continues at coordinate 611,919,329 of NC_064642.1, forward strand.
ACCACATTCCAAGGCGATACATCATGATGGAACAGTAGGCTCATTATGAGCCAACACTAGAATGCTTTCTTTATGCATGTACCTCGCCTGTTGCAGTTTTCTGCACGTGGAAGAAGCTGGCACATAGGATGCTCACAATCAGGATACAGCTCTCCATATTTCTTTATTGCCCTAACAGCATTTCTTCTGCTTTCACCATACACTAGAAACATATCTAACTTTTCTTTGTTGGTGCACATACCTGCTCCAGGAAATTGTGACGGAAATTCGATGTCTCATTACCCCAGCAGCACATTTATACCCTTCTCTCCACCTACCTTGTGTGTCACCTTGCAGCATTATCAAGAAGCAGGAAAACAACGCTTTCCTTGTTAAGTTTCTTAGTGGACAACAGGAAAGGTCGCATTGGACAACGCCACTTTGAAGGACGAAGATGATACGACAACATATCTGTGTCTCAAAGACTATTCGCCTAAATATTATGATATACACATATTTGAAACCGTCTTTTTAAGCCCATCATGTTATGCTAAAATTTAACCTAGAGTTCCATTTTAAAAAACCAAAGATGGCTCCATATCTCTGTCATTAAAAATAGCACAAACATGAAATATGGTGTATTCAAGTAGCCCCTGTCCCTGCAATTCACTGTCCAAATGGCATCTTTGTATCTATTATGGTTGGGGAGATACAAGGGGTTTGTGACTCAACTGCCTCACTCTGTGCGTATATATGATAGAGGGAAACTTCCACGTGGGAAAAAAATATATAAAAAACAAAGATGCTGTGACTTACCAAATGAGAAAGTGCTGGTAGATAGACACAATAAAAAACACACAAACACACACAAATTTCAAGCTTTCGCAACCTAAGGTTACTTCATCAGGAAACGGGGAAGGAGAGGGAAAGACGAAAGGATGTGGATTTTAAGGGAGATGGTAAGGAGTCATTCCAATCCCAGGAGTGGGAAGACTTACGTTAGGGGGGAAAAAGGACAGGTGTACACTTGCACACACACACACACACACACACACACACACACACACACACACACACATCCATCCGCATGCAAAGAGGTTGGGCAGAGGTGTCAGTCGAGGCAGAAGTACAGAGGCAAAGACGTTGTTGAGTGGCAGGTGAGGTATGAGGGGTGGCAACTTGAAATTATTGGAGGTTGGGGCGTGGTGGGTAATGGGGAAGAGAGAATATATTGAAGGGCAAGTTCCCATCTCCGGAGTTCTGATAGGTTTGTGTCAGTGGGAAGTATCCAGATAACCCGGACGGTGTAACACTGTGCCAAGATGTGCTGGCCGTGCACCAAGGCATGTTTAGCCACAGGGTGATCCTCATTACCAACAAACACTGTCTGCCTGTGTCCATTCATGCTAATGGACAGTTTGTTGCTGGTCATTCCCACATAGAAGGCTTCACAGTGTAGGCAAGTCAGTTGGTAAATCACATGTGGCTCTGCCTTTGATTGTGTACACCTTCCAGGTTACAGGACTGGAGTAGGTGGTGGTGAGAGGGTGCATGGGACAGTATTTACACCAGGGGCGGTTACAAGGGTAGGAGCCAGAGGGTAGGGAAGGTGGTTTGGGGATTTCATAGGGATGAACCAAGAGGTTACGAAGGTTAGGTGGATGGCGGAAAGACACTCTTGGTGGAGTGGGGAGGATTTCATGAAGGATGGATCTCATTTCAGGGCAGGATTTGAGGAAGTTGTATCCCTGCTGGAGAGCCACATTCAGAGTCTGATCCAGTCCTGGAAAGTATCCTGTCACAAGTGGGGCACTTTTGGGATTCTTCTGTGAGAGGTTCTGAGTTTGAGGGGATGAGGAAGTGGCTCTAGCTATTTGCTTCTGTACCAGGTCGGCAGGGTAGATGCGGTAAGCGAAAGCTGTTTTCAGGTTATTGGTGTAATAGTTCAGGGATTCAGGACTGGAGCAGCTTCGTTTGCCACGAAGACCTAAGCTGTAGGGAAGGGACCCTTTGATATGGATTGGGTGGCAGCTGTCATAATGGAGGTACTGTTGCATGTTAGTGGGTTTGATGTGGACAGATGTGTGAACCTGGCCATTGGACATTTGGAGGTCAGTGTCAAGGAAAGTTGCATGGGATTTGGAGTAGGGCCAGGTGAATCTGATGGAACCAAAGGAGTTGAGGTTGGAGAGGAAATTCTGGAGTTCTTCTTCACATTGAGTCCAGATCATGAAGATGTCATCAATAAATCTGTACCAAACTTTGGGTTGGCAGGCTTGGGTAGCCAAGAAGGCTTCCTCTAAGCGACCCATAAATAGGTTGGCATACGAGGGGGCCATCCTGGTACCCATGGCTGTTCCCTTTAATTGTTGGTATGTCTGGCCTTCAAAAGTGAAGAAAAATGGTTCAAATGGCTCTGAGCACTATGGGACTTAACTTCTGAGGTCATCAGTCCCCTAGAACTTAGAACTACTTAAACCTAACTAACCTAAGGACGTCACTCACATCCACGTCCGAGGCAGGATTCGAACCTGCGATCGTAGCGGTCGCGCAGTTCCAGACTGCAGCGCCTAGAACTGCTCGGCCACTTCGGCCGGCCAAAAGTGAAGAAGTTGTGGGTTAGGATGAAACTGGCTAAGGTAATGAGGAAAGAGGTTTTAGGTAGGGTAGCAGGTGATCGGCGTGAAAGGAAGTGCTCCATCGCAGCGAGGCCCTGGACGTGCGGGATATTTGTGTATAAGGAAGTGGCATCAGTGGTTACAACGATGGTTTCCGGGGGTAACAGATTGGGTAAGGATTCCAGGCATTCGAGAAAGTGGTTGGTGTCTTTGATGAAGGATGGGAGACTGCATATAATGGGTTGAAGGTGTTGATCTACGTAGGCAGAGAGACGTTCTGTGGGGGCTTGGTAACCAGCTACAATGGGGCGACCGAGATGTTTGGGTTTGTGAATTTTAGGAAGTAGGTAGAAGGTAGATTGCGGTGTGTTGGTGGGGTCAGGAGGTTGATGGAGTCAGGTGAAAGGTTTTGTAGGGGGCCTAAGGTTCTGAGAATTCCTTGGAGCTCCACCTGGACATCAGGAATGGGGTTACCTTGGCAAACTTTGTATGTAGTGTTGTCTGAAAGCTGATGCAGTCCCTCAGCCACATACTCCTGACAAAGAAGTACCACGGTTGTGGAACCCTTGTCAGCCGGAAGAATGACGATGGATCGGTCAGCCTTCAGATCACAGATAGCCTGGGCTTCAGCTGTGTGGATGTTGGGAGTAGGATTAAGAGTTTTCAAGAAAGATTGAGAGGCAAGGCTGGAATTGAGAAATTCCAGAAAGGTTTGAAGAGGGTGATTTTGAGGAAGAGGAGGTGGGTCCCGCTGTGATGGAGGATGGAACTGTTGCAGGCAGGGTTCAATTTGGATAGTTTCTTGGGGAGTTGGATCATTAGGAGTATGATTAGGATTATTTTTCTTCGTAAATCACGTGGGTGCTTTCACACATGGCTCTGCCTTTGATCGTGTACATCTTCCAGGTTACAGGACTGGAGTAGGTGGTGGTGGGAGAGTGCATGGGACAGGTTTCACACTGGGGGCAGTTACAAGGGTAGGAGCCAGAGGGTAGGGAAGGTGGTTTGGGGATTTCATAGGGATGAACCAAGAGGTTACAAAGGTTAGGTGGACGGTGGAAAGACACTCTTGGTGGAGTGGGGAGGATTACATGAAGGATGGATCTCATTTCAGGGCAGGATTTGAGGAAATCATATCCCTGCTGGAGAGCCACATTCAGAGTCTGATCCAGTCCCGGAAAGTATCCCGTCACAAGTGAGGCACTTTTGGGGTTCTTCTGTGAGAGGTTCTGGGTTTGAGGGGATGAGGAAGTGGCCCTAGCTATTTGCTTCTGTACCAGGTCGGGAGGGTATTTGCGGGATGTGAAAGCTATTTTCAGGTTATTGGTGTTATGGTTCAGGGATTCAGGACTGGAACAAATTTGTTTCTTACAAAGACCTAAGCTGTTGAGTGTTACACCGTCCGGGTTATCTAGTTACTTCCCACTGACACCAACCTATCAGAACTCCGGAGATGGGATCTTGCCCAACAATATATTCTCTCATCCCATTACCCACCAGGCCTCAACCTGCGCTAATTTCA